>NC_141269.1:1535000-2120000 GCF_054856545.1 Hippocampus guttulatus | reverse complement strand
TACCAAAACAAAGGAAAGACATGTTGTTTTGGTTGTTTATAGCAAAGTATGGTATCATTTTAATGGTCCGGCCCACTTGACATCTACCGAGGCCGTATGTGGCCCACCATGTAAAATGAGTTTGACACCAGTGATGTATAGTGAGGCGTTTTTAGCCGAAAAAAACGACCATGTGTAGTAAGGTGTTTTTAGCTGAAAAAAACCCCGACCATATATATAGTAAGGCGTTTTTAGCCGGGAAAACCCCCGACCATGTATAGTAACGTGTTTTTAGCCGGAAAAAAAAAACGACCATGTATAGTAAGGCGTTTTTAGACAAAAAAAACGACCATGTATAGTAGGGCATTTTTCGACCAAAAAAAGACCATGTATAAGTAAGGCGTTTTTAGACGAAAAAACGGATCATGTATAGTAAGGTGTTTTGAGCTGAAAAAAATGACCATGAAGAGTAGGGTGTTTTGAGCCGAAAAAAAACAGACCACGTATATAGTAACGTGTTTTTAGATGAAAAAAAAACGACCACGTATAGCAGGGGTGGGCAATTATTTTCCCGGGTGGGGGGGGGGGGCAAATGAGAAGCAGAAAATATTGTGGAGGGCCGGGCCAAAAGTTAGAAATAGAAATAGAAAATAAAGAAGATAGCACAATGTCTTTGTATGCCAGTAATAATGTAACATTCTCCTCCACCATCACACTCAGCACCGGTTCTCCTCAAGGATGTGTACTGAGCCCCCTGTTGTTCAAGCTCTACACACTTGACTGCTCTCCGACTCTTATTAGCGGTCCAGTTTGCGGAAAGTTTTTAACATGATAACAATCAAACCATTCTAGGAAATGTTCATTTACTCGAGCCACAAGCAATTCACTCTGAGCATGTAAATTGCCAGAATCAGACTGAGTAAGAATCGCTTCCTTGTTTTTCAAAATCTCGTAGATTTGAGTGTTTCCGACTCCAGGCGTCCCCTGAATGTTTCGTACTTTGTTACCCGCTTCGTTTAATCAGATACTGTACATAACAATTTCCCTTCCATGGTCATTCCATCTCCCTCTTTCTTGGTCTTCCCCTCCCTCCCTGTGCTCTGCAACTTGAAGTAACTGCGCCACCTGGTGTTGAAATACCTGTCATTACAAGTCCAAACGAAATGAATGCAATCAAACCTTAATTGTGCACCAATCTTCGGTGGGCCGGATTAAAAAAAACAATGGGCCGGATCCGGTCCGCGGGCCCTAGTTTGCCCACCCCTGACGTATAGTAAGGTGTTTTTAGCCTACAAAAACGATCATGTATCTAGTAAGGCGTTTTTAGCCGGAAAAAAAAGACCATGTATAGTAAGGCGTTTTTCGACGAAAACCCCCGAAAATGTATAGTAAGGTGTTTTTAGCTGAAAAAAACCCGACCATGTATAGTAAGGCGTTTTTAGACGAAAAAAAAACGACCACGTATAGTAAGGTGTTTTTAGCCGAAAAAAACGACCATGTATAGTAAGGCGTTTTTAGCTGAAAAAAACGACCATGTAAAGTCAGGTGTTTTGAGCCCAAAAAAAAAACGGCCATAAGAGTAGGGTGTTTTTAGCTGAAAAAACCCCGACCATGTATAGTAAGGCGTTTTTAGACGAAAAAAAATGACCATGTATAGTAAGGCGTTTTTAGCCGAAAAAAACAACCATGTATCGTAAGACGTTTTTAGCTGAAAAAAACGACCATGTAAAGTCAGGTGTTTTTAGCCGAAAAAAAAGATCATGTATCGAGTAAGGCGTTTTTCGCCGAAACCCCCCCGACCATGTGTAGTAATCCGTTTTTAGCCGAAAAAAAATTACCATGTATATAGTAAGGCGTTTTTAGCCGAAAAAAACGACCATGTGTTGTAAGGCGTTTTTAGCCGGAAAAAACCTGACCATGTAGAGTAAGGCGTTTTTAGACGAAAAAAATGACCATGTATAGTAAGGGGTTTTTCGACGAAAAATCCGAAAATGTATAGTAAGGTGTTTTGAGCCAAAAAAAAAAACGGCCATAAGAGTAGGGTGTTTTTAGCTGAAAAACCCCCGACCATGTATAGTAAGGCGTTTTTAGACGAAAAAAAACGACCACGTATAGTAAGGTGTTTTTAGCCGAAAAAAACGACCATGTATAGTAAGGCGTTTTTAGCTGAAAAAAACGACCATGTAAAGTCAGGTGTTTTGAGCCCAAAAAAAAACGGCCATAAGAGTAGGGTGTTTTTAGCTGAAAAAAACCCGACCATGTATAGTAAGGCGTTTTTAGACGAAAAAAAACGACCATGTATAGTAAGGCGTTTTTAGCCGAAAAAAACAACCATGTATCGTAAGGCGTTTTTAGCTGAAAAAACGACCATGTAAAGTCAGGCGTTTTTAGCCGAAAAAAAAGATCATGTATCGAGTAAGGCGTTTTTCGCCGAAAACCCCCCCGACCATGTGTAGTAATCCGTTTTTAGCCGAAAAAAAATTACCATGTATTGTAAGGCGTTTTTAGCCGAAAAAAACGACCATGTGTTGTAAGGCGTTTTTAGCCGAAAAAAACCTGACCATGTAGAGTAAGGCGTTTTTAGACGAAAAAAAACGACCATGTATAGTAAGCCGTTTTTAGACGAAAAAATTACC
This sequence comes from Hippocampus guttulatus, assembly GCF_054856545.1. Lineage (NCBI taxonomy): Eukaryota > Metazoa > Chordata > Actinopteri > Syngnathiformes > Syngnathidae > Hippocampus > Hippocampus guttulatus. The sequence goes on along the minus strand of NC_141269.1, from coordinate 2,117,385 downwards.
ATGTATAGTAAGGCTTTTTAACCCGAAAAAAACGACCATGTAGAGTAAGGCGTTTTAACCCAAAAAAACGATCATGTATAGTAAGGCGTTTTTAGCCAAAAAAAAACAACTGCTATACATGGGTGTTTTTTTCCGGCTAAAAACGCCTTACTATTCATGGTCCTTTTTTTCGGCTAAAAACGCCTTACTGCACACAGTTGTTTTTTTTCGGCTTACTCGTTTTTTCGGCTAGTAAGGCGTTTTTATGCCTTACTATACATGGTCGTTTTTTTCCGCCAAAATTTCCTTACTATACATAGTCGTTTTTTTTCGGCCAAAAATGCCTTACTATACATGGTCGTTTTTTTTGGCTAAAAATGCCTTACTTTACATGGTCGTTTTTTTGGGGCTAAAAATGCCTTACTATACATGGTGGTTTTTTTCAGCCAAAAATGCCTTACTATACATGGTCGTTTGTTTTTGGGCCAAAAACGCCGTGCTATACGTACATGGTCGTTTTTTTCGGCTAAAAACGCCTTCCTATACATGGTCGGGTTTTTTTTGGCCAACAACGCCTTACTATCCCTAGTCGTTTGTTTTTTTTTGGCCAAAAATGCCTTACTATACATGCTCATTTTTTTTGGGCTAAAAATGCCTTACTATACATGGTCGTTTTTTTCGGCCAAAAATGCCTTACTATACACGGTCGTTTTTTTGGGCTAAAAATGCCTTACTTTACATGGTTGTTTTTTTGGGGCTAAAATTTCCTTACTGTACATGGTCGTTTTTTTTGGGCTAAAAACGCCTTACTATACATGGTCGATATTTTTGGGCTAAAAACGCCTTACTATACATGGTCGATTTTTTTGGGCTAAAAACGCCTTACTATACATGGTCTTTTTTTTTTTCAGCCAAAATCGCCTTACTATACATGGTCGTTTTTTTCCGGCTAAAAACGCCTTACTATACATGGTCGTTTTTTTGGGCCAAAAACGCCGTGCTATACACGGTCGTTTTTTTCGCCTAAAACGCCTTACAATACATGGTCGTTTTTTTTCCGGCCAAAAACGCCTTACTATACATGGTCGTTTTTTTCCGGCTAAAAACGCCTTACTATACATGGTCGTTTTTTTGGGCCAAAAACGCCGTGCTATACATGGTCGTTTTTTTCGGCTAAAACGCCTTACAATACATGGTCGTTTTTTTTCCGGCCAAAAACGCCTTACAATACATGGTCGTTTTTTCGGCTAAAAACGCCTTACTATACATGGTCGTTTTTTTCGGCTAAAAACGCCTTACTACACATGGTCGTTTTTTTCGGCCAAAAATGCCTTACTATACATGGTCGTTTTTTTTGGGCCAAAAACGCCGTGCTATACATCGTCGTTCTTTTCGGCTAAAAACGCCTTACTATACATGGTCGTTTTTTTCGGCTAAAAACGCCTTACTATACATGGTTGTTTTTTTGGGCTAAAAACGCCTTACCATACATGGTCGTTTTTTTCGGCTGAAAACGCCTTACTACACGTGGTCGTATTTTGGGGCTAAAAACGCCTTACTATACATGGTCGTTTTTTTCGGCCAAAAATGCCTTACTGTACGTGGTCACTTTTTTCGGCTAAAAACGCCTTACTATACCTGGTCGTTTTTTTTGGCTAAAAACACCTTACTATACATGGTTGTTGTTTTTTTTCTTTTTAGTTAAAACGGCTTACTGTTCATGGTCATTTTGTTCGGCTCAAAACACCTTACTATACATGGTCGTTTAATTTTTTTAGTTAAAACGCCTTACTGTTCATGGTCGTTTTTTTTATCTCAAAACGCCTTACTGTACATGCTCGTTTTTTTTTAGCTAAAAACGCCTTACTATACATGGTCGTTTTTTTCGTCTAAAAACGGCTCATTGTTCACTTCAAAGAGCCGGCTCTTCGTACCGGCTCATTCGCGACCGACACATCACTTGTGAAAATGTAGGTGATTGAACAGTCAGAGGTGCTGCCTAAAAGAACCCTTTCTGCACTGAAATACAATGAAATTAATTTTGATTACGTTGGCTGCAATACAAACCGGATACTTCATACTTGACCATAAAGTTAATTTAAAACTTAGACCAGACCGACAGAATTTTGCTGACTGGATAATAAGATAAAACTAATCAAAGTATAGTAAAAGTCATGATTTCACATGTATTCCATTTCGATTTTCACATTTGGATGTTAATTATTACAAAAACGTAATAATAAATTGTAAAACCTTATGTTTTACAAAATTATTATAACGTGTTTTTTTCTGCGACTACAACAATGTTAATACTGTAACTTCACGTTTGAATTCATAAATAAAAAACATTTTACCATCATTATTAGTATCCTGGTCATACTTGCTGACGCAACAAGTGTAGTGAAAGTCACGCTTGCTAAAATGACGTCACAGCTCGTTTGACCGTTCCTATTATTTGGACGATTGGACGCAAGCAAGCCAATCCGAAACTGGCGGCAGTCTGGCTGTGACGTCATCGTGAGGCTGCTGGAGGCTACTGCGGCGGCTGCGCACAGCGGCGCACAGCTGCTTCTGTCGCTGTCTCGTCTGCTTCTCTCGGTGGGGTAAAGGAGCCGCGCTAAGCCGGTGGAGGTCGTCGGTTCGCTCGAAAAGGGTGGCTGGAGGCGGGTGGGGGCCAGGGGCTCGTCCCGCCGGCCACAATGGAGCCAGCGGCCCCCTACGGAGCCGCCAAAGCCGGGAAGGTCGTCTTCGACCCGGTCGCCTTCTTTACGCATCCGCGGACCATCATGAGGCTGTTATCGTGGGTGAGCATCAGCAAAAAAAAAAAAAAAGTGTGGGGAGGGGGTACATCCATTTCTTTGTCTCTCTCCTCACATTAAGTGCATCAACCCATCAACCAGCATTTTTTTCTCTCATGTTATTATTTCGTTAAGACGTTCAGGTTGAGGCTATCATTGCGTAATTTGGTATCATGAACAATTGTCTTGGATCTATTTCTGTATTTAGCTGAAAGCTTCTTTTGTCCAGAGCTGCAATTTGCACATCTTACCTAACCATGGTTTCCCTATTCATTTTCGAAAATCCGTAGAATAATGATCCAATCTATACCTAAAATTGATTCTGAATGTGTCTTTTAAAATAGTTTAGACCGATATTTTAGCTGTCGTTGTCATTTTGTCTGTGTATTATGCAGAGCATTCGATTTTATGTCAAAACTAAAATGTAAAAAAAAAAAAAGAGTGATAAACATGTTAACTTGTAGGCAATATTTTTTATAAGTAATTTGAATCTTGTACAAACATGGTCCCTTTGCAAGATTGGACCATTTCTGTACATTTTCTCGCATGGAACAGTACAGTATTCACCTGTACTTAGTTGTTTAATCGTGAACACTTTCGGGTACATCACAAAGAGTTGTTCCTTGTACAAAACTGGACACCAACGGTCCCATTAAAACAAGTCCAAGTCTTTAACGTGATTTAAGATTTAAAAGAAGACACGCAAACCCCCACATCGGGGTCTGCCAGTGAGCCGAACCGGAATCGCTTCGTTTTGTTTTGATGAATGGCGGCAGGTGTTCTCCATGGTGGTATTCAGCTGCATCGTCAACGAGGGTTACGTCAACATCGGCAGCGAGCGTCTGCTGTGCGTGTTCAACAAGAACGCCGACGCGTGCAACTTTGGTGTGACGGTGGGCGTGGCCTGCTTCCTGGCCAGCGCCTTCTTCCTCCTCCTGGACGCCGTCTTCCCGTCCTTCAGCAGCCTGGCGGACAGACGGCGCGCCGTGCTGCTTGACCTCGTCTGCTCAGGTAAAAAAAAATCAAAAACACAAAGAAAAACATTTGAATCCCGGCATGGACATGAAACCCTACTTTGGAACCCAAACAATATAAACTTAAAATCTTGTTTGAAACACTACTTTGACATCTACGCATGAAACTTTAAACCTGGCTTGAAACCTAACTTTTCAACACTGAACTTAACCCGAACTTGCAACCTTAAACCTGGCAAAAAAAAAACAACCTACCTTAACCGCATCTCGAAACCCTATCTTGAGAGCCAAACCCTTGCCGTTTGTGCTTTTGCCTCCTCGAGGCATGGCCAGCTTCCTGTGGTTCGTGGGATTCTGCTTCCTGGCCAACCAGTGGCAGGCGACGTCGCCGGACGAGCTGCCATTGTCGCAGGGCGCTGATGCCGCCCGAGCCGCCATCGCCTTCTGCTTCTTCTCCATCATCACATGGGTTGGTGGCAAGCAAGCGCAACACGATTCCAGTTGTAACCGTGACGTGCCGAGATAGTCGAACCAATCCGTCGCCCGACGTGACCCCTTTTCAAATAACATCTTAAAGTGATAAAAGAATATTTTGAAAAATTGGCTGAATTTTGGCAAATTTCTTTCCACGTGAATGCGTTACAGCATGCGAGAAAGACGCCCTAGCGCCACCTGTGGTCGTCATGATAATTTGAGTGTTTAATGAGTGATATTGGAGAAAACCGCCCCAATTTCAATCAGTGTGACTCATATGCTCAAAATTGTGATTTTTTTTTCATCCCTCTGAAAACTTTTGTTTGGACAACAGTTTTAACTAAAAAAAAACATAGCAAAGAGTTAAAACATTTTTTTTAAATATAAATACACTGTATTTTTAAAAATATATATCATCAGTACATTTGTGTGTATGCCATCAAATTAAATAGTATTAAAATGTTTAATATTAAATATTAAAATTGTAGATTAAATTAATAGGTTACATCATGATATTTTAATTTTCCTTTTTCCTTGTATTTTAAATGCTTAAATATATATACTGTATATATAATTTTTTTCTAGTTTATGACACTTTTTCCTTTTTTTAATGTGACATAATTTGTTACGTGTGTTCATATCACCTTAAGCCATGACATTTCAAAAGATTTTAAGGTGGATTTTATTGTGTTAGAACTTAGGGCGATAAAATGTGAACTTTATCACATTATAATATGAAATGGATCATGTTATAATGTGAAAATGTGGACTTTATGTGACATTATTACGTGATATGAAATATTTTTTTAATTGACGGCGGCAACAATGCACTAATACAGTATTTGTATGATGGCCTTGTTTTCTTTTTGTTCCAAATTTGTTACTGTTTGACTTTTTTACTTAATTTTTTCCCCCACGTTTTTAACGTATACTGTACGTTGAACTCTCTGCATGCTAACGGGCTTCCCGTGCCCGCTGACAGACGGTGCTGACTCTGAGCGCCCTGCGGCGTTTCCTGTCGGGCTCGCACGCCAACCTGTTCACGTGGCAGCACCTGGACGCCGCCCCCGGCCACGCCCGGGCCACGCCCTACCCCATCGCCAACGGCGCCACCATCGTCACCACCAAGCCCTACCAAGCCCCGTCCTTCACCGAGACCCTGGACCCGCAGAAGCTCACGCAGCAGCAGCACAGACCCGTAGCGCCCGCCTTCTAACGCCGTTAACTAAGGCCAGGATCTTGTTGCCACGGCAACCTGCTTTCTTTGCTCTTGTGTGCTTGCGCACGCACGCACGCTCTCTATCTCTCTCTCTCTCTCTCTCTCACACACACACACATACACACGCACACATGAGCATGTTCTTTTAGTGTAGAAGACACCTTAAGAAAAGGACATTTCAGTGGAAGCATTTCATTGGCTCACAGCGTGATTGACAGACAGCAATAGGTGGGCGGGATTTGCGGGATATCTCGGCAGGGGATTGAAAGAAAAAAAAAAGGCAAGTCAGCAGCTTCCTGAATGTTCCGCTCTGTTTGAAATATTCATGTGATTTAATATTTCATTGTAATATGCTCAAGTGTATGTCTGATGAAAAATGGAACTTAAAAAAAAAGGAAATAAAACTAGCATCACCATCAAAGGAGGGCTGTCTGTGTCTACTTCACATTAATCCTTTATACGGAGGGGCTCACTGACGTGCATGCAAGTACACATTTCTGATTCTCTGTGATTAATCATCTCCGATCAAATTTTCAATTTGTTTGGTTTCAGTGTTTTTAGGAGAAATTAAAGGTAGGCTTCATCGTATGCAATGTAACCGGATGAAAGTAAAAGTTAGACAGGAAGTCGTTTTATTCCAGGGACTGCGTTCAAAGCCCTGCTCCTCTTTTTGTGCATCTCAGACCATTTCATGTGCAACATTGAAAACCATCATCATCATCATGACGACAAACTTCCTGTAACATTCATAAGTGTTAAAAATTCACCTGTTATCTTCCTTGCGTCTCCGCTACTGCTGCTGTATAAATAAAATAGAATTGTCTCTATTTGACCATGAATAAGCCCTTCTTATCTGCATGCCTGTTCATCAGCAACAAAAGCATCGGATTGGCCTCAAAATGGCTGCTTGGAATCAAAATGGCCGCCTTCCTGTTCAATTGTACGCACTGGTCATTGGTGGTGGTGGTGGTGGTGGGGTGGGGGGTTCATGGTAGACATGTCTGCCAAATTTCACGTCAATCCATGAAACTGGTGTCAGGTGAAGATTGTTTTTTCATTTTCAATTTTCCAGGAGGCGCTGCTGAGTGAGATTGTTGAAAATTTGTGACACCGTGCGTGGCCGACATTGATTGCCGAAGGTGAAAGTCATTTTTGGAAATTGGTGTCCAGGACTGATTTTGTCAAAGAAAACTTTCCAAGTGATGCCACAGATTGGCTTATTGCATATTTTGACACTGCATCACTTGGCGTAGGTGACAAACCTTGGCAATTTAGCGCTACCCAACTGAATCTGCTTCAAACTTCAGACTGATTCCAGGAGGCATAAATGGTTGAATTTTTGGGTGCGTTGGGAACTAGGATACAGATATTTTCAAAAATGGGTGTAGTTTCAGGCATGTTGACTCGAAGCGCTCTAAAAAAGGGGTTAATACAGCTCCGTTTTGGCAAATTCCACAGAAAGAGCAGGGATTTCTCCCAAAGTGGCTGCCTCAAACCAAAATGGCCGCCTTAATTTTCAATTGTGGGTCCTTGAGACAATTTGGGGTGTCGTGTGACATGCCTGACAAATTTCACGTCAATCTGTGAAACTGGTGTCTGGGTTACTGAGTGAATTCTTGGACGTTATGCTGAGGGCCTTGAAAATATGAAAACGTTTTCGCCAGGATGTACGTTAGCAAGAATTGTACACGTTTTCAGGCATGCCGCGGGCCCCTAAAAAGCAGATAAATTCAGATCTTTTGGGCAAATGCTGTACTTACAAACCATTGAATTCACCCAAAATGGTTACTTCGAACCAAAATGGCCGCCTTCTGATTAAATCTCAGGCATGGCTCAAGTAAACAAATCAAACGCTGACACCTAGAATACATATTGCATAAATTGTTGTGTTTTGCGGGCGTGCGGATGCTCGCACAAAAAGCGATTCAAGTCCAACTTCAGAGAGCGGGGGGGGGGGGGGGGGGGGGGGGTCTAACACTACTTCTACCCTGAGAATACAAAGCCATAAAACAGGAAGTGAAACTCATCAAGCGGTAATAGTTCGGTGATTATTGTGTGTGTGCAAGAGGGGCTGGGGGTGCGGGGGGGGGGGGCAAACAGGTAGAGGTAGAGACCGCTAAAGCCTAGGTCACACTACATATTCCATACATTGATTGGATTCTACATGATGTATGAATGAGTTTTAAAATGCTCGTCCCATAAAAATTTTTTTTTAATAACTCTCAAAATTTCTTATGTTATACATTGAAGCTTATAATATAACAATATATTTGAATGCAGGAATGTTGATGGAATTATCACACATTTGTCACAATAGAAGTTGTGGTAAGACCTTGGCAAATCTTGCCCCAAAATGATGAAAATTAATGATGGAGGAAAATAATAATAATTGTAGAAAAATGCAAAATAAAACAAAGTTCTCTGAGCATTAAAACATTCAGTCTTGGCACATTTTGATTTCTCTTTGGGGTTATTTTTCAGGATGAGTTATCTTAAGCGTTGTCAAAGCTATGCCCCCAAAATAATAATAATAAATAAAGAATCTCCAAAATATTGCTTTTTTTTTTTTTTACATTTGTGTCAGCTCACTTGCTATCAACACAACATTTGTTGATGTAAACATTGTACTCATAAAAGTAATATTAATTATATGATCTTTTAAAATAGTTTGATTTTGCATTTGAGCAAGATTTTCATTGAAAACTGTGCAAAAATCTGCCAATGCATCGCAAAATATAGATGAACTTTTTCTTTGGCTTTTATTTTAGAATTGCTCTTAATAGTGGTGGGTTAGTCGAGCGAGGCAACAAAAAAAAAATGTTGAAGAAAGTTGCCAAGACAGGTGCATAACAGTACGCAAAAAAACATTTGAAGATTGGCGTGTCGTGTTGGATTCCTGTTTTACTATTAACTGCAGTTAACCTCTTTTTACACCTGCCGCCAGAATTAGAGCAAAAATCTGAGCAAAATATGCTATGGAAAAATTCGAGCCAACAGGAAATTTCGCATCAACGGATTATTTAACATGATTTGTTTTTTGTGACAGGTACTTTTTAAAAGGAGTGTTTTCTTAATATTCTATTTTACGAAGAACAATGGCAGACTTCTTTTTACACATGAATTTGTATTTTGCGCTACGGAGCAAAATTCCTGAACACCACCAAATATGATGCAACAACCGGAGTTTGACACCTTTGGTTTCGATGGTACTGTGACCTAGGCTTGAGGCGCAAGGGGAACAGAAGCTGGGATGAAGGCAGGAGTATAGAACAAGCAAAAGGGAAATTGACGTGTAGTCACTATCGACTCAAGGCTAAACGACTTGAAAGTTGTGCAACTCGGGTGCAAAAAAAATTTTTAAAAAACAAAAACTGCATTGCAGGGAGCAGTCTGAAAATACGTACCCTGTGATTGGCCGGGACAAGGAAGGTGGACGTGTCCTGCTATGCTTCAAAAAAAAAATAAAAATAATAATAATAATAATAAAAAATTAAATAAAAAAAAAGTCAGTCGTCCACAGAGCCTGACTCGGGCTGATTGGTGGCGTCGAACGACAGCGTCCGCCTCCTGAGCTCCACACTGCTGTCCATCAACTGCGTCGCCATGGTAACCGGCTCCTCCCCCGGGGGCGGGCTCACACGCTCCTTCCTGTTCCGGCCCGACACCGGCGACGCCGATTGGCTGAGGCGGCCGCGAACCTCATCGGGATCGGGAGCCAGGTGTCTGTGCGAGTGCGCGTTGATGCGCCGCACTTCATCGTCAGTGTCGTCCGCCACCTGGGGCTCCGACCCCCCTGCGTCCTTTCCCGCCAGGTCCCGATCGGGTCCCGGTTGCGATCCGGCCGCATCGCCGCGACTCCGGCATGAGATGACCCTTTGCGGTTGGGTGTATTTCAAGGTGTGAACGCTGGATGAGCGCTGGCGGGGCGGCGTGGAAGTGGAAGATGTGCCGGTGGGCGCGGGAGGGAGGCTGTCCGACACGTTGTCAGCCGAGCCGCTTTGATCCAGTGAATCACAACGCACGGCTTCCTACGCGCACACACACGGAAACGTTGCCAGGCAAAGTATTTGGGGCAAAGACATATGTTCCTTCGTGAATTACCGTTTAAAGGAAATTCAAGGGGAAGACGATGAGGTGTTGGACCAATTTGTGGGGCAAATTTGTATGTGCTCCAAAGGCCTTTTTAGTTTTACTTTTTTTCCCCCAGTTTCCTTGAATGTTAAGGAAAAAATATTCTCAAGACCTGTTGATAGACAGACTGTGTGGGGCCAATTTACGGGTGCCCCAAAGCCGTTAAAAAGTCTTTCCTTGGTGAAATGTTAAAAGGAAATTAAAGGGAAAGATGTGGTGTTCTGCAAAGTCGTTGGGCAAATTTGCATGTGCCCTAAAGTCCTTTATTTTTTTCATTGTGAGTTATTTGGTATGAACCAATCAGTTTGCTTGAATCTTAAGGAAAAAGAATGTGACAAAGATTTTGAAGACTTGTCGCCAAGTAGAGTGCAAGGGTTCATGAGTCACATGTGCCACAAAGCCATTAAAAATGTTCCTTTGTGAAAAGCTGTTATAAAGATTTAAGTGGGGCAAATTACCCTGTGACCCACCGACCCTTTTTCTTTTCCAAACACTGTTGGTATGAACCAATCAATTACCTTGAATATGAAAGAAAAAATGGGGGGGGGGGGGGAATCAAGACTTGTCGCCAGGCAACGTTTGTGGGGCAAAATCCTGAATGCCCCAAGACTTGAAAAAAACAGCGTAACGTCGAACACACCAAACATGAAATGAAAACACACTTACTTGTCTGCGCAACTGTCGACCAGCAGCGCGGAACGACGAGGGTCTCTTGAGGACGGAACTCTCTGGGATGTATGAGGGACTTAGCTTGTTGCGATCCAAACTCTCCTCGGGGCTCAGCCAATGAGAGGGCCCCCTGGAAGCCCCGTGCAGGGGACTCAGCCTAAGCGAGGGATGTCTGTCCATACTGCAGCAAGACACCAGCTTGGCCCTCTCCCCGCCCAACCCGTATCCGTCCACGCTCTGCGCGGAGCTCAGTCGCCGAAGGTCGGCTACCCGGGCGGGGCTGAACCGACACCCATCCACGCTGTGAGCCGAGTCCAGTTGGCGCCGGTCCGGCGGGGGGCCTCGATGAGGCGAGCCCCTGTCGATGCTCTGGGAGCTGCTGAGGCGGATCACGGGGCGGCTGCTGCGCCCGTGGCCCAGCGAGGCGTGGCTAATGGTGGGGAGGGCGCCCGGGACCTGCAGCAGGGATCCGCCCCCGCTGGAGCCCAGTGACGACATGGAGCCTGCGCAAGGAAAAAAATACAATTAAAAATACAACCGTGGCAACTTTCATAAGGAATACGTCATGTCTGAATCTTCATGGGCAAAGTTAAAATAATAATAATAATAATAATAATAACTATCAGTTGCTTTGGTAAAGAGGGCCATGGACAGGGAGAGGTGGCAGGGGCAGTAAGACGCTCAGTAATGACGTGTTGCTAGGCAGATTAGGTCGTGCCCCTAAGGCTACATTAAAAGAAAAAACAAAACACAACAACAACAAAGACCAAGTCTTTGTAGACACTGTGGGACATCCCCAGAAAGCCAAAGAAGAAGCCAAACACGTGGAAGCCTCACCCGAGTAGCCGTAGGCCGAGTAGGCTTCGACGCCAGCCGACGGGTACGCTGCACATCTGAGCGGCTGCTGGCTGTAGCTGTCGCTGGGCAGGGACAGCATGCGGCCGATGCTCAGCAGGTTGCCGCGGCAACGCTCCTCATCCTCCACCTGCACCTGCCCGATTCACATCGGATGCAAATCGGCGTCACATGACTCGGTGGCTTCATCCACAATCTCTTTCATGCCATCCGTGTGTTGTGAATGACACTTTCAGTAGGTTTCCTTCCATCTCTACCGCAGCTCGTTTAGGCAACTAAGTCGTCGGGTCTGAATTCGGTGCATCAAGACATGTTTGATCGACACTCATTTCCACAATCTTAGATTTTTCCCGCGCATGCAATAAACTAAACTTGTCAGGTCTGAACCGTTCAGTCGCTTTAAGACACGGCGAATCGAGGCCGAGTTGGCCTCGATTCGCCAACTGCATACCTGCGGAGGTGCGTCGCCGTTGGGGGCGGCGGTTTCCCCGCCCGCCGACGCGGCGCTGCGAAGGGCCTCCTCGCGCTCCCGCCGCTCCTCCATCTCCTCCAGCTGCGCCTCCTTGTTGCTCTCCTCCAGGTGCTTCATAAGGACGGCCACCACCACGTTGACCAGCACGAACTGCGCCGTCAGCACAAAGGTGACGAAGTAGACGGGCGAGATCAGCGGCAGGTAGCTGAGGCAGTGGCGGTCCTCCGGTCGGCAGTCGCGCAGCGTGTCCTCAATAAAAAATAAAGAAATACAAGCAAAGTTTGACAAAGATATTCCTATGAATGTATCAAATTCTGAAAAACCTTTTGCCAATGTCATCGTCTTCAACTCTTAAACTGGTACAGTAATTGTGTCACGTTTAAGGCAACGCATTGTGCTTCCAATGTCCTCCAACGGGGGGCACAAAAGACCTCAAGGCTGCTGAGGGCTTGTCTTTTGGCCCTCCGACTGTTACCAGATTTTAGTCTGTCCTCCGCCTAGTTTAGCATGACCCTCACAGGAGAGGCATGTAAAATATTCTGGGGGAAAAAAGTTTTTAAAATGCTTTAACTCATTCAGTGCCAGCCGATTCTGGACAAAGTCTGAAATGACGTTTAATAACGTCTTTGGGAGTGAATGAGTTAATGGGGGGGAAAAAGCACAAAAAAATGGGAATGATTAAAAAAAAAGTATAAAAATGACAAAACAGATCTGGAAAAATTCATAAGAAATTTTGCTAAAAACATTGTCAAATGTTCACAAAGTAAAAAAAAAAAAAGAATGACAATAAAAATGTACACACCAAAAAAAACATTTCACACAAAGTAAAAATAAATCCAAACATAATTTTGCCTTCGGCCAATTTTCACCTAAAATGATCTCTTACTTCCATACAAATTGTGTCATGTTGAAGCTCAACGTGCATACCGTTGTGCTTCCACTCTCCTTCAACGGGGGGCGCAAAAGACCTTAGGCCTGCCAACCAATTGTCTCGTCGCCCTCTCCCGTCCCCTCGCTCTGACTGTGTCCTGTCTGGTAAAGTACGCTTAGCGCACGCCGCCATCTTCCATCTTGCTTCAAACCCAGACGGGTTCAAGCCCAGCCAATCACCTTCATGATCCCGTTCCAGTTGTCGCCGGTGGACACGCGGAAGAGCGTCAGGAAGGCCATGCCGAAGTTGTCGAAGGTGGCGTGACGGCTGAGGCCCTCGCACGGGTTCTCCTCGGAACATTCTGAAAGGCAATCGCCAGAGAGGCCTTAGAACAAGGGCGGATGGCGATACGGGGAGAAGGTGGTGGTGGTGGTCTGAAATCGACATCATTAATGCATGGAACGCAAAAAAAACAACAAAAAAAAAACACGCACAAGCGTACTGTACGCATGCACACGCGCACTAACCCAGTTTTCCAAAGAGCTCAACTCCCAGAGCTGCATAGATGAAGAACAGCAACATGAAGAGCAGACCCAGATTCCCCACCTAGACGGACATACGGCACATACACACACATATACAGTACATGGATACGGTGCCACACACACACACACACACATACACACACACACACAAAGAGACAGTATACAGAGAGAGAGCGAGAGCGAGAGAATGAGAGAGAGAGCGAGAGAGGGGCGTACACAAAGCAGACTGAGCGTGCCAGCGCGCTAAATTAACTTGAAATCCCAAAAGATGCGCAGTTCGTTGACTGGGAAAACAAAAAGGGAGGAGCACGAATACTGATTAGCAGGTCACGTGCATTAACGCATGTTTTTGGAGTCTTTCAAAGATCACCTGCAAACGTAAGTATCTAAGCAATTTTTTAAAAAAGTGTCTCATTTCGTTAGCTGTCCATCATGTCTGATGATGACACTTGCTCCAAGGGAGGGGAGGATGGGTAGGGGGGGGGGGGGGGGGGAGGGTCAGCGACTCTGTCTCTCATACACACACACACACACACACATCTACATAAAAAAAAAAAAAAAAAAAATCTCCCAAAAATCTTTAAGGGAAAAACGTAACAAAAGCCAAATAAAATTGTAAAATTTTTTAAAAAGGAGTGAAATGTATAAAAATAATGTCTACAACTACAACGCAAGACAACCGATGCAACAATGCTGAAAGGCATGTATTCTTTATCATCCGTGAGGAACGACTACTATTATTACCATACTGACAGGTCAAGAGATGAGCTCAGAAAGTCCGAATATAAAATGCAAAACAAAGTGAAAGAAATGCAAACAATGACATGTTTAAAAAAGAGATCACATGTAAAAAAAATGTAATTGTAAAAATATGAACCATTCAAAACATCAACATCAAATTTTTTTGAATGATTTCATGATATTTGAAAGATGACTTTTGAAATGAAATAAAATGTTTCGCCCTCACCAAAGTCTGCTTTGTGGGGCTTTTTCTTTTCCAAACTCAGGACCCACCAAACTCTGCGATGGGTTTTTTTTTTCTCCTTTTCATAAAAGCACTCGAGAGAAAACATTTCTGCTTGCTCGCAGTGTTTGTTTCTCATGAAGGAAAATTAGCCAAATGCTGTTGATTTCCGCAGGCAAACGTCATCAACGCGACTCTTTGATGTGGCTCCCGACGCTCTTACGAGCGTCCTTCCTCCATATTTGATGTCAAATAGGCAGCGTCGGGAGCCATTATGCAAAGGTACAATGACTTCATTTGCCATACATCAGCGAGCGTGTTTGTTTAAGCGTGAAAGAAACGAAAAAATAAAATAAAATTAAAGAAATCCAGCACTCAATGACTCACGATGCCGGAACGCATCCATCATGAAAGAAGGACGCTCATGCAAAGGAACAGAACTTTCTTCAACACGTTTTGGCCTCTTCTCGACACTCCAAAATGACTTGATGGAAGATATTTTTAAACAGTTTTTTTTTTAATTGCTAAAAAAGGTGACAAAAATGCCATTTTTTATATCTTCATTTTTTTCATGCCTCTTTGCAATCTGAGTCAAACAAAATGTCCTTTCATTTAAAATAATTCCAAATGCTGGAATTTATCTTCCAGTAAAGGGAAAAAAAGCACAAGGATAGTTTTCAGAGACAATGAATATTTTGGGGGATTTTTTTTTTTAAATATAAAAAATATTGAAAGGACTAAAACATCACAACCATTTACTTTAAAAAATACTGTAATAATTTGTCTTGACAGGAGACAGTTTGCTTGGAAAAAAAAGAGAAAAAGATGCTGTGAAAACAGAACAACTTTTCGTTGACGAAACTGAAATCAGCTGATGTCGCAAGTACCGATACCTACAAATAAGGCCCGATACCGATGTTGGTATCAGTACTCACCCTTCCCTAATAACAAGCATCGATGATTGACAGATTTGTGCTCTTAATGCCTGGTCCAGGACATGACTCCATTCTCCTCATTAGCTGTGCAAAAATTAATCGACAACTAATCGATGCTCAAATGCATCCAGATTTCTTTTCTGACACTGGATGAATTGTTCGGCTCCCCTTTAAAGCTGTCCAAATGAATGGAAATGAATTCTTAATCCGATTCAGCCGTTGAACGCAAAATAATCAACCGATTAATCGATGACCAAAATAATTGCTTAGTTGCAGCCCTACTTGGAATGCAAGCAAAATCGATTTTGGAATTCATCTTCAGAGGCCGCTTTCCCTTCGCTATGCGGTTACCTGAGGCAGCGCTTGCATGACCGTGTCCAGCAGAGCTCGCATTCCCGTGGCCATCTTCAACAGCTTCAGAACTGCAACATGCAAGGCACCGCACATCAGGAAGTTGCTACGCTCGGGGCCCGATTTGCTAAGATCCCAAATAGCGGGCGCGCTAAAATTGCACGCTCACGCTAATGGGTGGAAAAGCGGAAAAACAGGCC
Organism: Hippocampus guttulatus; assembly: GCF_054856545.1. Taxonomy (NCBI): domain Eukaryota; kingdom Metazoa; phylum Chordata; class Actinopteri; order Syngnathiformes; family Syngnathidae; genus Hippocampus; species Hippocampus guttulatus. The sequence goes on along the minus strand of NC_141269.1, from coordinate 2,101,948 downwards.
CCCACGTGTTGTTGTTGTTTTTTTTTTGTGAGTGTGTCACCAGGCGTACCCCTCGTGATCCTCAACACCCTCATGATGCGTATGATGGTGGGATTGATGGGCAACGAGGCGTTCAGGTCGATTTCTTCCAGCGTGATTCCCATGATGGACAGCAGCACGATGGCCAGGTCCAACTGGTTCCATCTGGGCAACAAGAATCCAGTTAGCTTTTGCAGCATGTTCGATCATTGTGACTCGTTTTGATGTTTTTTCAAAAATGCAACATTTTAGTTGAGTTTTTTTATGTTTCATATCAGCTTTAGGATTTTATTTTTAATTGTTATTTTTTTAGAGCATCAGTCGATGCAACATGCGCACTGACGGCGTTTTCTTTTATACGTCGCCGCCAAGCGACAATTTGGTGGCTGAAAGTCGACTCAAGTTTATATGGGCTAAGAACAGGTCTCAGTTGTGGGGCAACATGATTTTGGTGGTTTTGAGGTCACTGTAAAAAGGGATTCTTTGAACCCATTATTGTTGTTGTCGTCTTCCGAATCTTTTTAAAAGCACCCATGGCCGTGGTGCCCACTAACTCAAGTGACGGATGTTTCCATGATTTGCCAGGACCTCTTTGATCATATTATTCTGTTGTATTCGTCATATTTTAAAATATTTTTTTGTAATATTGAAAAAAATCTTAATGTTTTGCTTTTTTCCTTGTATGTTTATAACGCTGTTGATTATAATGTTATTTTTTTCTCCCTTTCCAGTTCCAATCAATATTTGATAGATGCAATTGCAATCATAAATAGATATAGATATTTTACATCAAATCTGTACAAAATGTTACTTTTTTTGGGGGGAGGGGGTGTCATAATATTACTTGAAAGATTCCATCCAATGTCGTGACTGAGCAAAATGCTGTCATTGAAGGGGCGCAAAGTGACCTTGGCAACCCTCACTACACCACTGGGGGGGAGGTGGGGTCGGGGGGGGATGCATGCGAGAAGGTTGCTACCTTTCTTTAAAAAAGCGACGAAGGCCAAACGCGATGAGCTTGAGGATGGCCTCGATGACAAACACCACCGTGAAGACATAGTTGCAGTACTTGAGGATCTCCACCAGGTACTGTTTGACACACACACATCCACACACACACACACACGCGCGCACGCGCACGCACACGCGCATGCACACACACACACACACACACACACAATGAAAGCATGTCATGTGTGGTGATGGAAGAGGGGCTGTTGCCGTGGTTACCTGGGGCTGGTTGTAATGCTCCATGCTCATGGTGAGCAGGTTGGTGAAGATGATGATGGTGATGAAGAGGTCCAGGTAGTGGCTGGTGCACACGCTGTGGATGGAGAGACGTAGCGGCGAGTAGTCGGCGTAGTACGGCTTCTCCAGGGCCTCTGTGCGCACGCAAACACGGACAAGGTTTATTTCGCTTTGAACAAGCTTTTGTCTCCGCATGAGTGTGTGAGCTTCACTGGGGAACACGTTTGGATTTGTAGGGACACACAATTCCCGTGGGGACACCGGTACGCATAACTCTGGGGACACGCAACTTTGGGGTTGGGGAGACAGAGATGTGTACGTTTACATTACCTTGTGGGGACATACACAACAGGTGTGTGTGTGTGCGTGCGTGCGTGAGTGCGAGCGTGCGTGTGTGTGGAGGGGGGGGGGGCACTAGTTTTGCAGCTACACACAAATCTGCTGAGACATCAAGTTGTGTGGGTTCATATGACTTTTTTGGGACACACAATTGCATGGTAGCTCCCAACTTGGGCACCTATTTTTTGAAAGAACACATTCTCCAAGGACATATTTCCGTGGGGACGCACAACTTTGTGGGGACGTCTCGATTTGCAGCTCGTCCAATACCCGATCAACCTCGATCTTCAAACAGACTCGTGCGGACTTGCAGATATAATGTGTCCACACCAAGTGTATGTAGCCGTACTAAAATTGTCAGTGTCCCCACGGAGAAAGGTGTGCTTGTGGCGTCGTAAATCTGGGCGGGTGAGTAATGTGCACTTAGAAGACGAGGTGTCCCCGGAGATGAATGCGTATCTACAAAGTTATCCGCGCTCAAGAGTTATGTCCCAATGATTCACGGGAACTAAACAGAATAACCAGGCACGCGTGAGCGCACGCGCAGGCTAATAAAATGCTTCGGAGAGGGACACAAAATGATATGGGAAGCAAAGTCACTGATGAAACCAGGTGACATGAAGTGCGTTTGTGTGTGTGCAGAAAAATGGCACCGCCTCATAAATTTTGCTCTTCACACACACGCGCTTGAAGGTGTCTTTGGGCCAAACTGTCAGCTGCGAGTGACTGTAAGAGAAAAGCAGCATGGGCCGAGTGTGGTGGGGGAATTTAGTAGATTCAATAAATACACCCCTGAATAAATACCCCTGAGTACATCAATTCCGTAGAGATTGCGAGATCAAAATTTTCTTCTATATGACCCCAGGGAACATGTTTTTTTGCTGCACTAGAATAAAGTGTCATTGCACATCCACTACAGTAGGTGGCAATGGCAATCTCATTGTCTGACTGTGCGCAGGGAATATAAGAAATATCATTCAGCAGATTTATATTCATTTCATTATTTTTTTGTGCACTTTAAGCCCGCGTCCCACTGAGGTTTACGTTACATGGAGCGATTTTAACTCAAAATTTCCTCCCCATTAACACGAGTATATATCAATTAAAACTAAATTGTCTCCAAATAAATGTTTTAAAAAAACAAGCAGTTCTTAAAACTAAATTTATGCAACTGCGTCAAACATAAAAGTTAAATACAACTAAACTGGACTTAGGCAGTGATTCTTTGGCATACCACTAGAGGGAACCCCCGTGCCACATTTGGAGAATCGCAGTCACATTTTTTCAAAACTCAATTAAGGCCAAACTTTTCGTGTTCCGACTGCGACGGTGCCAAGACTGCCAATACGATTGCCCCAGTACGCGTCCGGGGCGCACTCACTGCGCCGGCGCTTCTCCAGGCGCTTGCGCCGCTTCTCCTCGCGGAGCCGGGCCTCCTCCTCCTCCTGCTGCTGCCGACACTTGTGGAAGTTCTCCACCACCACGCCCACGAACATGTTGAGCACGAAGAAGCTGACAATGAGCAGGAAGGAGATGAAGAAGAGCAGCATCCACGGGTTGTTGTTGCGAACGGGCTGCCCAAGGAAAAACAGGCGGGAGCCCCGAGTCAGCGGTCAAAGTGGCGCAGCCGTCATGGCGCATCGATTCATCAGCCGCGGTTGCCCCCCTGCCCCACCTCCCTCTCTTCTCCTGAAATGTCCTCGCTTTTCCTTTTTCTGTTTTTGTTTTGGCTTCTCTTTATTATCAGATCACACGACGCTGTCGAAACGAACACATTGCAGTGACTTCCGTCGTCATAATTAATGACAATTTAGTGCGGGGATGGGCAAAGGATGTCCCTGCCTACCAAACATTTTCATGAAACAAAACGCATTTCTCATGAAATTGCAGACTGAAATGTTTAAACAATTATAAAAATGAGTGTTTTATTGAAGTACATTTAACGTGTCAATTTTATTAAATTGTTTATGATGAAATGAAATATGAGCACAAATCAGTCCAGTCATTTCATATTAAAATGAGGGTTTTGCATTCATTTATTCCATTTTGTTCCTCAAAAAGTTTTTAAAATTGTATTTTTTAATACATTTTTAATTTTTAATACTATAAAAAAATATCTGGCAAAAATAACCAACTTTATCTGTATATTTAACATTTTTATTTTATTAACTTATTTATTGGATTAATTTAATTTAATTTAGCCATTTCGCCCCTAAAATTGGTGTCATATTCTTTTATCTGGACTGATTTGTTATACATTTACCTTTTTAGAAAATTTCACAATTTAATTCCCTTTAAACAATATATTTTAAAAAACAGTTTCACTTGACATGCATCTTTTGTTTGATTAATTAATTGCAGAATTAATTATATTCAAATTAATTAGAAATAATACTTCTGAAAAAAAAAGCATTTTTTTAAAAATGAAATAACGGATTATTCTGTATTCCAATTCATTCTAATCACCAAATTAAAATAACAAATTTGAAAGCGAGCATGACTTGGTAAATTAAGGCTGCGCGAATTCCGCCGCTTTTGTGCTTAAAACGGGTTCACTCAAACACATCCCTCCAAAATAAATAAATAAATAAATAAATCAAGTCAGGAAGGCCTTTGACGGCGGGCGTGGCACCTGCTGGTCGACGCCGACCGCGTCCAGGCCGTCGTACATGATGCTGACCCAGCCGTCTTTGCACGACAGCACAAACAGAGACATCAGCGCCTGCCAGATGGACATTTCATTTACTTCGCCGTGTGTGCATGCGCACGCGTGCGCGAGCGCTCAAGCGCGTGTGTCACACCTGTCCCAGGTTGTCAAAGTTGTACTTCCTGCGCATCCAACGGTGTCCTGCGTCCACGCACTGTGTCTTGTTGGTGATGCTGGTCACGTTGTAGCCCTCACAGTGGAAGAACTTGCCTTTGAATAACTGTACGCGCGCACGCACACACACACAGATCACAGAGAAGGTAACTGGAACAACATTTTTGTTTTGGCGTGCAGCCCTTTAGAAGACCACCGAGCCATGCCGCACTCTAAGGGAGTACAGCGGTGGATTTATAAAAGTGAATTGAATTCGCTGTCATCATTTTCATCCCCCTTGTCGAGTTTTGATGATCGTGTTAAAATGGAAGTTTTTTTAAATGAATGAAAAGCGCTCGGGTGTGTAAAATAAATAAATAAATAACATTTGGGGTGGGGGGTGCCGTTCCCTCTCAACGGCGATTTGTTTTAAAAGTCTGTTTCATCACAATAGAAGTGAATAATGTCACAACGGGAGTGAATCTCAATTGTAGCGATCGGGACCGTCGCTCGAGTGAGCCGAATCGTGGAGCGAATCGAATCTGAATTTGAGGAAAGGGTATCGAATTTTGACTGCAAACCTGTCCTCATGCAGTGATCATGATCGCGAGTGGATTGGATGGATTCAAATCACAACTGGAGCGGGACCAATTCCACTCACGCGGTAACTGAAAAGAATCATAAATTCGAATGATCGCATCGATTTGTGTTGCAGTCGGAGGTCATCCGATCCAAATCAGAGCGAGTTATCTCTTGAAGAGAATCGCAGCGTATGGTCTCCTCGTTGAAATCAGTCACTGTACCGTACAGTGACTCGTATCGCGACTGGAGTGAATCTGAATCGGAACTTTCAGTCAATGCCGATTCATTTTGTATTTGAATCGAGTCCTGTTGGCACCGGAGTTGAACTGGATGGCCCTTGAAGTGGATTCGATCAATCCGTATCGTAACTGCATTGCCTTGAGTCGCAGAAGAAATCGGGATCATCATAAGATTGGCCCGTATCGATGCCTCGCATATTTGTGTCGTAACTGGAGTGAATCGAATCATCCTTCCAGGGACTCGTTCATAGAATAGTTCATCGAATCGTAGTCAGACCAGATTGCATCATTGTTGACCGGCGTGAAGATATGGTCATTAAAAATTGCATTTCTTAAAAAAACTTGGATACATTCAGATTCAACAATTAGAAGATCCCACCCCCTGCGCGATTACAAAAACGAAAACAATTATCGTCTCGGTGAGAGCAGCCCTTCCCTCGGATCGATAGCAAATCTTGCAGAAAGCACACAGCGCTCGAAAATGATGCTTCATCAGCACCTCATTTGCATGTTTCCCATTGTGCCCGCATTTCACTTGTCATCCGAAACCTCGTTTGTCTTCAAACAAGCAGTACTGGACAGCAGCGTGGAAATGCGCATCTTGATGGTTGGCGGGTGTTTACCTGAACCCCCAAAATGCCAAAGACGATGAAGAAGGCACAGCAGATGAGGACGATGTTGCCGATGGGCCTGAGCGATGTTATTAGGGTCTCCACCACCAGTTTTAGCCCGGGGGCTCGGCTGATTACCCTGGAACGGCAACACCGACGCTTAGTTGCGGCTGACAATTTTTTTTTTGTGCTCACTGAAGGCCCGAGTGAGACAAGCGTCATGGTAAAAAAAACATTTGCTTTTGGGGTTTCCCAGGCTCTAAATATCACCAAATCTGGGTATCACTGGCACCTCTGGGATGGAAGTTCTTTCCAAATTCCACTGTAAAAAGCGGTTTTACTTTGCAATATGGAATTTAGTAGACATGTCTATCAAGACTTGACCTACAAAAAAGTGTCAAGAAGCCATGTCCAAAAAGATGCAGGAAGTCTGCCATTTTAGTTTGAAGCAATCATTTTGCCTTAATAGCATGCTCTTTTTTTTTAAACTAAACTTCATGTCAATTATGAGTAGGCACACACACCAAAAAAAAAACTCTTCAAAAATCATGCCTGAGAGACACAGAAAGTGTATCATTTTGATTTGAATTAGCCCCTTCTAGCTCATTATAAGCCTCCTTTTATGTTTTTGAAAGCCTGATTTGCTAAAAAAAAAAAAAAAAAAAATACCCAAGTAGACCCACAAAGAAAAAGTCCAAAAAAGGCACAGACATTCTTAGCGCACTCAATCATTTTGTTTTAAAACCTCCGCCTCCTGTTTCACTGAACAGCATGACATGAACTTGAAATGTCAATCAGGAGGAGAGCTACAAAACATGTTTCCAGACTCTCACTCATAAGCACCCTCTAATTTTGTTGTCTTGAAGCCAGTTTCATTTCGCACTTTGCTGGACCTGGAAATCGTAAGTCGACCCACAAAAAATAAAAATAAAAAAAAATCTCAAGGTTTTGTGTGATTGCTTACAAATTTGAAACCCGTATAATAGACAAATGGCTCAACAATGCTAAGGAGAATTTCATTTTTTTTTGTCTGAGCATTTGGACATGCATGGCAGAAAAATGTGATGACTCGCCATGAAAACTAGACAGACAGACAGGCAGACAGACAGACAGACAGAGACAGATAGACAGATAGACAGATAGATAGTCAATTAAGTATATTCACATTTCGGTCCAACTGCCAACTTTCACACGCCCCTGACAGGTGTGGGGGGTGTCTGAACCCCCCCCCCCCCCGCAAAAAAAAAGAAAGAAAAAAAAAGAAAAAGTTTGGATGAGTTTTCCAGTTTTTAATCTTGCTTCCACTCACCTAAAGGTGAGCCAGTTACTAATTGCAGTGACTAAAAAGTTGATAAATGGATCTCCTTAATTTGCCTCATGGAAGCGACTTTTTAGTGTTTCTTTTTTGATGGCGAGTCTTCAGAAGGGTTGTCATAATTTGACATCATGGTCTGCGCATTGTTAAAAAGGGTTTGCAAATGAGCATCGTTCCCGCTCCCAATGGCGGTTCATTTGGCCGCCTTCCTCATCAAATTTCAGACATGAAAATACAACTGGTGTTCACCAGGATACACACCTGCAAAAATGCCGTTTCACAGCATGATGAGACCCCCAAAAAGTGGGTTCATAAACCATATTTTTGCATTCAATTGGAATCACGCACTGTCCGTGACAGTAGAGAATGGTCGGACAGAAGGTCAAGAAGACTGGCACCTGAGCGGTCGCAGCGTGCGCAGCAGCCGCAGTACGCGCAAGATCCCCAGGATTCGATTGCCACCCGCCGACGCCACCGACACTAGGATGTCCACCAGGGACACCAACACCAGGACCCCATCCAAGATGTTCCAGCTACTCTGCAGATACACACCTTTGCCGAAGTACATGCCCAAGGCTACCACCTACAAGCACACACATGCACACACGCACACAAACATACACACGCACGTCAAAGACTTTAAAGAAGCTACAACAAAGATCAATAACATTTCTAGTGAGATTTCAAGATTACGTAGCCCCAATTATGACAGATTTAGGTCCCCACAAAACTGGAAAAAGAAACTGGTTACACACATAAATCACGTTAGTCATCTTATTTGTGAATTCCGATTTTGTAATAGGAACGTGATTTATGAACCCTAAATGTGACAGATTTCGGACCCCACACCAATGACAAGTCTGCATACACCATAATCAAGTTCCTTTCCTGATTTGTGACTTGTGATGAAGTCCACTTCTTGGACATTTTTTTATGAATGTTATATGATTTCATTTTTGCAACATTAGCTAGTCCCCCACCATCACCCCCTCCCTCATACATTCCCTTGATTCACCGTCTTCATTGTTTATGTCTTGTGACCTGTTGTAACTGTCATATGCTTGTGCAGGAGTTTTTTTTGCCTCACTCAAATTATCCTCAAAATGAGGGTAGTTCGAGCGTGGTTTTTTTTCCTCCCTCTCTCCCTCCCCCGTGGTTTCTTTCTGACCTTCGGGTTGAGTGAACGCTGGCGCGTTTTGGCTGCCGCTGCTCAACCCGTATTGTTTTGTGTTTTTTGTTATTGTAAAGTGTCCTTGGGTGTCTTGAAAGGCGCTTATAAATAAAATGTATTATTATTATATTAGGAAATATGTTTGAACAACTCAATGAATTGCATTTGTCAGAAGCCTACATGATTTATGCTCCCTCTGATTGCGGCTGTGTGAATACCATCAGGTCCCCACAACTCGGATAAACATGTTGCAAGACAAATCATATTCGTTTCCGGTTTAAGTCACAAATATTAAACGAGTCGATCTTTAGTATGATTTCTGTTAAGTTTATCTGATATATGATTCCTAGCTTATGATTGCTAGCACCATCAGTAGAAAACATTGAATACAGATGCCCGTTAAGTCGTATTTCCAATCAAATTTGAAGAACATGAAATGATAGTTTGGGTTGTCTTGCAAGAAAAATGAAGTCAAATAGTCCCAATTCACGTAAGATTATGTGATGAGCGGCACTCAAATCCGAAACATTTTACTCATACGATTCTACATTTTCATAAATCATGTCAACTTAAAAATTTGAGAAACATTAAGACGGGTTTACACACACACACACACATACTTCACATTCTCTTATTGATTGGTGAGTTTCACTTAAGCAATTCCGCCTTTAGTACAATGGCTGTCAAGGTTATGGAATTTATGCCCCCCCCCCCCCACAATGTTGGAGGTGCCCACAACACAAGAAAAACGTGTTTGCAGACAAGTCACGGTCATGTAATAAATGCCCCTCAAATCTGATAGCTAGGCAGTAAATAAAACATGGTTAAGACACGCAAATCGTGTTTTTCATCACATTAGAAGAGACTTAAAACAACAGCGTCCAATTTGTCTCATAATTTAAAAAAAAAAATTAAACAAGTCAATTGGTACCATTTCTAGTAAGATTATAAGATTTATGAACTCCAATTGGTACCTACTTAGTGCCCCACAAAACTAGGAAAACATTTAATAAGTCATGTGTGTTTTCTGATAAGTGACGTGCTATTTTCAGGACGTTCAGGTGAGGTGATATACGTGTCTCCAAAAATGTGACGATGCAAATTGGTTGCGGGCCCCAGCGTGAAGCTGATCACACTTACCTTGACCATCATTTCGCCGACAAAGATCACAGTGAAGATGTAATTGGACACACTGAGGAACACTCGCTCCTGTAAAAACACACACACACACACACACACACACACACACACACACACACACACACACATTTGTCACACGTTACCGCTTTCAAGTTGCTGTCACGTTCCAACGTAAAAAAACAAAACAAAAACAATTACCACTGTGGAAGATGAAAGGATAATCAAAAAGATAGCGGGACGTTGCCATCGTGATAATCAGGGTTGGCTGTTACACGTGTTGCCCAAGGGGTTGGAGGGTGTGGGGGGGGGAGGAGATAAAATACTCCAGATGGCTAACGTAGATGAAAAGTGGAAGTTCAAAGATCCACGCATGCATCCATTTTCGGAAGTGCTTATCGTCACGTGGGTCGCGGGCGTGCTCGGAGCCCCTCCTCGCTTTTTCCGGACGGTAGGCGGAGGCACACCCCGAAACGGTTGGCCGCCAATCGCAGGACACACACATCAAGGAAGAACCATTCGCGCTCACAATCACACCGGGGGACAATTCGCTATTGTTTATTATTCTCATCATCATTCTTATTTTCTTTGGGAAGAAATCCGATAAAATAAAATGCATTGCCCCGAGACAACCCAATGCATTAAAAATATATCCGAATAAAAATTAACCCATTTTTATATTTACACAAATTAGAATGCATAGTTTTGTTTTTTTCAGACGTCTCGTGTTTAACAAGCACACACAAAGGAAATGATGCACACGCTGTATGATGTACCTAATGAAGCATCCGGTAGCTGCCACACTGTACGTTATGTATGTTAGCATGCGTGCGCGTGCGTTACCATGCTGTGCGGATGAATGTCGGGCCTCTCCAGCGCGATGGTGATGCAGTTCAGGAAGATGAAGAGCAGGATGATGTGATCGAACATCTTGTGCCCAATGGTTTTCTGGCACCACAGCCGGAAGCTACACACGCACGCACGCACGCACGCACGCACACACACACAGCCATTCTGTCAACACCGCGCGTATGTGTTTGGACACGCCGCCCGCAAGGGGATTTACCGGTTGTGCGGAGCAAAGACGTAGAGTGACCAATGCTCGTGCTCCACGCACCACTGAGGCTCGTACGGCTCCAGCAGTTTCCTCAGCTTCTGGTACAAAGTCTGCAACGGCACAGCATTGACATCCTCCATCAAGGGACTGCATTTTCTCATCAGAAAAAAACAATTCAACATGACACTTGTCTCTGGTTTTGATGGCGGTTACACCTCCAACGACTGAATCTGGTTTATTGGTCAATAGGATCCCGGGTTCAGATTGCCAACCTCCTCCGCGTCCTCGTCCTCCGCCTGCACGTGGTAAAGCGACGTCTGGAGCGCGTCGTCGTAAGCGTGCTCGGGCATGGGGAAGGCGGCGGTCCCGTTGCAGTCGGGCGAGCGCAAGGGGGGCACCTGCAGGTAGTCGGCCGTGTCCAAGGACGCCTCTCTGCTGCCGCCGTCGGAGAGCAACGACTCCATCTCGCCCGACTGGCTCCGGCGGTGGAGGCTGGGGGCCCGGCCCAGGCTGGTCCAGCTGGAGCGACGGCTCTGCGGGAGGCTGTCCCACGGAGGCTGTGGAGAAACCACACAAACGGCATTTGCGTTTGTTTGCAACGGAAGGGTTCATATTGAATTTTTAAAAAACGTAATTATGTCACAAGGCATCGCACTATTTTTTAAAAATAATCATGAAAAACATGGTGAATGTTGCAATATACAAGGGGATTTGCTATTCTATTTTTTTTGGGGGGGGGAGGGAGAATCTTTAGTAAATAATACTATTTTATTTTTTTTACTATTTTTGTTTCATTTTTATGTTGCTGTGTCACTTTTTATTTCGAAATGCACAAAAAAAAGGCCAAAAATGATTTTTGGTCATTTTAGTATTCAAAAAGTTTTTCAATTTTTAGAAATGTTGCATGTTACCAGATACCACCATTTTTTAAATTACAACAATACACGAGTACAAGATATCACTTGTTTTCATTTAATTAAAACAATTAAAATATAACATATTTAATTTTTTTAAAAAATCCAAACTATAACATGACATCACACAAAGTTTTTTTTTTTTTTTAATACCATATGTTGATTATAAGATTTTTTTTTTGTTTGTTTTTTCTTAAACAGAGTGGCAGAGGACTTGGACTTTATTTTGATTTATTTTCCACAGAAATTAGCGGCGCTAAGGCTCACCGGCGACCTCTGTTGCTCGAGGCTGTCCACCGCGGAGGCCGCACTGGTGCGCCGCGATTGGCCATAAATCACGGTGGGCGTGGCCGCTGTGTGAGTGATGACGGGCAGGGAAAGGGGTGGCGGCATGGAGGCCCTGGGGTTCAGGAGACCATTGGGGCTGCTGATCATGGCCTGGATCTTCCGCTCTTCCGGTCAGGGGTGAAGAACGGGAAAAAGTTTTTGAGTACGCGGCAAGACCGCGACGTTAGCTTCTCAAGCTCGCTAGTTACCCGCGGCGTACAACTCCCGCAACTTCTCCTCCTCGTCGTAAGACAGAGACTGGCCCTCGTCGTCCGAATCCGATCGGCTGGCATCGCCCTGGCGGACAGACACGCGACAACACAAACAGATACGCAAAAACCGTGAGTCAGAGGCGGCAGGGGAGCCGAGGGGGGACTTTTTTTTGGCACGGATCTCCTGTCGTCACGGCAATAAAGCTTTGCCCGATTTAATTAGAATTTTCGCTGCAGAGATGGAGGAGGATGGCTGAGGCGGAGGGGCATCAACAAGGCCGCGTCTACCGGTGTGTGTGTGTGTGTGTGTGTGTGTGTGTGGAGACTATCGGTGTGTACTGCCTGATGATGGAGATAAAGCAGCAAAATCTAAACAACAAAAGATCACCAGCTGTGAATGACAGAGCGATACCAAACACAAGCCTGCCCTGGAGACTTTTGTGTGTGTACGTAGGGTGCGCCTGTGTGCGTGCGTGCGTGTGTGTGTATGTTTGATGTGGAGCAAGCGCGACGCAAAGGCATGCAAGCGGGATTGTGGAGATTATTCTGCGCAAGGCAGCTTTGCTCTCACCAGTGCCAATGCTTTTGTCAACGGCGCCGGCAAGAGCATCGACTCCACCTCCACAATGCCAGACAGACAGCACAAGATTGCTTTTACAGTGGCGTAGTCGCTGCCAAAACCGCTAACATCAACGCCGCTAAGACCGCCCACGCAGCCGCCGCCGTGACGACAAACGCCAAAGCCGCCAAAATCGAGTAGCTGAGGCCGCACGCGACGGCGCCGGCGAAGCCGCAAGGTGGCCCCTTACTTCGGCCTGGAAGCCTTCAACCAAAATGGCCACTAGCAGGTTGAAGAGGACGTAGTTGCCAAAGGTCATGAGCGCGACGAAGTAGAGGGCGGCCAGCGGCGTGGTGGACGCCATGCCGTTGTACAGGACGGCGTTCCAGTCCTCCTGCGTCAGGATCTGAAAGGAAACAGAAACGTCAACGGTGACACTTGCAGGGTCAGCCGCAACTAACGTGACGGATGGAAGAGGACTCTCACCAACCGAGCATGAGTGCTTATGGAAAGATCAAAGACAATTTTGAATCATAAACGAGCCTAACGTAGTTTTTGCAAAGCCCAAAGATAATTTTGTCTTCATCAAACTGAACTTGTGTGTTTTTGGCAGGGTTGTCGCACTCGAGAGCGGTCTCGACTCCTGTTTTTTGTTGTTGTTGTTGTCTCTGACTCGGACCATCAGACTTGTAAAAAGTGAAAGAAATCTTTCACCGGTACAAAATGTACAGTGGATACAAAAGTCTACACACCCCTCGTGAAATGATATGTTTTGGTGAAAGGAAGAAAAAAATGAGATCAAGACTAAAAGAACTCGAAGGTACCACGTGTTTGTAAACATCAAAGACAATTGTGTGTTTGCTTTGACATTTGAGCGTACCGGCCAGAAAGTGAAGCGCAAAAACTGCTTACAACATAACGGTGTGAGAACAACAAACGACTTTCTCACCGCGCTGTAATAAGAGGCGCATTAAGGCAGAATTTAATATCTGTCTCTGCGGGTTCAACGGCAATAACGCTCGTCGCCGTTAAACACACTCCTGCCGAGTGCCTTTTGGCGACTCCTTTGCTTTTGTTTTTTTTAATGCTTTTTTTTGGGTGGGGGGGGGGGGGCATCATCTGGCTGCTCTGACACTGGCTTGCGTTTGGTCATTTCTGTGTCTGGGGAGGGGGAAACGTTGCTGAGAGTAAGCCCGCTCTCGATTGGATTAAAAATAATCAAGATGAGTATCTGGGCTGCTGCCAATGACACCGCAAGCTGCTTCGGTTGAAATGTCCTACTCTTTCATTTCAAATGAAATCGCGGCGAGGACAAACTCCGTCCGTCTGTGTGCGCGCGTCAAACCTGGAAGACGGTGACGGTGGCCCAGAGCAGCGAGTCAAAGTTCTTTCTGTCGGGGAGCGTGTCTCCGCTATCTTGTCGCAAACCAAATTTACATCCAAACAAATGCATCCCCAGGATACTGCGCACACAACAAATGAAAACATGGAGGAGTGCATTATTTAGTCACGTGATCACACGTATCCATACACGATCTCCACGAGGGATGATCAAAAACCTAGAATTAATGAAGGAGGTTTTACTTAGAAATGTGGAATTTGGTGGATACGTCTATCATGAGTGGCCCCACAAAAAAATCTCACGAACCCGTTCCTCGAAAGAATCAACGGCCCTTTATCTCAGTAGCACCATCGGGAAGAAGAATTCAGTCTGAAGCCAGTTGAACCTCAAATAGGCCCTTTGGGGTTGGATCAGTAATTTGGGCTAGTGTGCCGTTCTACAAAATCATTCAGACAGTTTTATTCTGCATCATAAAATTTTGTAGAGCCACAGTAAAATCTCAAGACAGGAATACTGCCGTTCGTTTTGGTTCAGTCCCATCCCTCAGAATTTTTTTTTTGTCAAGAAGTAAGCCCCATAAGCAATTTTAGTTCAAGTTCAAATTTGGTGCACTTAACTATCACAAGGAGAACCACAAAAAATGTCAGGTATCCATGTCAGAAAAAAACAGAACGTCAGCCATTATGGTTAGAAGTGGCCCCAGCTAGCAATATGACATTTGGTAGGTATGTCTATAAAGAATGGAGCCACAAAAAACAAAAACAGTATCCAAAACCCACATTCTAAAAAGACACAAGAAGTCAGCCATTTTGGTTTGAACGACCATTTGGCTTGCTGCAAAATAAAATTCAACCCCGAGAGTTTAACTCAGCAACATGAACTTTTGTAGGTTTGTCTATCATCAGTAGGCACCAAAAAAAAAAAAAAAAAAAAAAGGACTCAAGAAGCGGATAGGAAACACACAGGAAGGAAGTCTGTCATTTTAGCTTGAAGCAGGCCTTTGCCTCTGTGGTGGCATCCAGATTTTTTTAAATCAGCCCCCAAATTCTGTTTTACCAAAACAACCTAAAATTTGGCATTTAAAATTTGATTGGCATGTCGATTAAGCACGCCAAAAAAAAAAGTCTCAAGAAGCCATGACAGAAACAACATCAGCCATTTTGTCTGCAGGGTTTTTTTTTTGGTTGTTTTTTTTTTTTTTACATGACCTGACAGGAAAGTTGAACTCCAAAGATTGTTGAATCTCTTACCTGAAGATGAAAATAAAGAGCATGAGCAGCATGCAGAAGGTGGCCACATTGTCCATGGTCTTCATGAGGACCACCAGCTGCCTCCTCAGGGCTGGCAGGAAGCGCACCAGCTTCAGGACCCGCAGCAGACGGAAGGTACGCAGCACGGACAAACCTCCGTCCGCCTCGCCCACAATCTCCCACACACTGACACACGTGGGGGGGGACATCAAATATTCGAGGGAAAGAGACAAGAGCACATCTTCAAATGCGAAGGGAACATCAAAATCCGCTCGAAAACGTTGGGAGTGCGCTGTGAGGTCGCCCCACCTGATGATGACGATGATGCTGTCGAAGCCATTGTAGGGGTTCTTGATGTAGCCGAAGAGGCCGAGCGCCACGACTTTCAGCAGCATCTCCAGGCCGAACAGACTCGTGAACACCATGTTGCTGATCTCCAAAACATCCGTCAGCTCCTGCGGCTGAGGGCGAGACAGCTTGAGACTGCTAGCGAGGCGCGGGAAAACATCGACAAAATACTTTCCTGGACGTGATCGCTTGTTGCTAGGCAGAATTCGCAGCGCAGAATCAAGAACCGGACTGTGCAGATGACCGCAATTCATTACAAAACATTTTTTGAATCACCGACTGTCAATTAATTTGAGCCAACCGCTTGGTGCTAAAAGAATCCTTTGTAGTGCAAAGGTAAAACAATTTTAATTTAGATCATGAAACGGCTTAAAGGCACAGATCAACAAAAGTCAGATTCGTTTTACAAGGCTGTTGCTTGGCAGAATTTGTGGAAGGCAATTATTTTTCAAATTCATAAATTTGGTGCACGTGAAGGTATGCGCAAGCAGAGGAATTAATTGGGAGTTAACTGGGAGCTGAGATTCAATTAATTTTATCTGGACAGAATGCCATTTGCATAATTTCAATTTGTACAACAGAAATAAATTTCGCATTTCAACTCTTAACTTTAACCTGAAGTTTCTTCTACTTTCTCCCTTTTCATAATTTTGCTGCTGTAAATTAGGAATTTCTCCACTGTGAGACAAATCAAGGTTTTCTTATCTTATCTTATATCGTGTGTACTGTATCGAGTCCATCGAGAAGGAAACAACAGTTGTGCTACAGGCGGGAGACGCAACATGGAAGGAGGTGACATTTATTTATTAGAGCGCACGTGTGCGCGCGTGTGACATCTGGCAGCGGCGCAGATGTTCTCCAGAGATGCCTGTGTTCCGGACTAAGCGGAACACTGACAGCGAGGTCACGTGCGATGAAATGAAGAAACGAGTGGAGTACAGTGCGGCATGGAAGCTGTCAAAACAGCAAAGCTGCGTTGACGAAAATGAATTGTTCAAAAAGGTACCGTCCCTATAACTGGAGACGAGGGCCAGACCGACAAAGCAAATTAGCCATCGGCAAATATCGGCCCCAGTCGTTCAATTAATCAACTGATTAACCAGTTATCTGAATCGTATTGTGCGGAATATCGTAATCGGCAACGACCTGCCACCGTCTCCTGTAGTATGCGCGACACTCGTATTGCAGCAACAAACAGCAATGAGAAACAGAGGACGTCTTTAAGGGAATCTAATTGTGCCATTCGTGCTGCAGCACCGACCGTTGACGGCTGAGCAAACGATACGGAGAGCGCCACGGCTCTTCGGGCACTTTGCATGTGCATTGATGCGAAAAATCCTTCAGCACTTGGAAATATTGCCCAGCGACATTTACACAAATATGAAAGGAGGTGCAGGAGGTGGTGAACAGGATGTGGAGGGTCCCAGAGGATTTGGCCTTTGCCCTTTCCTTGGTTTTTGCATACCTAGCAAGTCATCTTCTTTTTTTTTTTTTTTTTTAATTAATTTGTATGTATCATCTTTTAGTGGAGTGATGCAGAGCCCTCCGGAATACTGCCGTTAACCAAAGATATCGTGTCGAAAAGAAAACCTCCACAAACTCAGGTGAGACCTCGTGGGCCTTTCGCATTAAATGATTAACACGGAAGCCGTTTTGCATCGTCTTTGACCTTTTTCACGCCGGTACTTAATAAAACAGTCCGAGTGGTGTGTATTTCCTTGGCAGGCTCTGATGAGATGACAACTCCGCGATGTGTCTTACAGTTGAGTAAATAGGCCAAAAAGGCAATCTTCCCTCGGCAAATCATGAAGCCTTCGCTGGCTCCACTTCGACTGTCTCATTCTCGCTCGTCTCCCTCCTTCTCTCTCTCTCTCTCTCTCACTCACTTTTGTCCAAGGGTCACACTTTAATTAACACTTCAGGTCTTATGAGCTGCACACAGCCCGCGCGCGCGCGCAAGGCAGACACACTCGGCGCAGAGATCGTGTGAGTCGCGCGGCAAGTGTTGATTGCTGCGTGCGTTTCAACGAATCCCGCACACACTTCATTAGCGCGTCCATTTTTTGGGTGTCCCCATGGCGTGAATAAATCGAGCCAATCACAGATCGTCGAGACCGAAGGCGTGACCGAGGGAGGCGTACGTCATTTGCTCATGTGCGAACGGCGACGCATGGATGCGATCGTTCCTATCGGGGAAGTGGATCGCCTATGTTATGTTAGAATAAACTGAATTCTATAAAAGGACAACATCAAACCGGAAACATTTCGTTTTTTGGCCATAATCCGTTATGAATACGTATTGCTCACGATGTAGAAGAAGCTGTGGAGATTTTTTTTGTATTTTTGTGACAACTCAGAGTCCATGGTGCAAAAACGTTCAAGATGGTTGTTTTTAAGCCAATGTTTCCAGAAAAAGATCCCATTTCGGAGTCACACAAAAAGCATTAGCCTCAAAAGATTACCGCTTCACTTGTTCACATTTTCTTGAGCCTCTTTTGTCATCCAACATGACTTGAGATCCTGGAACAATGGTGTTCGCCAAAGATTTGGGGCGAAAACGACCGAGACGTCGGCATCACATGCACGCCTCATACCTGTTCGTGATACTCGATTCCCATGGACAGCGTGTTGATCAGAATTGCAATCATGATGCCTCTGTTGAAGTATCTGCTGCCCACGATGAGCTCCAGTTTGCCCCTGTGTTCCGCCCAGCATCGAGCGCACGCCCGCCACACGGGCCGGGCGGCGTGTCTCTCGCCCAGGCGGGGGGTGGGGCTCTTGCAAGGGGGCTGCATTGGCGGGGGGGGGCTGCTGACGGGGCCTCGCTGCTGCTGCTGCTGATGACGATGATCCCCGTCCGCCGCCTGGATTTGGGGGTCACGCACTCGGTTGTAGTAGCTGCAGTACGGACAGGGCGACGACTCCACAGGGACCTCGCCTGGCAAGGGTAGCGCCGGGTGGGCCGCGCAACCGCCTGCACACAAAAGCACAATTGTCAGTCGTACCTTTGACGTTGACATAAACAAGTCCTTTTCGCTTGTCTTTGATGTTTTTTGTTTGCAAAGATGCGCACGTCGGGATTATGAAAGAGATCAGGTTTACAAAAACAATGCACAAAATAAAATCTGCAAAATAGTGGCACGCGAATTAGGGACCCGCGATGGAGTAAGGTTTGATATATTTCTGGCAATAAATACATAATTCATCCTTCATTCATTCATCTTCCGAACCGCTTGATCCTCACTAGGGTCGCGGGGGGTGCTGGAGCCTATCCCAGCCGTCTCCGGGCAGTAGGCGGGGGACACCCTGAATCGGTTGCCAGCCAATGGCAGGCAATAAATACATAAATAATAAGAATAATGCATGCAGGTCATTGGAGGCTATAAATTGTCTTTACGAAAACACATTGGGTGTACCGAAAACTACAAATTGTCTTTGATGTTTCCAAAAATGCATCCTCTAAATTATAACGTTTTATTTTTATGCTCTTGCGCATGTCACGTCGAAGACTCCAAATTAACTTTGGCTTTTACAAAAGCAGTAAGTAAGTATGTAGGTACAAAAAAAATTCGGGGTGATTGAAGGATGAAAATTGAAGCAAAACATGTATACTCGGTTCACGAAAGACTCCAAATTGTCCTTTTGGGTTCAGAAATCGTTGAAAACTCTCATCGATACAAATCCGCATACGCTACGGTGACCCCAGGACTCAAAGTCGCCATTGACGTTTCTGAAAAACAGATGTGACGTTCAATCAAGTTTGTAAACCCAATTTGATGGTCACAAAACCGCATCCGCTGGGTTGACGTCTAAATCATAGTCCGGTTACGAAAGGCTGATTCCCAATCTTGCCAGTTTCACTGAAACCTTGCGTTTGCGATTAAAGTGAATATTTTGCACTTCTTCCGGTCTCTGTTTGGAAGTCGTGCACAACAACAACAACAAAAGACAAGGACATGGAAGCTGCTGTTGGTATTCTTTGTGCAAGGTGGGCTTGGGGGTAGGGGGGGGGGGTGTCTTTTATTCGACGAGTGAGTGTGCATGCGTGTGTGCACGGCATATTCCTGCGCAGTCATTAGCGCGTAGCTCGAGGCGAGAAAAAGAAAAGGAAAACGCTGCTGTGACCAAAAAACATTTCAATGAGTCATCTAGCACAAGCGCTTTCTCTTGGCGCCTTCTTTGGCGTCGTGACCGCCGGGTGGCGTTTCCCCGAAGAGCGGCGACGCGCTCAATCCAATCAAGTCACTCCATCATGTGCAACTGTACGTACGCTCGACAAGATGTGGAAACTTCCTGCCCGGGGGCGTCGATCGCAATGAAATGCCTCCGCTTACGCCGGGTTCACGGATCACTCCAAATTGTCTTTGATGTTTATGGAAACGTGTGCGGGATGCGAGCTTCATGGAAGATTAGAAATTGTCTTCGCTCGTTTCACTGACTGATGTTTTCGAAAACAAATATCGACTCTTAGGTTTGCCGCAGTATAAATAGTCTTTGACCACTTCAAAAGCACACGATGGTTCACTCAGGACTTTGACTATCTAAAGCCCCCTCCCTACCCCCCCCCAAAAAAATTTTAATACACAAAATTGACCTAAGACTAAAAGTTGTGTTGGATTTTATTGAAAACACAAATGCTATGGGTCATTGATGATTCTTAAATTTAAAAAAAAAAACGTATGCAAGGTTGATTGAGGGCTAACCTGTCTTTGATGTTGATGAAAACGCATACGTTCACTTATATATATATATATATATATATATATATACACATATACAGTAGATGTATAGAGAGAGAGAGAGAGAGGTAATTCGTTGACTAGCTTAGCGCTTAGCGGCGTTGTTTGCGCATGAACAGTGTTTCAGTCATCTGATTGGTTGCGCTCTATGTCAATCAAGTCACAGGATTGATGATAGGTTGACGTGGTGCGTTCTGTGTATTTAGCGCCTTTGTTTGAATGGCAACGCCACTGCCGAGGTGTTTTGGACGCTCGTCATGTGAAAGCCCGGGAGCCGCATTGAACCGGCAGCTCGCGAGTCGCGGGTTGGCCACCCCTGCCTTAAACTGTTTGAACAAAAAATTATTTGACACGCGAGTTACACTGAAGACGAAAATTTAGCTCCGGGATCCATTTTGGACAAAAACAAGTCGACTTGGTTGACCGAAGCTTGAAAACGGTTGTACGCTTTGTGGTTGTACGCTTTGATAACAACGGTCCCAAAAAGGACAAACAGTCATAAGTATTGATTGAGATGAAAAGACATTCTACTTCATCTGAGTTTTTGTGGCTTCTCCAGTTATGTATTTGATACTAAAATCCGCTTTGCGTATGACAACTGCGTGCAACAATAAAAACCTCCAATAGGATTATGTCCCGCCTCGGATCCTGTCGCGCACCGTTTGCTTCCCAACGACTTTGCTTTAAACCAATGAGCAAGGGCGACAATGCAGTTTATACTCCTTTGATATCATCTCGTAGACGAGACGCCAAATGGAGACGCTCATCTTTTATTGATTGTCGGAGTAATGGAGGTCGCAGGCAAACATTTTCATGGCTACGACTTTAGGTTACTTTCTTATTGGGATACACCAGGACGATTTTAAGTGCTGTTAATTAGTGGCCATTGTAGCATAAGCCACTAAAGTTGCATATTCTGCTTGAAGATGTCATGAAATAAACATTAAAAAAATAATAAAAATAAAGTAAGCTTATGTTTTGGCTCTGGGTGCATTTGCTGTGTCGAATGGAATAGATACATATAGATAGAGATTGAGAGAATAAAGAAATGTTGATCAAAAAAAATAAAAACTCCAAGGGTTATCATTGGAGGCATCTGGTGGGTCACTGCCCCCACTGCAAGTGGACTGTAACAAAAAGTTTGCTTGGTCACAAAATACTCCCTTCACGTGGGGGGGGGGGGGGTCTCATGGGTCATCTGGCCCCAACGCAAGCAGACCGCTACCAACCAACCCTCCTTCACCAGAAAACTTTACAAAGAATCGTTGCTCTGCGACCAACCGATTGTCGAAGTCATCTCACCGTGTTCCAGGAGGAGCTGCGGCAGCCTGTTGCCGGCCTCCGCGGCGCCGCCACTCATGTGATGCGGACCCTTTGCATCCGGGTGAGCGTGGAGAGGTGATATGACGGGGTAATTAAAACCTCCGTTACTCAGCCGACATTCAGCTCGTGGCGGCGGCGGCGGCGGGTGTCGCTGATGATACATCTCACGAAGGTGCGACAGATCACCCGCGACGTGACCGGAATGCCGGTGCGCCAGCCCGTTCATCTCGGCCACGCCGCGGTCCCGGCGGCGTGCGGCGCAGGCGCAGCGCAGGCCGGCGGCGCCCAGGGCCAGCAACCGGGTGAGGCGGCGGCACGCCTTGCGGCCCAAGTGCGCCAGGTAGCGGATAATCTCCTCGTAGCAGCTGCCCGGCTGGCTGTCGCTGGCCAGCGTGGACGCCGACTGGTGGAGTTGGCGGGCGCGCTGCTCCGACTTCATCAGGGCGTGCTCGCGCTGCTTGGTCTCCGAGAACTGGGTGGCGATGACCACCAGGCACAGGTTGATCATGAAAAAGGAGCCCACCTGAGAGGGACAAATGTACACTTGGGAGACAATTGCGTCGTGCCCGAGCATGTTTGCCTGTCCCCGTGGCCGTTGAGTGTTTTGCTACGGCGACGGCAAAGTCTGAGTTTCCGAGTCCTGCTCTCTAGCGATTCGGGCACATGACATGACCTGGGCCCGAACCTCTTCCCAATCTCCGTTGCAGTTACTGCGCTGCTGGTCTCCCGTTTGTTGCTGTAGTCCAGCTCGCTACATATTGCGCTCGACACGTGCTTGTGTCAAATGGCCCGTTGGCACTCGAAGGATCTGGACTGGGATTAAAAATTTTTTTTCATCCTCCTAACCAACTGCAGAATCAATAAAATACTATGATTAGGTGGAGAAATTAGAAATACGGAATTTAGTGGTTGTGGGGTGGGGCGGGGGGGGGGGGGGGTCATTGCACCACCTGAGCAGTAAAATGCAAGCCGACACTAATGACCCAAAGTGGAAAAAAATATCCTGAATACAGTGATATCTCTACTTCTGAAATTAATTGGTTCTGGAAGAAATTTCTTAACTAGAAGATTTTGTGAGTAGAGGCGCGTTTTCCATGTAAATGCCCTAATCCGTTCCAAGGCCCCCAAAATTCAGACACAAATGTTTTATGAAGCATAAAAATGCATCAAAATATGGAACAAATACATGTTAGACTTTGATTATTGCACAATAAATGAGAGTTGTGTATAATATTAAAAAAAACAAAGAATAAAAAATAAAAATGATGGTCATTTAACTTTTAACTGCGTCCTCATCGTTTTTTGCCCTCAGTAGTTCATATTCTGTCTCAGATGAGGTTTTTGCCTGCCGTTTTGTCAAGAACTGATCCGAGTGCGCTTGCTTTTGTCGACTTTTAACAATCCTTTGAAAATGTCCAAAGCAAAAACATCAGCATAGTGAGCGACTGTACAACTGGTGATCTTTTTCTGGGTGATTCACATTTACGTCAAACTATCGGAACGCCTCATTGCCCGAGGGGCGAATGACGACGACGCTCCATAGACACATATCGATCTATTTATCTATCTAGACGCATTGACATATTCGGTAGAGGTCTATCTTAGCCAATGGGATGCCAGGATGATGCTCAGTAATAGCCAATGGCAGAGCAGCTAGAAGTATGTTGCGTTCAGGAAACTCTGAGTTGCTATTTTTACCTTTCGTATCTTTCAATTTTCTTCATAACAAGAGGCAATATTTCCTTGTTGAGGCAGTTCGTAACTTGAACATTTCGTATGGAGAGTCGTTCGTAAGTTGAGGTACCATGTACATCTTTTTTTTTTCCATTCCTTGTTGCGCATCGCTCGGGTCTGCTCGGAACAGCTCAAGACTTGGCATAAGACATCAAAGCACGTCGCGCATTACTAAGCTTCCTTTGTCTAATGTGACAGGCAGCGGCGGCAATGAGCTTACGCCGCATAAAGTAGACCCCGGCGACACGTTAAGCTTGTCAGATACTTCACGTCTCAAAGATCTGCAGATAGTGTGTATGCGTGCGTGTGTGTGTGTGTGTGTGTGTGTGTGTGTGTGTGTGTGTGTGTGTGTCTGTGTGTGTTCTTACGATAATGAGGAAGATGAAGTAGATGAAGTTGTAGAAAGAGTGGGCATCCATGACGTAATACATGATGTCCACCCAGCCTTCCAGAGTAATTACCTGTCAGAGCGCGCACACACACACGCACGTCAGTAGTAGAATCGATTGTCCATGTTCAAGAAGGGCAAAGAAACATATTTCGTGCCTGATAATTAAATATTACGAAACAAAATGAAATTGAAATGTGACTATAGGCCATCGTAGCTGTTTAATATTTTAGGGGCAGACGGGTAGAGATAAAAAACATACTGTATATATTTTTTTAATTCAACTAAATAAATGAATAACTAAATTGAGTATTTCAAGTAACCCGTGGATTTTTTTTTATAATTGAAAACAAAGATATTTACTCTTAACAATCATTTCAAGCTACCGATATAAACAAACAAACAAAAAAAAGACAATCGCCTGAAAAATTTGACACACGACAAAACAGATGACGACAACAATTATTTTCGTGCTCCCAATGAAGCAATTTGAGCCAATTTGCTAACATTACATACACCAAAAATTAGAAACACGCTGAGTATTAATTTCTTCCACACATTTAAGTTATGTGTAATTTATAATGCCCAGAAAATGAACATGTCTTGTTTACTCACATTAACCCTTTCGGGGACAGCGGTTCCTACAGTGGACCGCTTATCACGTTATCAGGTTACAGGGCGCACGAAAAGGGTTAAAGCCCGCGAATATGCTCATATTCCAAATAAGACACGAACGCATCCCATCATCACCTGAAAAATGGCAATCCACGCATATCCAATGTTATCAAAGTTGATCGCTCCCTTGTGCGGGTTCAACTCGCCGGCGCGACACTCGTTGTAGTACTGGTACCAGTTGACACATGACGTCCCGTCTCCTCCCGCCGCCGACGCCCTCTCGGGACGGGTGTCCTCGGCCGCCAGGAAGCAGGACGTCCCGGCCACGCGCCGGCGGGGCACGTCGGCGCAGCGCAGCATGCCGTTGTCTCGCTCTGCCGAGCAGATGAACGGGTGGTCCTCCGTGCCGCCCGGACGGTAGTAAACGCTCAGGAAAGAGACGTTGTACCTCCTGGAAGACGAATTGATCGTAAATTCGATTGCTCACAAAGTGAAATGTGGAAATCCTAAAAAAACAAACAAAAGTGTTTTGGGTGTGTGATTCAATAACAAACTGGCAAAATATATGAGCAGACAAAATGTAGTCGCAGATCTAGTGGGGTCTTGCCCGATTTGGCCCCCGACGCTAGCGGACCGTAACGCCCAAAAAGTGAAAATGAGTTCCTTGCTTTTGCTGTGAAAATCCAAGAAAATATTTTGGGGTGTGTAACACTGATAACGAGCGAGTCGGCAAACGAATGAAATGACGGATGTGATGGCGCGTTGGCCCCGCCGCAAGTGGACCGCATTCGAAACAGAGTTGTTCTTATTGAGAAAATCATTTCCCAACTGGTTGTTTTTTCATTTGATTAACTAAATAATTAACAACACCAAATACAGCAGTACCTCGACTTACGAGTGACCAGAGATTTTTCGGGATACGAGGGGGGAAATTTTTTTTTTGAGAGCACAAATTTGAGTTGTGAACACCAGACGACATCAATGACACAGCAACTGGTAGAAGAATCCTGATGGGCCAACAAAATAAAGCGATGAGTGTAGCTGTTAGCAACACTAGCATAGTCACGCGTTCGGCATGTATCAGACCAGTGGGGCACATTGTTTTACCACGTTTTATTTTGCAACAACGTGTATGTGTTTTTATGTGTGTCTGTTACAGTTTTACATATTCTTGACTCTCCTCAAAGTTGGATAAATAGCAAGAAACATCAAGGCGTGTGGTCATTGAAGGAATTTCTTAACTTTGCTGCTGCGAATCTGGAATTTCTCCATTGCGAGACCAATAAAGGTTTTCTTATCTTATCTGACTGTCTAGCCCAGGGGTGGGCAAACCTTTTGGCTCGGGGGCCGCATTGACTTTTAAAATTTGACAGAAGGGCCAGGTCAGCACGAGCTATGGTACATTAAAAAAAAAAAAACGGCATTTGTTGACAGTCCATATCAAACATCAACAGAACAAAAGCATGAACGTACTGTCAATGCGCCACCTGGCGGTGAAATGCCTGTCATTACAAGTTCAATTGAAATGAATGCAATCATTCACATCGAACCTTAATTGCAGACCGACCTTCGGCGGGCCGGATTAAAAAGACCAACGGGCCGGATTCGGCCCGCGGGCCGTAGTTTGCCGGCCTCTGGTCTAGCCGCAGCAGGGGGCGTGGCGAGGGGGGAACAGGTCTGGTGGGGCACTGCCCCATTTGGCCCCTTTGCAAGAAGCCCGCCATATCACAAAAGTGCCAAAATAACGTACGGAAGCTGGAAGGATATTCTTTAAAAAAAAAAAGTAGAAGATTCATGAAATTGCTTCTTCTCGCCGCGCTATTCCGAGATGGATGTTCACAGTCAGCAGTGTTCCACCCCCTGCCCCCCCCCCCCCACTGCCATGCGGGCTGGATTAAAAATAGACAATTTAAGCGAAACAACAATGGTAAGCGCACAGCCAGACACACTCCACATCCACAACACTTGTTAGCGGGATTAATGGCGCACTGGTGTAACAAGAAGAAAGCAGAGCACGCAATAACTGAGTGCTTCCGCCGTGACAGATGACTTTGTGGGCTTTGTGTTTCTGGACAAAGGGGCAGACCAGAGCAACATGTAGAAAAGATGAGGAATCAATCATTCGTGGTGGCGAGGCGTTGAAAAGTCGTTCGGGTGCCGCGAGAATAAACGCAGTCATCAATGAAGTGAAACGCGGACCGCTGAGTCCGCTAAATGACGTTCGCTCTCTTGACACCGGCGCAATCGTTGTCCCTGTTGTCGTTTTTCGTCATCGTTCTCCCTGCAAGTATTTGAGCCATGTGAAGATGCATTGAAATGACGAGGTGAAAAGTTCGCAAAATGATGTGAATGCTTTTTTTTTAATGATTTTGTGTGCGTCGCGTAGTCTTGATGACTGACTAACCAAGTGAGATAATGAACCAGGTGGGGCAATGCCCTGCTTGGCCCCAATGAAGACGGACTTGAATCTGCAACGTTATTTTTTGGTGAACATGAAGAACCTTTTTTGTGCTGAATGGTGAAAACTAAGAAAACGAAAATAAGCAAATGAAAAATGGCTCTGGTGGGTCACTGCCCCACTTGGATGTGCAGTGCAAGTGTACTCGCAACAGCCAAAAGTGGGGGAGGGGAAAAGAATTCAAGCCGCAATTTAATTGTAAAAAGTCCCCCAATGTGCTTAGATCTCAAATGTCAAAATGTTTTAAATAACTGCATATTAAATCGCAATATTGTTAAGACAGAAGTGGTCAATGAAGGCAAAAACAGCGTCATGTTGTAAAAAGAAAAGCAGTCAAGTTACAAGAATGACGTGGCAATTATGAAAATTGAGTCAGCATGTTTCAAAATTAGTCAGAATATTACAAGAATTTATTGTAATAGAAATAAGTCATTTGGAATATGGTATGAGTTTTTTTTAAGGGAAAGGGAATAATAATTCGCAAAAACAAAAGTGTCGTTGTGTGAAAAAAGTCGGAATGTGTCAAAGCTAAAATCGCAACGTTACAAGAATAAAGCGATCATTTGATCAGTTTGCTTGAGTTAAAAAAAAAGAGCATAGCATTGCAAGAAAAAAAAGACACTTAAAAAAAATACATGTTACAAGAATAAGGTACAATATATTATGAAAATTATTTACAGAATTCTTTGTTTAAAATTTGCAAAATTGCAAGCAACAATGTCCCCTGCCATTGCAACTAAAATAAAATGCGATAAATGTTATTAAAAAGTTAATTTAAATGAACATAAAAATATTCCTCGCGCACCCTTATTTGTCATCGACTGTGTCGGTCAAAATTAAAACCATTTTTTAAAAAAATCAAGAAGCCCATTCACATTACCAATCACTTCGCTGACCAATACTTTTGATTGGTGATTAGCGCGCCGTTTAATCAGGGTGTGCGCCCCGGGGGGAAACATTTCAACACTTTATTGATGACGCGGACGACGGCAACGAGCGAACGGAGCCAAATAAGTGGGTGGGTCGCGGTCGCCACGGTAACTCACGTCTTGACGTCCTCCCCCATGAAGCAGCGGTTCCTCAGGAGCCCCGCCCAAAGCTGCACGCCAACGATGCCAAAGATGAAGAAGACGAAGAAGCACAGCGCCAACACGTTGCCCAGCATGGGAAGCGTGTCCAGCAGCAGGGTGACCAGGATGCGCATGCCTGACAACACACGCGCACAAGAAGTCAACCAAATTTTTTTTTTCCCTTTTCCCTCACATTCTCCACCGTACAATCCGTGACGTTGGATGTGTGCGTGCCTTCAGACGCTGGGGCTGACCCAGTGAGCTACGTGGTCAAGGTCAAGGTCAAGGTCATCTTTCTTGTCAAATATGCTTACATATGACGGAGCAAATGAGAATTGCGTGGTTGGATGGCCGCTAGCTGGCGAAAACGTTAGCCGCAAATTGCCGCCCCGAAATTCCATCTCGGAACGTTTGGGAATCATCCCCAAATGAAAATAAGAATTTCACATTGTGTTTGCAGCGGCTAATTGCTTTGTCGCTGGTTTCCTGCCGTCCCGATGTTGGTGACGGATTTTCGGCCTTTACAAGGCGCCTGCTACTAATTGGAACATGGAACATTAATAATACAGTTCTCTTTTAATAAATGATTAAGAGGCTCTTTGCGTAGCTTGAAAATGTGTTCGTATGTTTTGTTTTGTTTTTTGTCCTTTGTGAGGCTATTTTAAGGGCTTTCACATGAAAATTTACATTAGGGAGAGAATCTTGCAACGAAAAACTGAAGAACTCACTGGGAACCCTGTTGATGGCCCTGAGTGGCCGTAGGACGCGCACGGTGCGAATTGCCGACAGGCTAATGTTGTGTCCGTCCAGCGAGTACTCCAACATCCTGCAGGGGGGGAGGAAGAGAGCGCTGACCCGTCAGGTGCACCGGGAACGCAACAGAAGGCGCCGTCCTGTCTCTGGGATACCACAATGGCTTTTAGCGGGGAATCACGGAGGCCTCCCAGGACTCCGTGTTTCCCATTGCCATTCTGCAAAGCTGTCAGACGCTAACACACACATACACACGCATGCTTGACATTTTACTGGCATTAAACAAGTGTCTACGCACGCACACATGCACACACATTTTTGGCTCATATTTAATGTCAGCGGTGCGCGCGTCCGCAAGTGTCAAAAACTCACCCCACGATGACAATGAAGAAGTCCAGTCGGTTCCACGTGTCTCCGAGGTAACCGTTGTGGCCGATGATCCCCAGAGCCACCATCTTGACCAGCATCTCCCCGGCAAAAAATACAAAGATGCCGTCGTCCAGTGCCTGCGTACACGCACAAAACAACAACAAAAAGACACAAAAACACACGCAAAGGATCAGTGTGAATAGATGAAGAGGAGGAAGCTAAAAATTGTATCGATAATAAAGTCTCACAGCGAGACATAGTTTGTCATTTCGAGGTGAAGCGAGTGTTTGGTCTACGGACTTGGAAGAAAATGTAATTCAAGATTTTGCATCACCTGCCTGTCTCGTCGACATGGTTTGAATTGGACAAACTCTGTGTGGTAAGCTGGATTCTGAAGGACTGATGGAAAATGACAAAACAAACCTAAAATAGACATTTCATGCCAAAATGGCTTTTTGGGCCATGTTTACTGGAGACCTTTTGTGGATCTACTCATGATAGACATACTGACCAAATTGACTATGGGAGTACTGGCTTTTAGGGGTGGATATTTGGAGAAAACAAAATGGCCACTTCAGACCAAAATGGCAGAGTGCCTGCGTCTTAATTGTGCGTGGCTTCTAAATTTTGACTTTTTCTTGGGTCTACTGATGGACACGCCAACCAAATTTCAGATTGTTAAGCCTTTGGGGCCGAACTTTCCGATAAGTTAAGTTTTAAAGGACTGCTCGGAACTCAAAAAATTGGCTTTTTGGGCATGGCCTCTTGAGACTTTTTTTGCGGGTCTACTCATGCCAAACAAATTGTGTGTTGCAGAGATC
Source organism: Hippocampus guttulatus (assembly GCF_054856545.1). Classification (NCBI taxonomy): domain Eukaryota; kingdom Metazoa; phylum Chordata; class Actinopteri; order Syngnathiformes; family Syngnathidae; genus Hippocampus; species Hippocampus guttulatus. The sequence continues at coordinate 2,072,209 of NC_141269.1, read as the reverse complement.
AAATGGCTTCGGGGAGTGAAAATCAAGTTCAAGTGATTTCTTCAAAAGAAAAATGTCGGACTTGCTGAGACTTTTTGGAAAGCCTTCTCATGATCGACATGCCTACCAATTTTTTTTTTTAACTGGTGTGTGTGTGCGCGTTTGTATGTGTGTTACCTGCAACAGGAAGTGTGTGTCATCGCAGGGCTGAAACATTCCCAGAGTCACGCAGTTGAGCAGGATGGCCAAGATGCTGATGCGCTCAAACCAGGTGGCAAAAAGGTCAAGGGTCACAATTGCAATACAGTATTGATCATGACAAAGAGGGGGAAGCGGCAACAACGTCGACCACAACAATTAAGACAAACCGGCGCAATATTGATCACAGCAACGAGGAAAAAACAATAACATCGTGATGACTGAAGCCCATCTTGCTCTTTGGGCCTGATTGGAAACAACGGCGGACGGTGACGATAACCATAGAACAGGAAATTGATTTTCACTTGCCATAGTTTTATAGTGTCTACTATTTTTATGTCATTAATTTATGTTGTAACTATCTTGTCTGACAAATTTTTGCTCCATGCACTTTGCATGCAGCGGTAGTCGTTTGAAAGCGCTTTCTACTTTTCTGCGATGGAGGAAAAGTTCTGGACGATAAACATGAGCAATAAAATCAATCGGAAAATCAATTACATCGTAAATTTAACGAACAGCTGCAGCAAAAAGAGGTGAGCCATGATTGGTTGTTCCCTGAGCCCTGAGCACCCGTGAGGGCATTTTTAGCAAGTAGGAAGTGGCAAAATGGCTGCCCGGTGAGAGAGCTAAAAAAAAACACGAATGGATTTTGCTGCTTGACTCCTATTCCACAAACGCAACATGCATCAGAATGCCGAGTTTCGACTCGTGAAGCCACATACAACATAATATTGCAAAGAAAATGTTTATGACTTCCCCTGTCAATCATAATCGAATCAAATGAAAATGATTTAAATTTTCCGATAAATAACATCTAGTACTATGATTCACGCACCTAAAAAAAATGAATGAAATCAAATTTTAAAATAAAGGAGCATAGTTATTGCAAGTTATCTTAAGCCTGGCTAAACCTGAATTTAGCCACTAAAATTCATGTCCAACATTTTTGGGGGGGGGTGGGGGGGGCGGCGGGGGCGCGCAGACACACAAAAGGAAGTTTGATTGAAACCTGTCCTCAATCAACCAAGTCTCTTTTGCTTGAGCTGGCAAACAGAATTCCTCGGCGGAGGCGATGCGCTCTGCTGAATTTCGGCATCCAAGTGTCGATTCCGTCGCCGTTCCGACTCGTCTGTTTTGGCTAAGCTGCAGCGCGCGGCGGGCCGGAGGTCATTTTTGGCGACGGCTCCTAGCAAAAGACGCTTCATCACATTATTATTCACACTCCTCAAAGCCTTCCGTGACCCGCTCTGACCTGCTTCCCGAGCATCTGCATTCATTAAGCTTCCCCTGCTCACTTCATCAGCATTTTTTTTCCTGTTTTTGATTGGTCGCCAATCCATATATCCAAGCCAATGAGGACGCTACGGCTAAAGGTTAAGCCACGTCCATCAAAGCCAGAGGACAGCAAAATCAACTTTTTCACAATTGAAGCTTTGAAAAAGTCCATCTTAGATGCCTGGTAAAGCAAAGCCAACCCCGCCCCCACCCTATTTCCGGGATATAGGGGCGGGGTTGGCCCGTCTCCAGCAAAATCTAATTGTTGTACTCATGACAGACATGCCTACCTGCCCGCTTCACAGTCTTTGCGACTCGTGACGAGACATTCTGACACCTTTTTAATATTCACGCCTACCAAAGGCAGCCGGCATGAAGCGCGTGCGGGCGTTTGATGGGGGCGAGCGTGTGAGGGACATTTGAAGTCGGTCTGTCAGAGCGGAGACAAGAGTTCAACTCCAAACTGTCATCAACGCAAGAGGGAAAACAACAACTGAAAGGGGAACAACCAAAAGAGTCCAAATGGTGTCGAGTGGAAAACAAGAACGCGCAAGGACACATGCCGAACACACTGGATTGCCCGCGCGCGCGCACGCACACGCACACGCGCGCGCGCTCGCCTTTGTGGACACTTTGCTCTCAAGAGGGCGGAAAAAATTAATGAGAGCACAATCCTTTATCACCCTTGAGACACAGCGAGCGAAGCTAGAGAGACGGCACAAATGGGAGAGAGAGAGAGAGAGGAACAGAGGGAGAGAGAAAGGGTAATCCAGTGTCATCCTGTGCTCAGGTTGCCATGGGAACACCCCCCCAATCTCTCACCGTGAGAACTGACTTGTGAGTTTCACCGTCGCCTTCGTCTGGGCCACAACGCAACGGATGCGTGTCAACACACACAAACAGACATTCGCCCACGATAAGGAAGCGATGTCCTTCGGAGCAAAAAGGGTCTCTCGGAATGAAGGCATTTATTCCGATTCCGTTTTGGTGGGGCACCACATTCCTGAAAACTCCAAATTTTCTCAAATGCGTGTGCCCCGATGTCAATGTGGGCATTCACTCTGTAGCGGCCTTCCGACAGTTAGGAAAAAAGGTTCACCAACGGGTTTACAATTTGGCAGACAAGTCTCTCATAAAAGGATGCACCAAAAAAAAAGGTCTGTGGTACCCAAGCTGAGAAATGAATAGGAAGCTGGTCATTTTGGGTAGAGGCAGGCATTTCAGACAAATTTCAGGCCTAGCAGATTGACCAAAATCAGGCCATGAAACCTCTGTCACCCGTCAAAATGACATTGGGTGGACATATTCATCTTAACAGGATCCACCAAAAAGTTGTCAGGCCACATGCCGGAAACTGAGCAACAAATGCACCAATTTTCATCCATCCATCCATCCATCCATCCATCTTCTACCGCTTATCCGGGGCCGGGTCGCGGGGGCAACAGCTTTAGCAGGGAAGCCCAGACTTCCCTCTCCCTAGCTACTTCTTCCAGCTCTCCCCGGGGGATCCCGAGGCGTTCCCAGGCCAGCTGGGTGACATAGTCACTCCAGCGTGTCCTGGGTCTTCCTCGGGGTCTCCTCCCGGTGGGACATGCCCGGAACACCTCACCAGGGAGGCGTTCAGGAGGCATCCGAATCAGATGCCCAAGCCACCTCATCTGGCTCCTCTCGATGTGGAGGAGAAGCGGCTCGACTCTGAGCCCCTCCCGGATGACCGAGCTTCTCACCTTATCTCTAAGGGAGAGCCCGGACACCCTGCGGAGAAAACTCATTTCGGCCGCTTGTATCCGGGATCTCGTTCTTTCGGTCACGACCCATAGCTCGTGACCATAGATGAGGGTTGGAACGTAGATCGACCGGTAAATTGAGAGCTTCGCCCTTTGGCTCAGCTCCTTCTTCACCACGACAGACCGATACAACGTCCGCATCACAGCAGACGCTGCACCGATCCGCCTGTCGATCTCTCGCTCCCTCCTGCCATCACTCGTGAACAAGACCCCAAGATACTTAAACTCCTCCACTTGGGGCAAGATCTCTCCCCCGACCCGGAGGGGGCACTCCACCCTTTTCCGACTGAGGACCATGGTTTCAGATTTGGAGGTGCTGATTTTCATCCCAACCGCTTTACACTCAGCTGCGAAACGCTCCAGTGAGAGTTGGAGAGCCCCGTTTGAAGGAGCCAACAGCACCACATCATCTGCAAAAAGCAGGGATGCAATACTGAGGCCACCAAAACGGACGCCCTCAACGCTTCGGCTGCGCCTAGAAATTCTGTCCATAAAGATTATGAACAGAATCGGCGACAAAGGGCAGCCTTGGCGGAGTCCTACCCTCACTGGAAACGATTCCGACTTACTGCCGGCAATGCGAACCAAACTCTGACATCGGTGGTATAGTGACCGAATAGCCCGTATCAGGGGGTTCGGTACCCCATACCCACGAAGCACCCCCCACAGAACTCCCCGAGGGACACGGTCAAACGCCTTCTCCAAGTCCACAAAACACATGTAGACTGGTTGGGCGAATTCCCACATACCCTCGAGGACCCTGCTAAGGGTGTAGAGCTGGTCCACTGTTCCACGGCCGGGACGAAAACCACACTGCTCCTCCTCAATCTGAGGCTCGACTTCCTGACGGACCCTCCTCTCCAGCACCCCTGAATAGACCTTACCAGGGAGGCTGAGGAGTGTGATCCCTCTGTAGTTGGAACACACCCTCCGGTCCCCCTTTTTAAAAAGAGGGACTACCACCCCGGTCTGCCAATCCAGAGGCACTCTCCCCGTTGACCACGCGATGTTGCAGAGGCGTGTCAACCAGGACAGCCCCACAACATCCAGAGCCTTGAGGAACTCCGGGCGGATCTCATCCACCCCTGGGGCCCTGCCACCGAGGAGCTTTTTAACCACATCGGTGACTTCAACCACAGAGATAGGAGAGCCCACCTCAGGGTCCTCAGACTTTGCTTCCCCCAAGGAAGACGTGTTGGTGGAGTTGAGGAGGTCTTCGAAGTACTCTGCCCACCGGTTCACAACGTCCCGAGTCGAAGTCAGCAGTGCCCCATCCCCACTGTACACAGTGTTAGTGGTGCACTGCTTCCCCCTCCTGAGACGTCGGATGGTGGACCAGAATTTCCTCGAAGCCGTCCGGAAGTCGGCTTCCATGGCCTCACCGAACTCTTCCCACGCTCGGGTTTTTGCCTCGGCGACCACCGAAGCTGCGTTCCGCTTGGCCAGTCGATACCCGTCAGCTGCCTCTGGGGTCCCACAGGCCATAAAGGCTCGATAGGACTCCTTCTTCAGCTTGACGGCATCCCTTACTGCTGGTGTCCACCAGCGAGTACGAGGGTTGCCGCCACGACAGGCACCAACCACCTTACGGCCACAACTCAGATTGGCCGCCTCAACAATAGAGGCACGGAACATGGTCCACTCGGACTCAATGTCCCCCGTCTCCCCCGGAACATGGGAAAAGCTCTGTCGGAGGTGGGAGTTGAAACTCCTTCTGACAGGGGATTCTGCCAGACGCTCCCAACAAACCCTCACAATACGTTTGGGTCTGCCAGGACGGACCGGCATCTTCCCCCACCATCGGAGCCTACTCACCACCAGGTGGTGATCAGTTGACAGCTCCGCCCCTCTCTTCACCCGAGTGTCCAAAACATGCGGCCGCAAATCCGATGATACAACCACAAGGTCGATCATCGAACTACGGCCTAGGGTGTCCTGGTGCCAAGTGCACATATGGACACCCTTATGTTTGAACAAGGTGTTCGTTATGGACAATCCGTGGCGAGCACAGAAGTCCAATAACAAAACACCACTCGAGTTCTGATCGGGGGGGCCGTTCCTCCCAATCACGCCCCTCCAGGTCTCACTGTCATTGCCCACGTGAGCATTGAAGTCCCCCAGCAGAACAAGGGAGTCCCCAGCAGGAGTACTCTCCAGCACACCCTCCAAGGACTCCAAAAAGGGTGGGTATGCTGAGCTGCCGTTTGGTGCATATGCACAAACAACAGTCAGGACCCGTCCCCCCACCCGAAGGCGGAGGGAAGCAACCCTCTCGTCTACCGGTGTGAACCCCAATGTACAGGCACTGAGCCGGGGGGCAATGAGTATGCCCACACCTGCTCTGCGCCTCTCACCATGAGCAACTCCAGAGTGGAAGAGAGTCCAACCCCTCTCGAGAGAACTAGTACCAGAACCCAGGCTGTGTGTGGAGGCAAGTCCGACTATATCCAGTCGGAGCTTCTCTACCTCACACACCAGCTCGGGCTCCTTCCCTGCCAGAGAGGTGACATTCCATGTCCCAAGAGCTAGCTTCTGCAGCCGAGGATCGGACCGCCAGGGTCCCCGCCTTTGGCTGCCGCCCAGCTCGCATTGCACCCGACCCCTTTGACCCCTCCCACGGGTGGTGAGACCATGAGAAGGGGGACCCACGTTGCCTCTTCGGGCTGAGCCCGGCCGGGCCCCATGGGTGTAGGCCCGGCCACCAGGCGCTCGCCAACGAGCCCCACCTCCAGGCCTGGCTCCAGAGGGGGGCCCCGGTGACCCGCGTCCGGGCAAGGGAAACTGAGATCCTTTAATTTTTTTTATCATAAGGGGTCTTGGAGCCGTGCTTTGTCTGGTCCCTCACCTAGAACCTGTTTGCCATGGGTGACCCTGCCAGGGGCATAAAGCCCCAGACAACTTAGCTCCTAGGATCATTGGGACACACAAACCCCTCCACCACGGTAAGGTGACGGCTCACGGAGAGGTGCACCAATTTTAGGATGAGTAAATGACCAAAAAAAAAAAAAAACAATAAATAAATCAACTCCGGAAACCAGTTTTACCAACTGCTGTCAACTTTCCCAGACATGCACAAATTGCACAAATTTGAACTGAACAAAAGAGGCGGCCATTTTGCTTTGGAGCAACCATGTCGGAGGTGCATTCCTGCTCTTGTACTTTGGCGAATTCCTACAAGGAAATTGGAAGCAGTTGTCTTCGACAGATGGCCGATGCTAAATTGCCAAGCCTTTTTTTTTTTCCTCAAGTCATCCGATGCAGGGCAGCAGAACGGTAAAACAAGGTGACACCTTGGTGGATATGATCAAGACGTTATCTTGAACAGATCCAGACATCAGCTTTCTCAAGTAAGGACTTGCCCACATGGTGGCCACATAAAAAGAAAAAAAATAATAATAATAAAAAATAAAAACGCGTCAGTTGAGAGTGCTGTCTGTTGCTGCATGCAGTCAACAGTGGAAGAAACAGGGCACTTACTTACAGTATACAGTTGGTATGTCACTATAAAACACATTAAATAAGTACGCGCACACACACACACACACACACACACACATTCACACCCAGCTACAAAAGAGAAGCCAGGGTCAAAGTGCGAGTGATGGATGAGGTGGGGACTCATTTCCTCAGCGGGACCGTCACTCAACATCACAACAGGGAACGTCCTCTCCCGCTTCTACTCCTCGCACTTTCTCACCGCCATTTTTACACATGCCAACGCTCTTTCTTACTCGATCGGCCCAATTATATTTCCTTTCCTCGCCATTCAGCTCTTTTATTTTCTGTTTTTTTTTTTTTTTTGTCACCATACAGTTTCCCCCCCGCCGTCTTCAACTTCTCACATCTCACTCGGCGCACCTCGCCGTACTGCAGCCGCCGGTTAGAGAGCCGTATCGCAAAGCCGGGTGTCAGCCAACAGATAAACGGTGACTTTCCTTAATAATTAAAACCGTCACAGCGCTGGAGAGAGAGCCCGAGGGCAAGGGGATGGCGATAAAGGCAAAGGTAGAAGAAGTGCTGTAGTATGACTGGTAGGGAGGTGCGGTGAGGCGAGAGGGTGATACCACCAAATTGCCGAATCAGAGACACGAGATGAGACGATTGATTCATTTCCAACTTTGCGAAGTGGAGCATCGGCCCGATTTTTCACTCCGAAACTACTCGTGGGAAAACCGCGGAGTAAATTTTGCTGCTCTGTACTCATGACATGCGCAAAAAAAAAAATGGATTACATTCCAGTCAAACTAGAAGTGCAAAGATTCATTGATAAATTGACAACTAATTGATTGTCAAATTAATCGATCATTATTTTTGACAGGATTTTTCTAAACTTTCTTTGGAAATTCGGTCTCGGTGCTTAGGTAGGAGATATTCTCAGATTTCTATCGTCCTCAGTGAAAGCAGACTTATTGTTTCTGGTTTTTGTTTTTCAAAATAAGACATTTCCAAACAATTATGGTAAACAATCCTCACAATTTTCGCCGACTTTCTGACGGATGTTCCAGACCAAACCCGTAACCGAATCAAAACTGATTTTGACATTTTGCGCTTTTTCTGCGCCGCCAACTTGAAACAATGAATGGAAGTCAAAGCGTTCTTCAAATCGATTTGATCAACCTACACGATAGGAGTTTGATGCGTGCATGGTACCCAATGGATGAATTCACTCACGACCTGTTTGACAAACAAATTAATGAACCAACTAAAAAAAAAAAAAGGACGAACTACCTGGCGTCTGACAAACAAATTAACAAACGTACAAGCCAATGAGATGAAATCATTGGCTTGCTAACATACAGCCTCGCTAACGGACAAACAAGCCGAGGGAAGAACGGATGAGCTAGCAAACTCGCAGGCGATACAAGCGGCCCAAGGGGGGTAAGAAAATGGCATCTCTGCGTTACGGAGGGATTAACGGGGGTCAAGACGGCCAGGAAGACGAGCCGAGTAAACAGACGCGAAAGGTCTCCGCCGTGTAATTAAGCGGTCGCCGAGCAGACCCGAAGCCTCCTGACGCTCGCTGTGAAACTTGTCCTCCTCCCTCATCCGCAACTTGCCACCACGTCCCCCCACAACTCCCCCAGCCCTCCGACCGTGGCGGCACAGGTGGGAAAGGTCAGGCAGACATGATGAATCAAACCCGCTCGCATCACTTTGTGATCTTTGCGCTGCAACCCTCGCGCTGAAGAGCTTTTCATGTGAAGCCGTCGTTTCACTTGAAAGCATCGAGGGAGGGACGGCCATTTGCACGGATACAGTGCGGATTGGGAGACAATTGGAAGAGTCTTCCTTTTGACGCAGTCACCTCGAGATTTAGCGTCAGTTTGGCTTTGTGTTTTTGTGTCATCTCATCCAATTTGGCAGCAGTACTCGACTCACACGCTATGACAAAAATGCTCACGTTTCCTCATTTGGGGTTGGCCATCCGTCGGAAAGCTTTGATTTTGAAGCCAAACTGGATATGGCTGTTTTGAACCAATATGCCTTTTGGTGCATCTCAACACTTTTTTGGTGGGTCCACTCATGAAATTGTATGTTGCTAAGGGGAACGGGCTTCTGGGAGCGAATTCAAAATGGCCACTTTAAAACAAAATGGCAGAGTTGTTGTGAGTTTTTTTGAGGGGGATGGGGGGCTGTTTTGGTGGGTTTGCTCATGATAGACACGCCTCACAAATTGTATGTTTGTCACTGGAACTCGCTTCTGGAAGTGAATTCTTTGGAACATTTTGGATGGGGTTAGCGAGCCAAGATGGCCGCTTCAAAACAAAATGGCAGACTTCCTGTCCCTTTTTTCAAGACTTTTTTGGGGATGAGTCTACTCGTGATTGATATGCGTACCAAATGTCACGCTCCTTAGTGTGAAGTGAACTTTCAAAATAGGCCTAAAGGGTGCTCCTGAGCAGAAATGTCCACTTCAAAACCTCAGGCTTCACGTGTCTTTTGATAGTGATTTCTTCTGACTTTTTTGCATGTCCGATGATGAGAGATTATGAGAGCAAAAGGACAAAATTAGCCTCAAACGGTAGGCGTCCTGTCTACTCAAGCATGGCCTCTTGATACTTTTTTGTGAGTCTCCTCATGATAGACAAATTTCATGTTGTAAGTCAAACTGTCCTCGGGATTGCATTCTTCCCCCAAACCTGCGGGTGGAGCTGATGAGACAATTTTGGTCAGTCACCCGGACATGATCTTCAAGATCAACTTAGTGAGTTACATTTGATGAGTTCTTCCAAATGCAGAAGCCCTCACAAAGGGCCAACCTATTTGGCCAAAAATAAGGGCAAAGAAACAAAACATTACGACAATTGAGATTAATAGGAGGACAGAATTGCATTGTGGGAAATCCCCCCAGCGGGTTTCCAAGTATCGCAGGAATGATTCAGGACAAGCAACAACCATTCGATTATAGCATTATAAAAATAAAAAAATAAAAAGACGTTTTACTTTTAAATCAGAAAAAAAAGGAAGAGGGAAAATGAGTTTAAAAAGACACCTGTGAGCTTCTTGTTCTACTTTTAGCCATTTCTGGAATCCATTTGTCAGACAAAATGTTTCCTGTGAGGGTAATCAAGGACAGTCAGCAAGCAAACATTGGACAAAAGTATTGGAGACACACACACACACACACACACACAGAGTAGGGTTTCAAGAATAAGGTTAGGGTTTGAATGTAGACTTTCATGTCAGGCTTAGGGAATCAAAATAGGGTGTGAAGCACATTTTAGGTTGTCAAAATAGAGTTTCAATCTGGGTTAAGGTATCAAAGTATGGTTTCAAGCCAGGGTTAGGGTTTTGAATTTGCATTCGGGGGCACCACCCATGTCAAGCGGTTACCACGGCAACATGCTGCAATCACCTTAATTGGGGGGAGGTTCATGGGGGGGGGGGGGTTACACTAGGGTTGGCTGCTTCAGACTACTTTGAGCGACACCCCGCGTGGGCACGGAGGGGTCTTCATTAAGACCACTGGCAGCCGCTCAGCTCGAGCCAATTAAGTCGGATGGACGGACGGATGGATGGATGGAGAGAGAGAGAGAGAGGTAAACGAGGGGGGAGGACGACGAGAAAAAAGCCGTGACAGAATCAGCTTTTCGCATAAACAAAAGGAAACACCCTGAATGTTTCATAACCTGATGAATAACTTAGCGTATGTGTGCAGGCACGTGTGTATGCGTGTGTGTGCGTGTTTCACGTGTGGAGCAGTGCATGGAAACAGCACCTCAGGAAAAAAAAATGGATGATAGTTGGAGCATCGTATATTGTTTCGAGGCTGTGTTTGAAGCGGAGGTTAGGGTTTCAAATCGAGTTTTGAGAGACAAAGTTAGGGTTTCAAATGATAGTTTGGAACCAAGTTTGTGGTTTTTAAGTGTGGTTTCAGGCCATTGTTGGGGTTTCAAATTATGGCCTGAAGTGAAAACCACGGTTTAAAATAGGGTTTCAAATAATGGTTTGAAGTGAAGTATCGGGTTTCAAAGTAGGGTGTCAACCGCTGGGTGGGGTTTTCAGATCAGCAAACGAAGCCAAAGTTAGATTAGTTTAATTAGTTACATTTTAATTTGAAGCACGGTTTTCGGTTATAAAGTAGGGTTTCGTGTCAAAGTCTGGGTTTCATATTAAGCTTTGAAGTGGACTTTGTGGTTCAAAAATAGAGTTTCAAGCCCGGGTTAAGGTTACAAACAGGTTAGCGGGTTTCCAAATAGAGGTTCCAAATTAGAGTTGCAAGCAAAAGGTAGGGTTTCAAATTAGGGCTTGAAGCAAAGACTAGTTTCAAAGTTGGGTTTCAAGCCTGGGTAAGGTTTCAAATGCAAGTTAGGGTTTCAAACTCGGGTTTGACATAAAGTCAATGGTTTCAGTCGGGTTTAAAATACCGTACACACACGCGCACATATTGATTATGCGTACATACACACACGCGTGCGTGCATACGTGTGTGTGTGTGTGTGTGTGTGTGTGGGTACGCCGGCTGAGCTGCACACAAACAGGCAAGCAGGAGTGAAGCCATCACGCCAGAGTTGCTAGGCAACCGGGTGATTCCTCCGAAGAGAGACTCCGTGGGAGATTCCCTACCCACGTGTGTGTGTGTGTGTGTGTGTGTGTGTGTGTGTGTCACAAGGGGAATAACTCACGTTATCATCCAAAAGTACTTGAACAGCTGTAATTGACAGTTCAATGTCCATGTAGGGCTTCGGGTGAGTGTAGCGTTTCAATTACAGTTAAAAGTCAAGGTCGGGGTTTGAAGCCAGGATTATGGTTTCAGAGTCAGGTTTCAGGTCAGGGATACGGTTTCAGGTTAGGAGTTTGAAAAAATAAAATTAGAATTTCAAGCATGGTTTGAGGTTTTGAAGCACCTTAATGTAACGGTTTCAAAGTAGGGTTACAAGAAGGGAGTTAGGGTTCAAAAATGGGGTTGATGCTTCAAATACACGTTAGGGTTTCAATGTAAGGTTTCAAACCAGGGTTAGGGTTTCAAATGAAGGTTTGAAGCCAAGGCTGGTTTCAAGTATGACGGTTTAAAGCTGAAAACAGACTTTTAAACCAGGGTAATGTTTTCAAAGTGTGGCTTCAAGTAAGGGTTGGGCTTCAAAAATAAAGTTTTCAAGCCAAGATAAAGGTCACAAAAATTAGGATGGTTTAAAAATTTTCAACTTTGAAACCAAGATAGGTGTTTCAAATCAGGGCTTCGAGTAAACATTCAATGCTTTTATTTTGAAACTGAATTTAAAAAATGCATCACGGCGCAGTCACTACTTTCCTGAATTTCTTCTTTTTTTTCCAAACTGTACTTCTCGGCTTTCATTTATTTAACACAACTCAATTATGTCACTCACATTTCACGTGGGAGCACACACACACACACACACACACACACACATACACACACTCAAATGAAGTCTCTCATTTTGTGACCTCCAAAAAAAATGTTCAGCTCCACATTGACAGGCATACGTAACCCTGGATATTCATTAAGGCCGATTGCCATGGAAACGTCCAATCAGGGAGTCTTAGCCATCCCCCGCCGCCCACCCCCCCCCCCTCCCCGAGGCTGACGCATCTGAGGAAATACCTGAACACACACACACACTCCACATCCCAAGAGACAAGACATGACGTCGCCCGGCTTCGCACGAACATGCGGTTGTAAGATGTCACACGCCTCCAACTACGTACGATAGTGACGTCAACGTGGGCATCAACGTCATCCATCGTGTTTGAAGCTTTTTAAATTGTAATCCGTTCACTCGCCGGCCACTCGAGAAAGTTGAAAATCCTTTTCGCCAAGTTGGGCTGACGGAGTTCCTCCGCGGCTCAACTGAATTCCTCGCACAAGGCGGAAGGATATGGGTGGCACACGGCTCGTAGGCACCACGACCTGGGCGGGCTGGTTTGCGACAGCGCCAACAGAACGACGGGGGCGAGCGAGGGGTACGGCAACTCCTCTTCTTCCTCTTTGACCTCCTCCTCTTCCACCTCTTCATCGTCACTCCTCCGTCGGCCCTCCCCTTCCACCGACACGTTCACCCTGACCCCGCCCTCCCGGTCCCGCCCACCGCGCTCAGGCGAGGGGCCCCCGTCGTGAGGCTCCGGCTCCGGCTCCGGGGGGTCCGTCATGACCGGGGCCACCTGGAAAGACGGACGTACGATTGGTACGTGGGTGAGGCCTCGGGCGGTCAATGGTTTGGTTTTTTTTTTTGTTTTCTTTTGGAGGGGGGGGGGGGGCGAAACGGGAGCGTTGTGGCCAGGAAGCATCAATCTACGTCGAACGTAAACACAGCCGGATTGGGAGAGGAAACTAAACAGACAGAGAAGCTTCGCAGGCGCTCCATGGCGGGAGAAGAAACTGATGGGGGGGGAGGGGGGACGACATGACCTTGATTCATGGTCAAAATGTTAGTAGGCAAACCGAAATAATACTGTACTTGGTAATCTATTAATTTGATTTTAATTATTTATTAATCTGTTAGGCCAGATAAATATGTGATGTTAACTACAAATAAAATGTTGGTTGACCATAAAAGCTTGTCAATTAACTCTAAATCCATGTTAAATCACAGTCCATCACACTGTGGAACAAACTGAAACAAAATTCTATTGAGTTAGATGTGAATGCCGAAATCGGCACGATGATTGCAAAATTCGTACGTCGCGGTTTTTTTGTTTTGTTTTGTTTGTTCTCTCCACAGCTTACATTTCCAGATAAGCAAAATTCCACCGATTAGCTCTCCGCCAACTAATAGGAGCTAATCGAGATTGTTTGTGCCGTCACAAATGCGACACTGCGGTGAGAGGTGTGTGCAGCTCCCAATCGGGCAAGATCTGCAAAATATCACCTTCGTATTAGCTCCAGTGAATATATTAACATACGGAGGATAGAGACAGTATGTGCAGACTGTATATGCAATAAAGAGTACATATGTATGATAAGAAATAATATATACAGTGTAGTATATAACATGTATATAGCGATCATGAGGTGTATTAGCAAGTTAACTTCAAGCGCAGGAAAGCTGGCACTTAAAAAAATAAAATAAAAAGACTGTGTGACATAATGAGATGTGCTCAAGTACGCACACACACGCTGTGTGCATGTGGGTGTGTGTGTGTGTGTGTGTGTGTTAGTATGATGCGGCGGGCAAGGAGCCTGGAAGCCAGTGAGGATTCCAGAGCCGATTCACTTTGAGGCTTTTTCCCTTTTTTTTTTCTTTTTTTTTTGGGTGGTAGGGTGTGATGCATACTGTTGGGCGGACATCAGTCAGCCATTACACGCACGCGCGCGCACACACGGACAAGAATGCGATGTTGGTGCACAGTTAAAAGCATACAGAGGAATGCTTTCAAATGACTTGGAAAAACAGTGCTGACAATGGCACCCAGGCGGCACCCAAGCAACGACTACATCGCAGAAACCGAGAACAGCCGGTGCGACCGAGGCGAATACATGATTGATGTCCGGCGAAATCCACGTTTACATAATTTTCACCTTAATTTGCGATTACATCTGTGGGAATTTGTAAGAAGTGCTTGGATCGTTCATGTCAACGTAGGCTAGATTCGCATGGATTTGTGATAAAACTGTGTTAACTCCCGATAAATGACCGCTGATTTTTTTTTTTTTTTTTTGGAGAGGGGGGTCAATTCATTGAGGATTTCTCCATTGTGAGACAAATAAAGGTTTTCTTATTCTTATTATTCTTATGTCAATTTGCGATAAATCCCCAACGATCGATGCCATCGAGCCATGCTGTTTTACGATAAGATTCTGTCCACAAGCAATCCACATGAAATGATGGTCAAAAATGCATTCATTTGCAATAGATCCGGTTGACAATAAAACCATGTCAATTTACTCAAATTCCAGGTTGACAAACGAAATTGGTTACCTTAAGTCAAACTTTATGGTAGGTTACAATAAAGCCGCGTAAATGAACGATTAATTGACACCAATTTCGGAAACATTAATGCTCGCTTACGATATCTCCGGGCCAATTTAAAGGAAAGCTAGCTTACAAAATATCCACGTTACGATCAACCTGCGATGAATTTATCATCAAAATATTAATTGACAATGAATCCATTTGATATAACAATAAATCCTTGTTACCATAAACCTGTGTCAAATGGCTGCAAATCCAGGTGAATTTTTTTATATCAATAAATTCTTGTTCATCTACGCACACCCCCCCCCCCCCCCCAACAACGTAAGGTCACAAGAAAGCCACGACTGACGATGTGCATTTACAAAAGCTCCATATGAGTTGCCAAGAAATCCATGTTAAAAAACTTCGATCATATGGCTGTGATTCAAATAAATCCATGTTGACTCCCCAATTAATTCACGATTTGGTTCATTTTAAATTACAATCCAGTCAGTTCACGGTAAATACAAATAATTTAAGGAGAAATCCACGTTAAATACAATAAAGCTGTTAAAATAAATCTGTATGAATTTATTAATTAATAGATCTATTTATTTACAAAAAAGATTTTTCATAGATTTAAAACTAAATTTGGTAAATGTAACATGAAATCTGTTCATTTCGGATTAATCCGTGCGAATTTGCGATGAATCAATGTTAATTCACGATAGATCCACGTTAAATTGACAATCAAGTCATGTTAATTTATGTTACCTCCATATCGCTATGCAACAAATCAAATTTACGATTAACTATCGGTACTTTTCAAAAAGCTACGTTGGTTACGATAAAGCCAATTTGCGATAATTGTGTGGCAAAATGTATCAATTTAAGACAAATCATTATCCAACCGCTTAAACAGTTTATTTTATGATACATTTATGTCAGAATACTGAAATATGTTACATTGCGATGAATTTTACACTAAATTTATGTTCTTTACAATACATTGTATTGCTTCGGTTACGATAAAGCCAGGATAACTTGTTCCCAAATCTGTCATAAAACCACGTAAAACTACAAATCCATCATCATTTACAAGACATATTTGTATGCCGGCAATAAATCCAGTTTAATATATATGACAAAAAAAATCACGTTAATAAACGATAAATGAATCGTGAACTGTTTAGGACGGCAAAACCACAACTGCACCCTTCAACTGTAAGACTTACTCAAAAAACAAACCAAAAAACAAAAGCAGTCAAACAAAGCCTTTTCTGCGAATATGTGATTATTTCCGGTGGCATCAGCAGCACCGTAAACAGGGCGAACATAGATTATTATTATTATTATTATTATTGCAAAGACAGGATGAAGGCGATGCTGAATGCCATTTTAATTGACTCACAATTAATCCATTTGCGTCATCCAACACTATGAAAGCTTCAATTATTTAAAAAGCGTTAAAAACAACCACTTGAAACATTTTTTTTACATATACGTGTAGCACAAAAAGTGACATTCCAGCGCATGAATATATTGAAAACGGTAAACCTGAGTCGAAAAAAAAAGTCAACAATTAGACCGAAAAGTTGCCGGCCGGTCTTACCGGGGAGCAGCGTTCGTCCATCGGTCACTGGGGGACGGCCGCACGCCCGGAGCTCCTCGGGGTGCCGCGGTGCTCCATGAAGCCCCCCACCTCACGGGCGCTCACTCCAAAACAGATACAAAACAAATTGGGTTTTAAAATTTTAAAAATATGTCTGGAAGTCCACAATGGGGCAAAGGAAGTTGGCATTAAAAAAAAAGAAAAGACAGAGGGGTGGAAGTGAGGCGGGGGGTGCAGTAAAGTTACAGAGGACCTAGCGACCCCCGCCTGCTTGCGCGCCCCCTCAGCCGCCGGACGCGTTGTGGTGTCAGGTAGAGGAGTTCACCAGCGCGGGGGGGGAGGGAGAGAGAGAGAGAGAGCGAGAGAGAGAGAGTGTGGGGGGGGGGGGGGGACGAGAAGGAGTGAGACGAAGTCAAGCTGGTGGTGAGAAAGGCAGAACCGGATGCACTTGCACCGTCACGGTGGTCTTCAAAATAAAGGTGATTCTGTCTACTTCCGCTAAGGAAATGAAACCGTTTTTCATTGATTGCTGAAAAGGGACGTGCGTCTGATCTTGGAAACAGTCATCTAATTTAAATCCATGGTAATGGTGCGGTGTTCATCGACAGTGTCAGTTCACAATAAATCCTGGTTATTTTACAAAAGATTGGTTGATTTACATTAAATCGATGTCAATTGATGCTAGCTCCATCTTAATTGAAGCGAAATAAATGCTATGCTAACTCAGGATGAATCCATGTTCATTCATGATGACGTTTAACATGCAATGACTCAATCATAAAAGCCCTTACATACATATTTACATACAGATGTATGTATATGTTTATATGTTAAGATATGCTAAAATTATGTTAAATGACAACATATTTATGTTAGAATACAATAACTGCCTCAAGCTATCATTTTTAATATTTAGCTTAGCAGCAAAGTGCACACAGCACAATTCACCGGCTCCAGGATGATAAATCCTGTCCGGACATCTGTCAGGCTCGGTGACCCCACGCAGATGTGTGAGGTGTCACGAGTTCGCCGTGACGCTTGTCAATCCGCATCGACCCCGCTTTGCCTTTGACAGACAGCTGCAAAAACCACATACAATTATTACGTTTTAACACCGCACGACGCCATAACTGTGCTGCGTAGTACTGCAGAGACGGTCCTAACGGCTTGGTTTGGAATGTGAAAGGTTTACGTTCATTTACAAGCAAGTGATGTTGATTTACAATCAATTTAGTTTAGTTTATGATAAATCCACATTGTGAGGACTCCGGGTCAATTCAGAACAAATCGACATGAATTTATGCCAGCTCTCTGTTACATTCTGACAAAATCACATGAATTAAGGTAATTTACGATAACCCTCATTCATGTCAAATGTCTCCACCTGAAATGACAATAAATCCTTGTGAATTCACAATAATAATCTGTCTTGAATTACAATACAGTGAGCCCACCCTCTTTGTGGAAGATGGGTCGGCCGAAGAGTACCAAAAAGTCGTGGATAATTGATATCTACTATACAAAGGGTAAATGCAGACAAAAAATATATATATATGAAACCCTCCAAATTCTTGAAGGTCCTGCTATAAACTATCAAAAAGTGTTTTCCATGAAAAAATGGGTTACCTTCCCCCCCCCCCAAAAAAGTAAATAAATAAATAAATCTATCCATGCTAACCGAACACTGTATAAATCCTTCTCCAGTTACATCATGGCGACTTATGTTAAATGAGGCTAAAGCCACGTTAATTTACTACGAAGCCCTGTTAACTTGCCATACATCCGTGTCCATTTACAATAAATCCAACTTAATTTACAATAAATCCGCGAGCCCCCCCCCCCCCCCGGGCTGCAAAACACATACAAAACGACGCCCGTATCCACATCCAGCACAATAACTGTACTGCAGAGTCGTTATGAATGTTTGGCTTTTGTTTTTAATTAAGTGTACGGCTGCAACCGTTGATTTTGCTGGAGGCTCCATGTGACTCCCTTAGGAGCCCACCGGTGGTCCCTGGATCCCACTTAGGGAAGCAAACAGCACAACTGTTTCAGTAGCACCACTCCCTCGCACAAATAAACCGTACTGTACACACCAGGGCTACCAAAGTGCTTTTTATTCTGGGTTTATATGAGAAGGTTGTTTATGTACACATTTAGTGTTAGTTCACTTATTCGTTGGCTAGCTAGTTTGGATTTTTGGCGTGTTAATCACGCTGTTAGCCTCGTGGGTTGTTTGCTACCGCATTACAACTAAATTCAGTTTTTATTTTATTTTTTTTAAGCATCTGCTAGTATTTATTGGTAATGTGTGAACACACCCCTCAGTTAAGTGGATCAGTCTGTTTTATGGTTCAATACCAGGTGTTTAGTTACTGAGCTAGCTAGCGCGTTTGTTGGTTAGCGCAATTAATGAGGTAGTTCACTTATTTGTCAGTTCATTTTATCAATAGTTTATTTGTTAGTTCATTTATTTAAATTCTTAGCTACCTTTTTGGTCAGGTACCGGTGGTCCATTTTGTTATGTTTAATCCCAGTTGGTTAGCTTGTTAGTTAGCTACTTCATTTGGCTGGTTAGTTCATCTAATGAGTTAGTTGATTTAATATTAGTCATTCATTATGACTTACTCTGTTTGGTGTGTTAGTTAAATCACTATCTTATCACTTAGTTTGTCCATTTAATGTGTTCGCCAACGTGTTAATGATTTAATTAGTTAGTTAAATCCATTCCTTTGCTACTTTGATCATTCAAATAAGTTTGAATCACTGCCAGTAGTAGTTTGGTCACTTGTTTCATATGTTAGTGAAAAGTTAGTTTGCGACACGGTTCATTTATGTTTGAAGGGCTTTTTTTTTTTTAAAGGTGTGTCTGTTACTTTTGTTTGTTAGAATTCATTCTGTGAAGTTTTGATCACATTATGCTCGGGTGTTGGTGTAGTTGTACGGTGTTAAAATCGTCGTGTCATCATGTTACATTAGCCTTGGTGAAGAGAAGAGGAGACGAGACGCTCTGGGCCGTCACTGGACGCACTAATGAGACGGGAAATGATGCCAGACTGCATTGACAGACCATAATCCCACAAAGACCCCAGACCAAACCAAAGATTCCACCCCTCTGCCCCTCGCCCTCTACGGAATGAAGCTTTCCATGTCTAAATAATTGCATCCATCACTCTTGCTTGGAATTTGGAGTGTGTTGCTTGACAGCGGGGAGGAGGATTAGCATGTCGTTAGCGTTCGCTACGCCTCGACTAAACGCTATCAGGTGACAATTTGCTTCGATGCCGAGAAAAATGTCCACTGGCTGCCTGCTCGGATATTTATAGCTAGTTTCGCTCAGTGTTTAGTCAGATGGGCAGGCAGGCTGCAACCTTGCGTTTTTTGTTTGTTTTTTCTTTTTTTTTGGGGGGGGGGGCATGGGGGGTGGATTATCATCATTTGCATTTGCAGAGAAGAAAATGTGGCTCTGTGTTTGCATACACTTGCAAACACACACACGCTTAAGCACAGCATTTAAAGGTTCAAGAATCTGTATTGTGATATAGCTAATAATATATGACATTATAAATCCTCAGCATGCTCATTTTTATTTATTGTATTTTTTTTGGGGGGGGGGGGTCCCCTATTGGTTTGGAGCACAGTTTCAAACAACATAAGTTAAATACTAATGACATAAATGTCAGTCAGTCAGTTACACAGCCGGTAGGTCCATTTGTAGGATTGGTCATGTTTGGATCCTCGTTTTCTCATTGGCTGGTTACATTTGTAGTCGTTCGTCTATTTGTATTCATGGTTATGTTTGGATCATAGTTAGGTCGCCCGTTAGGTGGGTAGGCATGAAGTAGTTCGCTGGTTGTTATGAATTAACTCTCTGAGTTGGTCTTTACACATATGTTTAGCTAGCTAGCGGGTTGCTTGGCCTAGTGGCAAGTAGACATTTTGGATTGACCTTTTTTTGAGATGTTTTAACTTTTGAGTACCCTTTGTCATTTGTAGAAGTTTGATCTGAGGCAGTGAGTGAGTTTGCCATCTCGGTCGTGTCCCCCCCCTCCCCCATTTGCTTTACATACGGACACATACAACTCTGGAGAAACCGCACATCCGACTCGAATTTTGACTGGCTCATCGTCATTTAAGATTGCGTTTCCACTCAACGTCTGATCCAATTTACACTCGTTTACTCCAAAAAGAGAATTTCACCCCCACCACCCCAATGCCCTGGCAAGGTGCTGACGGGTTGGTTAGCAACATCTGAGCTTCAGGTACACTCACAACCAGAGTTTGCCAGGGAGCCTCTGCCTTGGAGGAAGGGTATCCACATTATGTAATCATCAAAGACACGCTTCCGAGAATCTTCCGGATGATGATGTCATGACTCCCTCTACCACGCTTTGTGCGTGTATGTGTGTGTGCGTGTTCCGTAAACTCATGCAAGTCTCTTTCATTCTGCTTACATGAACTCATTTCATGCATTTTTCACTGCGTCGCTGTCACCACGCCATGTTCAGATGCCGTTTTACACGCACGCACGTATACACACACACACACGGGAAAACACACTCCCTGCGCTATCGGTCGAGGATGAGTATCTAGGCCAAACATTATTATCACCCCTCTGTCTCCTCCCATGGGTGTGTTTCCATGGCAACCATCGCATCACCGGGAAGTGTCTCATTCCACGGCGCTGTCATGGATACGCACACAAACACACGCGTACACACAGTCACTCTGAGAACTGGTCGGCCAATCAATACGCGTTGATCAGTTGGCGGAATTGCCATGGAGACCACCCAAGGGCACGTCCCATTTTTGCGCACGCACGCCCACGCCACTGAAGTTGACCTGGTTATTGCTCAGCCACATGAAGCGGTCAATGGTCTACACGTGCACACACGCAAACACGCGTTGAGGGGTGTCGGTGTCAACGTAAAGTTTCCGCTATCGCAGCAGGCGAGCACCAAAATGTAATTACAGTTTGCGTGGGGCTTCCCCCCGACAATGTGGGGAATTATTTAAATGGTAACTTGTAGGATCAAATTTGATGTTTATTTACTGATATTATCTTCAAAGCTCCTTTTTTGATAATGTTTTTAATGGCTTAACCTCGGTACCTTTTTTGGGAAATATTTTGTGGGTATGTTTCACTTTCATATGATTTGATCAAAAGCGGCAAAGACAGTAAATCAGTAAATTGTATCATATGAATATTGGATATATTGGAAGTTGTTATCTTTCAATTTGGAATAATTGTTTCTAAGAAAAAATATTCCGAAGTACTATTTCTTAATGTTTTTTTTACCTTTATTGCCAAAATGGCTTTATCATTACGTAATGCTTCAGGATTCGCAACACGTATTCCCAAGATGCCGATTCAATTTCATGAAAACGAATACAAATGCATTTTAGTGTGTTCACGCTGTTTTTTTCCCCTGCACTAAAGAAAAAAAATGAACACTTCCGACCAAAACGGAAGACTTCTTTTGTCTTTTCAGGCATAGGTTTTAATACTTTGTGGGTCTAGACATGTCTATACGAGCAGCTGGCTTTGGGGGGCAGAATTCTTTTCAAAACTCCAAAGGACCCCAAATGGCCACCTCTAATCTAAACGGAAAACTCCTTGTGACTCATTTACACATTTTTTGTGGGTCTGCTTTTGAAAGACAGGTCTCCCAAATTTCATGTGGCTAAGCGAAACTGGCTTTGAGGGCTCCATTTTGAAAAATGTCCTCGCAGGCTAAGCTACAGAAGATGGATGGAGGATGTTGGGGTGGGGGGGGGGGGGGGGACAAACTAACACTCAAGA
This sequence comes from Hippocampus guttulatus, assembly GCF_054856545.1. Lineage (NCBI taxonomy): Eukaryota > Metazoa > Chordata > Actinopteri > Syngnathiformes > Syngnathidae > Hippocampus > Hippocampus guttulatus. The sequence goes on along the minus strand of NC_141269.1, from coordinate 2,050,201 downwards.
AGGGGTGGCACAATAGAGTGCGAAGCATCTTTTCTAACAGAGTGCCAAGTTGCTTAGCAACCTTTAGCCTTGACGACAGGAAGTGATGTCAGTGGAAAGAATACACATGGACGCACACGTGTGCATGTCTGGGGCCGCGGACGCACACATTAATCGCGGTTCTGATCATTGTTACGGAAGGACTGGAATAATGGATGCTATCTGTGCAGGGGTTAAAAATCACAAATTAATCTTGTGTGCGTGTGCCGCGTCCATTAACGTTGACCTGACATACGTGACGCGAACGTGGACACTAAGCCGACTGTTGAGGAGGGAATCCATCTGCTCAGCCCTTTCGGTGCCTCCTCCGTTGAGATGACGTTGTTATCAAGGCTCACAGCGCCGCACAGTGGCCAGCAAGCGTTCACTGCACATGGGTCCCCGCCCCCTCCTTTTTTTTTTTAATTGGACAAAGTGGGACCCATTATCCAGGAAATATCGGACCGTATGACTCATTTGCAGTCGTTTCGATATAAACGTGATTTAACAAATGTCGATTTGTTATTAACTATTTTGATTTCTATTTCTCGTCTAACTGGAAATGCCAACAAGGAATTTGAACTGGAAAGTTGGATACTGTCTTGATTTTTTTTAAGTAAGTGCTTCTGTCTTTTTTATTTAGTATTTTCGTCTGTTTGAAATGCTAATGGATTTCTATAGCACTTTCCGACAAAAATCAAGTACTGTACTGTTTTTTTTTAAGCAAAAATACTTTAGGGCAATCAGTGTTGTGTCCAAGGACCGGCAACCCGAGGCCAAGGCCAAGGACTTGGAAAATCTTCCGAGGCAAGGCCAAGGCCAAGGACTTGAGAAATTTTCCGAGGCCAAGGCCAAGGACCAAGGACTTGCCTCCGAGGCCAAGGCCAAGGACCAAGGACTGATTTTGAAACTAGCCGAGGACATGTATAAAACAATGCTATCATACCACTTGGCAGGTCTTCATGATTTGCAACACCCCTCCATCATAACCCTTTGCACTCCCTAACGCTTGAATGAAGTGTTTTTATTCAAAGAGTAGAACAGTCAGGGTACGTGTTATTTATACTGAGAAAAAAAATAAAATCATATGATATACCGGTACATTTATGAATTAATGTTTTAGTGCAGTAGTTTCTTAATATGTAGTAAATCAACACTCAACAGGCATCACATGGCACGGAAGACAAGTTGAGAAATGACTTTGCATAGAAGTCAATCACTGACTGCAGAAAAAGCGCTCAAGTGATAATTTTACAGTTTACCGGCACCGAGTCCCAGGGACTCGCTGATCAGAAAAGTATAAGTCCCATTATGCATTGAGAGAGTCCCAAATTTCAAATTCTGAAAGGGTCTACTTATTCAATTGCATATGATAATAACACAAACAACAACATATACATACAATGATAAACAAATGCTGCAAAAATTTAAATGATTCAGGAGCAGGCCTGAGGATTTCGGAAATTCATGGTAACCGTTTTTCGGTTCCGTCGGATTACCCAATGGGAAACCACGATAACAAATGTTGGGTTCCGTAAACATTCATCATGGGAACCCATTTTTCTATTTTGACTGATATTGATAATCAAGAATTCCGAAACTCAAAAGTATGTTTCAAGGGTCAATGTTTGAAAACTATGCATTAACAATGAACATTACATCAGCAGCTGTGTACTCCAGGTTTATTCCAAAAAATAAATGGATCAAAAACTGGTGTACTCATTTATTTTTTCCAATTTCACACTGCAAAGATTAATTGACTGGTAATCATTAATACAGGTAAGTATTGATGTGGCTTAACATCCTCTTCCCAAGACGATGCATGTGTGATCTACGATCAATTTGACGAAAGAATTTAACACACGTCATCATTAGTTCTACCAACAGTTAACATTAGCATTACTACACTTTGTGACGAATGTTTTATTGATAAAGTTACCATGCTACAACCAGTAAATTATAGAATAAACAATACCGTTTCATAATATTTTTCACAGCGATTAGCCTACAAATGTAATGACCAATTTGCCTCGTAATCGTGCCTCGCGTCGTATCTCGCTCTCGCGTTCTGTGCATACGTCACAGGTGAGTTTAGTGATACGCCCTTTGGACGATTCATACGAAAAATCAGACAAGCATTCCCATTTCTTAAATATCGTAATTAGTAGACCGTGGTGAGGTTTTTTTCGCCGCCATCTCAAACTTTCATCCGCGCGATTCCTCAGTTTGCGGACTAAAATAGCAACCCGCATGCGCACAGAACGTCATCTGTTGCGCCCCCCTCCCCCACAACACTGAAAACAAAACAAAACGAAAGTAAATTAGAAGAAACACACTCACACACCACACCACATCACAAACACATACAGGCGCAGTGAAATCGCGTTGATCACGCAGTCAACTTGTGTGCGGTGACTTTTATAGTTCAACTATTTTTCGGTACGTGAAAATGACGCCACGGAAACGACAGGCTACCGGTAACGATTGTTACCGTGAAATCCTCAGGCTTGCTGTAGCTTTTTTTTGGTTTGTTTTGACTGAGAAATTTCCTTGCGTCCCAAAAACGCACATTAATTGGAACTGTGCGTCCCGTGGGAAAATTATGCGTCTAGGACGCGGGACGCAGAGGTAACGAGATGGCTGATCTCTAAACATTCTCTGAGTACTACTATTATTACCACTCCCACTAAAACTACATCAATTAATTTAATACATTCAACTTCACAATAATAATAAATAATTAAATCAACCATGATTTTAAACTATGTATTATCAATATTCATTATTCCAAACATGAGAAAGCATTCAGCAAACATAACTGGAATGGAGCAAAAGGACTCCAAATCCCAACGGCCAAACCCGGAAGTGAAGTGCTGGCATTATTGACTTCAGCTGTCATGCAAATTACTTGGTTCAAACAAACATTGTAGTGCGACCACACAAACGTGACGACTGTGCAAAAATAACTAAATAAAAGACACCACTGTTACAGAAAGGCTTTACACGCTATTTAAACTGCCGATCGCGAACGGAAGGAACCGTGATTGAAATTAACAGTGATGCCGCTCTTTACACGTTGTACTGACTGTCACCTGTGAGTGGCAGCCCCACCCCTCTTAAAGCACCAGATAAAGTCATCAACATGGTGAACATGATTTTGTTTGATTTCTTCATGATTTTTGCGGTCCTCTGGCCCACTTTATATCTGTGGTCGAAGGATTAGAGGCTCAAATCCCTCGTTGTGTCAGAGGACCGGAAGGCCAAGGACCGACCTGCGGTCCTCGAGGCCAAGGACCAGCTCGAGGAACACATCACTGACGGTCCTCGAGCCGGTCCTCGAGGCCAAGGACCGGCTCGAGGAACACATCACTGAGGGCAATGAGAAAAAACTTTTTCAACAGAGTTTGCATCCACTGTTCGAGATTTGATCAAGTATGACCGCGTTCAAACCTTCCAATTCTCACACACAAGTTTTTGAAGAAATCTTTAAAATGTACATTGTATACTGTATATATCCACATAATGGACATATTTGGTTTAATTCTCTACCTCACGTCCATGTTTGGAGTATCCAAATGAAATGAGATCACTGTCGAAATGAAGAGCATGTTTCTTCTTTTCTTAGTTTTGTTTTTCGCAGGCAAGTAACCAAAAGCATTTGACGTGCCAGGAAACAAAAGTGATCGTGAAAGTGTTCATGCATAATAGAAAATGAGGGAATTTTTAATTCCCCTCAATATATTTGACACAAATCATTGTTCAATAAAAGGCTTTCGTAAGCTTTCTTTTTAGCCTAGAAGCCACTAAAGGAAAAAAAAATAATGTGGCTTAAATGTGTCGTACTATTTTAGAGGAAACAGAAGATGAAAAATAAGTCCGATTTTGATCTCACAATTTGTTTTAAGATGGACGCCGTGAAATTTGGGTCAGGTTCATACTCGAGACAGGTAATGTTAAATAAAACCAAAAATAGATTTTCAGGGTCCAATGTTTTTAATTAAAAAAATAAACAAAGGGGAACAAATGATCCGTGAGAATCTTCACTTTCTGTCCATTTCATAATCAGACCGAGGAAAAACTACCAAGGAAATACACTCAACTCCACTAAACGCACTGCGGGTGTGTGGATTTTTTTTTCCTTTTCTTGCATCCAGTGTAGCGTGATTGCACACACACACACACAAAAAAAAGTGGACCACAGATTTGTTTTCCCATTCAAGCCAAATGGCCACAACGCAAACAAAACGTGTCCCCGAATGACGACGCCACAATCGCTTCGTCACAATGCGGAATACTGCCCCGAAATGCCGGCTTAGTCGTCTAAGTGTGCCAAAGAATATTTACAAGTGCGCGCCGTTGATTCAGATCCCGGCGAAGCGAGGAAAACCGCCCTAAAACGTGGGAGAAGCCATCAAAGTGCGGCGACGAATATTTACACGCGCGAGATCCTTCACAGGGGAAGTGAGCAAGTTCCGCACGGAGGGAGGGAAGGAAGCGAGACTTGCTGGTTTTCTACACGGTGAAACGACGGGCGGCGAGACGTGAAGCTTCCAAGCATCCCTGAGTGAATGGATTTGCAAAGTGGCGTCAAGGTCGGAGGCGCGGCTTTTGGCTCCTCCTCAACTTTGACATGCCCGTTGTCGTCATGATAAATCATTTAGTTGAAAAGTTTCGGATGGATGTGATCCAGTTTATGCCTCGTGGCGCTTCAACTTCCTCTCGTCTTTGTACTTTTGATTTTGAAGCGTCAAAGTCTGGAGGTCCGGGTTTCCGCTACTCCTGGCACTTCAATCGCAGCGTTGTTTGATGTCTTTTTTTTTCTCTCTCACTCACTCATCACTCTCCGTCTTTTAAATTCCAAGCAGCATCAAGGCTTGGGGGTCTCCGTTCCGGCGATGCCTCGCGGCTCTTCGTCGTCAGCATTGGTTTCCTCCGAGTCCTTCTCTTTGCTCTTCTTGTGTTTCTTCTTCTTGTGTTTATGCTTGTGCTCGCCGCCCTCCTTGTCCGTCACTTTGTGCTTCTTGTGCTTTTTGTGTTTCTTGTGCTTCTTGTGTTTCTTTTTCTTCTTCTTGTCGCCGCCGCCGCCGCCGCCAGAGGCGGCAGAGGGCGAATCGCTGCGGTTGCTGTTGGAACGCTGGCTGCCCGAGTGGCTGCTGTCGGAGGCGTCGTCGCCCTCGCTGTAGTCCGGTACGAAGGCGGCCTCGTCCGTCTCGCGGGCCAGGTCCGAACACAGGCGCTGCCGCCTGGGCTCCGCGCCGCTACCGTTCTTGTCCTCCTCCTTTGTTTCCCTTCCCTCGGCTTTCGATGGCCTTTCCGCTCGAGGCGCCTTCCTCTCCTCTCGGACGATCTTGACTTTGGCGGCGGGTTTGCCGCCTTTGCTCTCGTCCTTCGACGGCTTTTTCTTGTCCTCCTTGACCGCGACCTTCTTATCGGCTCGGGCGGCCTCACTCTTCTGCGGCGCGGGTGACGGCGCTTTGGGAAGCTCTTGCGGAGCCGCGACCACTGCCGCCACCTGTTGCATCTCCTCCTCCTCCTCCTCTTCATCATCCTCTCGCTCCCACTTGGAGCGAGGAGGCGCCTGAATGAGGAGCTGCTCCCCAGCGTTTGGGGGGATCGACGGCGTCGCCTGATCCGAAGTGGCTGACGTGTCTCTCTTCTTCTCCTCTTCTTCCTTCTCCCTAGAGGGCAGCTTGGGCTCTTGAGTGGCGCGACTTGAAAAGGAGGCGGAGGAACGAGGACGGAAATTCAGTCGCTGCTTTAAAAAAAGAAAAAACACCTCTCAGCACATGGACCCCTTACCTGGCGGCGGCGGCAGGTTGACACGACAAGACCTTGCGGCTAATCTTGGGCTTGGTTCTCACCGTTTTCGTCTCCCCTTCTTTCGCTGCAAAGAAATGATTGGAGTCATTGGACAAAAAAAAAAAAAAAATCTCAAGCCATTCTATCATGGTTGAACATTCCCAAAATTTTGACTCAAGAGTCCATAGTTTTGATGGTATTTAAAAATAAAATAAAATAAAAAAGTGTACTTTGACACACCACAGAATTTGCTTACCGTCTTTGGGAGGGGCATCGTTTTTTTTCACAGTGGACGCAGTCTTCGGGGTTCTCTCCTTGGAAACGCTACTGTGAAGGCAAGTCAAGCATCAAACAGGCGTTCAAAAATTAGATAATAAAATCCAACTAAACAAGACTTTGTCGTATGCACCGGTCAGATTTTGCCGCTTTGTCCGCGGCCTCCTTGGAGGCGGCGCTCGGCTTCTCTTGGTTGTGTCCCTGCTTCTTGCCGATGGCCGATTTCTCCGCGATGGTCATTTTGTCCAAGCAGACGGATCTGCCGGCGGCGCTTCCGGAGCTTTTGCGCTCCGTCTTCTGCAGCTTTTCACCCACGTCGGCGTCTTTCACCGCCGAGACCCTCTTGGAGCTCGATCCAGACGTTCTGTCGCGCTCTTTCTCAGAAGTCCTCTCCCGGTCGGCTCCCGAAGCCTTTTCTCGATCCCGATCGGAACTCGAGGCTTTCTCTCGCTCTCTGTCTGAAACTTTTGCACGATCTCTGTCTGAACTGGACACTTTCGCGCGTTCGCGGTCTGAAGTCTTTTCTCGGTCTCTGTCAGAAGCTTTAGCCCGATCTCGCTCAGAAGTTTTGTCTCGGTCTCGATCCGAAGCCTTTTCCCGATCTCGGTCTCTGTCTGAACCCCGTTCCCGATCTCTGTCAGACCCCGAAGCTTTTTCCCGATCTCTGTCAGACCCCGAAGCTTTTTCCCGATCTCTGTCAGACCCCGAAGCTTTTTCCCGATCTCTGTCAGACCCCGAAGCTTTTTCCTGATCTCTGTCCGACGCCGTACCTTTTTCCCGCTCCCTGTCCGAGCGCGAGGTTTTTTCCCGCCCCCGTTCGGAACCTCTCTCCCGCTCCCTGTCCATTCTCCAGTTACTTTCCCGCTCTCTGTCCACTCCCGAGTCTTTATCCGACACAAATGACTTCTCCCCAGCCTTTTCTTTGTTGGACGCCCCATCAGAAGATGAGCGCTCCTTTACGTCGATTCCTTCGGAATTGCTGGCAGGTTTGTCCGCCTCCGGGTTGTTGGCGGCACCCGATCGGTCTGCGGTCGTCTTTTCGGTGCCCGAAGATGATCGGTCCGAGATGGGATTGTCTTTTTTTCCGAGGTCTCTGTTCGGGGGGATGCTTCTCTGGGTCACTGGCTTCACCTGGATGTAGACAGCAAAGACGCTCCATGTTAGGTTGACTTAATGAGACACCTTAGCTTTGTTTGGGCGTGGGGGGGGGGGGGGGCAACTCACAATTTGTGGCGGGTTCTATATCCCCTGCTGCATGATATATGATTCTATGCCTTTAAAGCCTTTGAGGTGAACATTTCAGCTGAGTGACCCAAATGCATTTTATTTTCGAGTTAGCCGGTCCTCCCCTCAAGCATCTCCAGTTGGTCCAAAATTCTGCGGTTCACTTCGTAACTGGAGCTCGAAGGGAGGGGGGGATGTAACTCACATTCTGGCCTGTCTTCCACACAGGCTCCCTGTACATTGTAGACTTGACAGTAAAAATCTTGTTTTAAATCTTGAAATGGTCTCCCCCACATGGGCTCCTTCACCTCAATGTACCTGCCAGGTGCCTGCCTCGGGTCAGCCTACATTTCTTATTCTTTGGCTTTCGACTCAGCATTGTTTGTGTTTTATTGTGTTTACCATTTTGTTTTTGGTCATTTTAACTGTCTTTATTTTTAGTCTGACTGACTTCATTTATAGCAATTTGAATACAACTGTAGTCGTTTTCAAGTGCTTGCCAAATAAAAGTTGGGTTGAGTCTCTCACGTACGTCATCTTGGTGCTATGTCAGACTTCGCATTTGGTGAGGTATGCTGCATTGGTCATGTGGAGTGCACAATAAAATGAGCAGTGGGCGCGCAACATTTTTCCCCATTCGGTGTGGGGGTTTCCCTCGCATTAAAAAGTAGATACATGTGCGGATCCCGGACGAAATTTAAAGAGTCTACATTACAATTTACATTTTGGCACCTGAAGAGCATATGTGCAGCTCGGCTGAACCAAACTCTAACGCCGATGGTGCGTGAACGCCGTTTCGTGGATGTTCTTGTGATAAGACCCACCGGTAAGTCCATGAGAGGCCTGATGGCACCTCGGTCTTTGTCCGCCCAGACGATTTCACGGCCCACCAGGACAGGAAGAAGACCGGGTCTGTCGGAAGGGTGGGAGAATCTCTGGAGCGGCGACTGATGAGGTTCATGCAGGTGCGAGAAGACCTCGACTCCAATCCCAGGTCCGTCCAATCTCCGGAGTTTTCCGGGCGGAGACCCGAGTAAGGAGCGGCCCTCCTCACCCAACCGCGGGGGAGGGCGGTGGAGGTAGGGGAGCACTTGGTGGGGCAGGGGGATGAGGCCACCACCATGCAGGGGGTCTCTTCGGCCCCGGTTGTCGTTACCAGGCCGAAGGTTCTCGTGGAGGGACGGATGCGGCAGAGGGAGGCCCTGGGAGAACAGTGGGGGTGTCTTTAGGAGGGGTGGTCTTACAGAACCAACTTTAGACTTTTCCTTTTTAGGCACACTTGAGTTGTGGGTCTCTTCGGGCTTGGTTTTGCTGGTCTTTGAAGTCTTCGCAGCGGCAGCAGCCGCCGCCGCCGCCGTCGTTGCCGCCGGTGCTGCAGATGAGGGCTCCTTCTTTTTGGTCACCACAGGTTCACTAGTCTTCTTCTTAACTTTGTCGCTTTTGACTTTGGAAGCATCCGTCTTGGCTTTGGGTTTTATTTTCTGACTCTTCTCCTTCTTATTCTTGTCGGTCTTGGGCGTGGACTTGAGCGAGGTTCTCGAGGGTGTTGTGGCACTTTTGGAGGCAGGAGCCTTGGAGCTGCCAGTGGATGAGGCCGACTTGGAGGAGACAGGGGGCGTCTTGTTTGGTGACAGGATGTCATCCATGGGTTCGTCTCTGACGGGCGTGGCGTCGCCCCGGTCTACAGGATGCTGCGATTGCTGCTCCCCGTCCTCTCCGGATTTCCTCTTTTTCACTTTCTTGGTCTTCAGGAGCTTGGCATTTGTCTTTGTTGACGACGACGAGGACGATGGAGGATTCTGAATCGGTGGCACTTTGTCATCTCGACCTCTTCTTCCTCTGCCTTGGGGGGAGTACTCCCGGTGGAGCGGGGACATTCGCTCTCGGTCCCGCTCTCGGTCCCTGTCCCTGTCCCTTTCTCGCTCCCTGTCCCTGCTACTGCGGCCCCTCTGATACATCGCCTGGTGTTGGTTCTCATAGTCTTTGTAATATTTGTTGTACCATTCCCTGTACTCCCGCTCCCATTGCCGGTAGCTATCTCGCTCCCACTGGTCATGACTGCCGGGGCTAAGACCCTTCAGGTCATAAGGCGGCAATTCCCGCGGTGGCGGTTTTCGTCCGCCGGGGCTGCGGTTCCGGAAACCGCCCGGAGAGCGGGAGTGAGACCTGGAACGGAACGGCGGCGCACCTTCCGTCCCCTCCCAAGCGGCGTTGCGGAAGGCGGGCGGCGAACCGGAGCGCCGGTAGCTATACGACCTCGAGCGGGAACGGGATCTGGATCGAGAGCGTCCGTAGCTGCGTCCGTTGCGTCGGGAGTAAGGTGAGCGGGGATACGGGCGCCCGTGGGAGCGGGAACGTGAGCGGGAACGGCTTGGGGTGTACGAGTAAGACCGTGATCTGGACCTGGACCTGGAGCGAGAGCGAGTGTACGAGCGGCTGAACGGAGAACGGCTATATGATCGGGACCTGGTTAAGAAGCAGAGAAAGAAAGCAAAATGAGCTCTAGCTAAAATGTTTGCAAGGACCGCCAACACGTTCACTTGATATCAAGATGTGCTGTGGGAAATTTTCACTTCAATCATCTGAAAATTCTTTCCAACAAATGGTGGATCTTATCTCATTTATCTATGCCAGCGGCATACAGTGACAGGTGTGTCTGTTACGTGTATTGTTATTCTGTTCTTCCAACCTGTGTAGGCGATGTTTGACACAAAATGTAAATTGAGATAAGAACAACTCTGTGTGTGTGTGTTGTGACGTTTTTTGGGTAATGTTCCCTAAGATTTTTGTCACGTAGAATAAGCACCATGGCTCTATAAATGTTGAGAAACGTCGCTCTAAGATTACAGCGAGAAGGTTCGTAAGGATTGAGGCACTGACAAATGAAGTTACCTAGAATACGAAGGTCTCTGCCTCTTTGGTGCATTTCGGTACTTCATCAGCTCCTTGTGGAAGTCTTTTGTGAACTCGTCAAGCTTGGACGTAATGCTGTAAAGTCAAAAGGTGGCATTTGTTAAAATCGAACAAAATGAGCTCATCGATATCTTTCCGGCGTCATGTGATCAGCAAAGGCGTTCTTGCTCGAGGACTAATCAATTGGTCCTCAGTGCCATTTTCCCCGATTTCAAATTAGGGATTCAGGCCAGAGTTCGGATTCCGAGTGAGGGTTTCAAACAAGGATTGGGTTTTCAAATAAAAAATTTAAAACAGGGCAAGTATTTCAAATGTGAAACAATTTTAAATTAGGGTATCATTTTAAAGTTAAACTAGGATTATTGCTCGTAGTCGTCCTAACTACTCACTTGTCTTGTCGATGGTGCCGCTGCCTGTAGAAATCTTCTTTGGAGAGTGGAGGCTGATTGAGGGGGGAGGCCAAGGGGAGGAGTGGGGGCTGGCCGCTGGGAGCCCCCCAGGGAGGGTTGACGCCCGCTGGGCCGGGGGCGTACATGGGCTGAGGCTGGTAACCCATCGTCGGTGGCGGGAGGAGGCCGGGCCCCGCGGCGTACAGGGGGGCGTATGGCTGCGGCGGCGGCGGGTACAGGGAGGGCGACACGTAGAGGGGGGGAGTGGGAAGAGGGAGTTGGGCCGTCTGCAGGTGGGTGGAGGGTGGCTCGCCTCTGCTTCTGTAAGACCTCAGAAGATTCAGCATAAGTTAAACATATGTGCCAAATGCAAATTGCGAGCAGTACATTTACCATCCCCAAAAATCACATTCAAACAAAAGAATCGACAGGAAAAATGTAAATACATTTACAATTCAATCAAAATGGACACCTGTATTGTTTGGAGCGTGCATCAGCTCGCAGATGTACTTGAATGAAAATCTTAAATGGTGTGTTTGTGTCAGAAGCCACCCCATTAATGATGGTCAACTTCTTCGACTGGCAAACCTTGTCGAACTTCTCAATCACTTAAAATGACCACGATACTAGCAGAGGACTTCATCAAAGACAATCTATTTCATGATATCGCCTGGTTTTGACACCCGTGCCTTTAAGAGTGTGCTCACCTTTCCCAGTGTCTTCCCCCCCTGTCCCTGGGAGGTTGCTGAGGCCGGGAATGTGGGCCTGAACACAGCAAAACACACAATCGGTCATTGCTCGGACCGGGTTTCCTATGGCAATCACAAGAAACACTTGAAAGCAGCGAGTGGATTTCTTACCTGAAAGGTGAGAGGGCAGCCTTGAGGGTGGAGCCGTGCCAAGGAGGGGCAAATTGTAGGCCTACAGAAACGCAAACATGGTTACTTTGAGATAAAAGCCAACCTCATCATTTAGGGGTGCGGGGGCTGTTTCAATGACTCCTTTACTCTCAAAACGATGTACTAGGAACCCTCACGATTTTTAAGAGCCCGTTTGAAAACTGCGTTGCTGCAAACGAAGCTTCTGCCCAACCAAGTTCCCAGAGTACGACAACCACAAAAATTTTTAAAGGGCCATTGGAAAATTGTTTACGCCAGATGCCAGTTTGAATCAATGATGCAAAATTTTATGAAGCAAATACTCGAGTACAATGACATTTTGGAGGTGTGTGGGGGAGAATAAAGGACTACATAATAAATTATAAAAAATAACAATTTACAATATCGACAAAATTGCTGCAAGCAATTCCTCGAGCACTATGGGATTCCTCCCTTCAAATGCTGCCAGATTTGAAGCACACACACTTGACAGATGGAGGAGTATAAACTGATTTTTTTGTTTTTTTTTTAAAGAGAAAGATTACTTCTCATCATCGACCAGCCTAAACATGACGCTGGGGAAATGAGATTTCCTTGCGGGTCCAGACAGACTCACCTGTGATCTGCTCTCTGGGTTTTTGGGCAGGCCTGGCTTCACAATGGGCGGCAGCGGCTCAGTCTCCCTATCAGATAAAAAGCCGAGATAAATTTACGTTTAGTTTACGTTTTCAGTGCCGCAGAGTCTGTCTAACTTACCCCGGCGGGGGCGGCTCGTCCTGACCGCCAGAGACCCGAGGAGAACCGTGGTCCACGACGGGCAGCGGAACTGGAGAGGCTTCTTTCTTTCTTTCCTCAGTGACGTCAGCTTGAGGAGGCGGCGAAGGCGTAGGGGTGGGGGTGTTGGGGGCGGGAGGTGCCGCGGGCGGGGTCTGAGCCTGAGGGGCTGTCACGCTCGCAGTTGCGGGAGCGTGAGGAACAGACAGAGGCGGCGGCTGGGAGATGTTGGCTATCAGAGGGTCCTGCTGCCTGGATAGGAGAGGCCTGTTCAGGAGGTGAGGCCGCGGAGGAGGGGGGGCCGAAGGCTGGATTTGTTTGCGCCCGCGTTTGGTGTAGCCCGTTTCATTCTTGAAGTTGTTCACGGCCTGCGCGGCAAAAAGCGGGACAATTTAAGCCACCCGTAGAAGCACAAAGGGGCATCAAACAAAGCGTTGGGCAAAGGTTACCTGTCGAAGGAACTTGTTGGCGATGAGGTTGTCAGGCGACACATCCGACTGTTTGCACGTGAAGCAAACGTGCTCCTCAGAATCCAACAAGGTCGTCCGGATACCTGGAAAAAAGAAGAAAGAAAAACAACTTTTTCACATCCTATTGCCCCAACTGGACCGCTTGAAAACAAATTGCAGGCCAAAGTTAGATGAAGAGTCTTGAAAGGACAAATTGACCTAAAAACAACCAATTTTCTCTGTTCTGAACCATATGGGGGGTTGAGACTATTTGGTGCGTCCCCCGATGATGAACATGTACAGGAAATCATGAGACCAGTGTTACTTGTGTACAACTGCAGTCATTGAGTACATATAACTAAAAACAATCAGCAGACATCGGCCATTCGGCTGACGATTTCGGCCGAGGTTTGAAGGACCATCATCGAGGTATTCAATTGGCCAGGCCCTCATTTTGAGAGACAAGATATTTGCTCCCGACACCCGTTTCATACAAGCGGCAAACATTAAGTGGACTTGTCTTTTGTCATAGAACACAGGCAATAGGTCTCGTGACACGCGCTCAAAACTGAAAATAAAGATGTTGGTTCGAAGCAGCCATTTTAGTGTTTAGGATCACTTCCGTGTGTCCTTAATTTCTACAAAATTTGAATCGCACACAAGATTGACAGATGAGGCTAAACTTTAAATGTTTAATTTTCTTAACTACTTATGGGGGTCACTATGATATAAGAGGCATCAAGCTATGTTTTTCTCTGCCAGGTTTTCAAGTCAATTGACCATTGCCAGAATTCTCCGTTCCGCCCAAAGGATATTTTTAGTTCACTCCTTCGACACTCACATTCGTCACAGTAGCTGTTCCCGCAGCAAGGAATGACCACGGCGTCCGTCATCAGATCGTTGCAGATGGGACACAGCAGCTCGTCGGGGATGGGATCGGAATCGTCCTCGGAGGACGACTGGTCGTGCGGAACGAACGGCGGCCGCTCCTTCTTGCCCTGCGCGTATGCCTCCCTGCATTAAAATACACATTTTTTTAACACCCCCCCCTCCACCAAGGGCCAAATAATCCACCAAATGAGTCGAGATCAAGACTTGGAACGTACGCGTCGATGGCCGGTATGGCGTATTCGCCGGTGCTGGTCAACATGGCTCCTTTGGTGCCGGGTTCAGCTTTCACCATGAAACTTTGAGGAATCCCCTTGCTGGTTCTGACCTGCTTCGGACCCTCCATGCTCTTATCCTGAACCTGAGATTTGATCAGACAATACAATTATTACCCGCAAATAATCTCACACATAAACAAAAAACTTGGTTCTAAACCAATCCTATCATTACCAGGAGCATGGGGCACTGCCGAATATAGTGACCGGTCTTTCCGCAACGGAAACAAAGGTAGTGAGCCGGTGGTGGTCCGACTGCCTTCTTGGAGTAACTACAGGGGGGAAAAAAAAAAAAAACATCATCCCTCGCGTCACTTTTAATCCAACAACGGTACCGGCATCAATGTGAGCGCGTGAAGTGGGCAAAACATTCCAACAACTGTGTAAGTGAATGAACACTAACTGAATAGGGTCGTATTCGTGGTTGGACTGAGTCATCATGGCTTTAATCTTGTCCTCCTCGGATGCATTTGCGTCAACCAGGTTAGCGGTCTACAAGGGAGCGGGGAGGGGGGGCAACAACAACAACAAAAAGAAGATTCAAGATCAAAACAAAGGGTCGGGGGGGGGGGGGGGTAGGGTAGGGGGCTGCAGGTTTTTCAGTGGTCCAAAATCAAAACCTGCGCAGTACTTTTAAAAAGCGGTCGAGGTAAACGCTACCTTGGTGAGCTGGGCGAGAGACATAGACGGTGAGGAGTCGGTCTGCGGGAGAATCAGAATACAAAACATTCAAGGTGTTACACGACTCTTTCAGTTTCCCCCTGGATTGTGGCCATTCCCTGTTATTCTCAAAACGCATTTCTGAAGCGATGAAAGAAAAAAAAAATTCCCAAGTGTGAATCATTAAATTGGACCAAGATGAACATTAAAAAATAAATGTTTAAAAATTGATAGAACTCTTACTGAAGACTTTGCAGCATTAAGCCGACAATTTTTTTTATGTTAAAAGCTTTCGGGGCATACACTGCGCAGACCGAACTCATTCTGGTCTGGCGAGGACCAATTGGTCACATGACAAACCAAAGAATAGAATACAAATTTGTGTCTGCTGCGAGGAAGACCTGCAAATTGCGCCATTTCGAGCATTAGCGTAAGGAACCAACACGAGGCGTCAATGTCATCGTCTTGATCTGTTTCGACAGCCAGCAACAGTTTAAAAGCCATCGATAGCTTTGACTTTCCTTTCAGTGTGTGGTGACAATCTTCGGGGAGGGAATAAAAAACGTGCAGTGTATGCCCACATTTAGACTGCACAACACCATACAGGCCAAGGTCAACTACTACTATTACTTTTAAAAAAAAAAAGACAATTTTCATGCGCAAAAGGAGGCATTTTAACATGACTTTAAAACAACAACCAAAAAAGTAGCCTGCATGTTGGGATGTAAACTGGGCATTGGCGGAGGGAACACACAGGGAATGTGGTGCAAAAGCGGCTCTGACATGCAGAACCCACTTGAAAACCTTTATTGACAGGCTTCTGCAGCTTACAGGACAACTACACCAGCAATGACGTGGCACTCATATTAAAACGCAGCTGGGAAAAGAAAGATTAGGTGTTAGCTCCCTACACTAGTCTGTGTCTTTTCTATGAGGAAAATCAGAGAGGCGAGCCTTTTGAAAGAGAGCGTGGGTTATGTGCAGTCCATAAAACAAGGCATCTTGTACAGGAGCAAACAGCTGACAAATGCGACTGACATGAAGAGTGTACTCAAAGTGCGGCACGGTTAACTTTTCCAAGCTGCAAAATATTAAATCAAAAGAGCAAAGAAATCACTTGCGATTCCCCATCATCCCTGCCCCTCATTCACTCAGTCATAAATTACATTCAATCCCTTCCACGCTTCCTCCACCCCCGTCATTGGTTTCTGATAAACCACATGTTATTTTCACAGAAAATACAGTGACATTGTCATTATCATGACATTATATTATTATTACGATTATGTGACACAAATATTTGCCCAAATGAAAATCGGGCTACAGAAGCCATTTCAGTAATGAAACACAAGGATAGTGCATACGCACTTGGAAGCTAGCAAACACAGTCCAACATTAGAAAATAGCTTCTTGATTTGTTGTCAACAACAATTAAAAGCCCTTCGGATGTATGACGCCCACCCAATCACATCAAGAGTTGTCAACAGAAAACACGCACGACGCAATTGACAGCATGTCGTCAGGAGGGGAAGTGGGGGGAGAGAAGTGAGAGGAGCAGTGAGTGTTGCTTTTGGAGTGTGTTTGCTTTGTTTTGGGGTTTTTTTGGGTTGGTTTGGTTACATACGGGTCTCGACGATCCCGCCACAGACGTGTCAGAACGATCTCTGCGGAGACAACAGATGAGGAGGCATCCGTAAGTAACCGCAGCCTTCATCATCACCATCACATTAGGATAAGGAAGACGGAAAAAAAAAAGGACATACACAATGAACGTCCTGCCAGCAGGTTTGACACCTCCAATCGGCGTTCTGCGGACGATCACGGACGAATGCTTGGGGATGTGGGCTTCATCATCCGTGTATTCTATATATTTAAAAAAAAAAAAAGAGAAAAAAAAAGGCAAATCATGAAATGATGAAAATGCGACAAAAAATAGAATACCACTTATGAAAGCACGTAGCGGCTTCACAGCAAGATGGGCAATTTCTTGAATTTTAGGCTTGTAACTGTTTTTAAAAAAAAAAGTTATTTTGGGGGAATAACTTAAAATATAAATTGACATGTATCACAACAATTTCACACTGAAAATGGTGCGAAAATTTTACTTAATTGTGTCAAGTAATTCCATACAGTGTGTGTATGTTTATACATATACAGTATATGTATATTCAATTATTTTTAAGTAGATGTATAGTGACTTTTTTTGTTTTCGGCGTGGGCCCGAGAGACTTGTGTCCTGTTAGTGTAGTGTAGGGCCAATTTCATCTCAATGTGATGCTGGCGTATTCAGGATTAAAAAATAATAATAATAAAAAATCCTGGCTCTGTAATCTGCCCCAAATTAGTTGCTTCAACCCAAAATGTTCAAATTCAAACGCGGGTCCCTGAAATGGTTGGTTGCTCTTGTCAGGATAGGCGCGTTTACCCAATTTTAAGTCTATGTGCAACAAGTGTCCAGGGCTCAGTTTATCTTTTCTGATCTCTAACCCGGAATTGGGATAAAAATCAACATTTTTATATTTAATACACCGCTTTCTTCAAAAATGGGACATTTTGACAGTGCATAAAACCCACAACGTGATTATTCGTCATATTCTGGTTTGGTCTGTAACATGTCAGAAAGAAGGCAAAAAAGCTAACCAATGTTTTCCAAAATTAGATGTTTGCAAATGTCTCATTTTGCCTCAACATAAAGATAGTTTTTGTGCATTCAGTGAGCATGACCCCTCACCCCCAAGATGGCGCCCGAGTAGGTAGTGGTCGGCAAGTGCTCTTCAAGAGCCTTGCGTTTTTTGTTGTTTTTGTCTTGTTTTGTCACATGGTGTTGTTCCATCGTGTGGACCTGATGGGGACTGTTTTCAGCATTTTTGGCCACGACATTCGTCAAAGAAGAATAATCTGTGCTTGGTGGTTGCGCCTTCTCGGGGGCACGCGTGTACCAGCACTGATTTTGAGTGAGAGGAATGTCAGCGCCATTTGACTGTCGCTGCTGGACAGCCCCGGGGCGCTTGTGTCTCGCGCCTGAAGTAGGCAGCATTTTCACAGCCCCGCTTTGTTCAGAGGAAAGGTCGGTGCTGCTGGACAGTCTACGGCCGGATGGATGCATGGCTTGAGGAGCCAACGACGAGAAGAAAGGAGCGTCAGCGATGCGTATGTTGAACTGGGAGTCGCGGTTTGGAATTGAAGCGGATTTACATGGGACAGGAGAAAAGAGCCAACCTCTTTTTCGTTAATGGATGCTACAGCATCTTGTTGCTTTCAAGCTTAGCGTGTAGCAGACGTGCACACATTTCAGCATGACGTCTTTGATCCACTGGTGAAAAGGAAACTTTGACTTGCTCCTCTTTCATCTATAACTGCTTCAGACAACAAAGTGTATGCAGGAAAGTGGTTAAGATTGCATTATTGTCTGTGTCTAATGTGTTGTCTTGTATTATTTTGTCATTTTATGTGAATTTTCCTTTTGATGGCGGAGCGGGCACCCGCAGCGGCTCCTCTTCTTGCGAGAGGGAAGAAATTTCATCCGTGCTGTATGCATATGCAGCACATTTGACAATAAAGTTGTACTTGACTTGATGACAAAAGTCCGATAATATTAACTGTTGGAAATCAGATTTCTGAAAATGTGTTTTGATTAAAATTAAACCAATGTAAAAGTACAGGTCATTAGTTATCAATGCATGACCGTAATCGAACCTACTTTGGCCATTGGTGTTCAGGGCAGCCATTTTGGGGGTGAATTTCAGGTCTAGCATATGCCTACCATTTTTGAGTGGGATTGTCAATCCTAACAGGACACACGATAATGTCTCAAGGATCTATACCAAAACATCAAATCAGTAAGATGGCGATTTTGGTATTTTTGTTATCAGTACAACCTTGGCAGAGATGACATTCATTCGTCTGGAGGCTCGTTACTCATTAAATACATTACAAAGACTTGTTACTTTCCATTCGTAGTAAACACAACCAATTCAATAAAACACAGCATGTGCAACTTGTACAGCGAGTCGATACTCACCTTCTCGCGTCTGTGCGTTGGTGATCTGCAGGTCACAGTCTGTGGCCTTGAGGCGCTCCCTGGACATGATCTGCCGCTTGAGCTCACTGAGGGTGATGTGTAGACCATCGAACGTGACCGTGTTGTAGTCCAGTTTGGAAGAGAACTTGTAGTGAACACACGACATTTTTGCCACACTTTTCTTTTATAACAACAAGGGTTGGGGGAGAGAAAGAGGTTTAGGGACGGGGTGGGGGTGGAGTAGAGACAGGCGTTGGATAACCAAACAAACGGGGGGGGGGTAAACAGCGTTCAACACTCAAATCACAGGAAGCCAAACCTGGTAACTTTTTTAATACGTTAAATTGGTCTTGAGAGACACTGGACAAAAAAAAGAAAAAGGGGGAAAATGGAGGGCGGATCAATGACGCAGAGTCCTCGTTTAATCCCAACGCAAGAGATGAGAGGCCGGCGCGCCAATCGACGGCGCCATGTGCCTTTTTGTCAAGTCCTCTCGAGTCCAAAACCAAAGCGACACACACAAACAACGCCCCGAAAATCCAACCAAGGGGGCCCCCCAAGGTAGTCCGAGCTCGCTTCTACCGGCAGAACGGTGTTCTAACGCCCATGTCCGCCACCAGCAGTCATATGGAGGCAGAGGAGGAACGCAAGGGAAGGCCGCTTGTGTTAGCAGCTAATGTTGCTAACCGCAGTCCAGGCAGTGTTTGATTTGGGTCGAGGGGGGAGCCTCCCCGCCTTCAGTTCTTCAGAATACAGTCCACAAAACGAGTCCACGAAAGGGATTTAAGTGGCTAACAAAGCCCTTCGCCGAGACGACAACAATTTATGAACAAACGCAGACAAAGCCGGAAAACGAGTGGCCCAAGCTAGCAAGCTATGGCTAACGATAAGGCTCCGCTACCCCCGAAACGGTGTCTTTTTCCTCTTCTGGTCCATCGGGTTGTGCTCCTTCGCCTCCCGGGCGCGGAAACAAAAAGATATAAAAAAGAAGAAAAACAATTATGACTCCACACAAAAACCACGGGGGTGATGCGACAACATGTCCCCTCGTCGCTGTTTCATCAAAATGGCGTCGAACGGAAAGAACGGTCGTGTAAAGAGTAACAAACACATAACGACGACATAATACACGCCTTTTACTTCCGGTTTGGCCCAACAATCACCGTGACGTCACGGACATTGGGTTTTTTTCGGGAGGGATTTAGTTATCGGTAACCGTCACCTCATGTTATTCTGATTTTGTCACTGAAAAGACTTCGCTATTAAATTTTAAAAAATCTCTCTGTAAAAAGCTCCATCTCTGGTGGAATAATTTGATTGATGAACTTCTCCAAAAACTAAATGAAAGCACCAAACCTATCAAAAAGAAATGAGCATCAATCAGTGGAACTCACCGAAATCAATTTTTGTAAATGTAAATTTTTCTTGATTTTTTTTTATCTTAATTTTTTTAATGTATTTTATTTATTTATGTTTTATTGTGTATCTAAGTAGCCTGATGTTTGCTTATCTAGGATTATATTCTTAATCGTTTGTTATGTACACAATGTTTAAATAAAGCTTGCTTAAAAGTCCAATAACAGCAAGTGGTTGGAACTTTAAAATGTTCAGTTTGACTACCAATAATTAACATTCATCAACGTCTTTCTGACTAGACGTAGTTACATTTTGAATTGACTTTTTTTTTTTTTTGCTTGAGATTACGGCAATTTTGACTTGGAGAAATGACTGGGATAAAAAAATTCCAATGTATAACTTCAGGTTGAATCATTTACAAGGTGATTTGGACAAACCATTAATTCTACCAAGTTAAAACTTGATTTAAACTTCTGTATCTCGACATTGGGTGAATTAAAGGACGTCCAATGAATGGGTAATGTAGTTCTTTTGATGTGTCGCTTAAAGGAGACGTGCTTAGCAGCGCCTCCGTACTGTATACTGTATACGCACATTTAGGGGGGACGACTGACGGACACTTTGGCGTTAGCGCCTCTTTCTTTTCCTTTTCAACCCACTCGTGACACCAGCAGATGCTTAGTATTTCCATGTGTGTTTTCTTTCTCAGCCGTCTTTTTCACGCGACCACAAGGAGCCGAAAAGTGACAGGGTAACATCTCTCTCCTTGAATCTGAACGCATTGCTTCTTTGTGCGCCATGTTGACGTGTCGTTAACGCTTCTCTCCCTTTCCTCCTTCGCTAGTGAACCGAAGCCAACGTTTCACGACCTCAACGGTAATCATGGCAAGTGAGTGGGAAGAAATTCGACGTCTTGCAGCCGATTTCCAGAGGGCACAGTTTGCCGACACTGCACAAAGGTTATCAGAGAGGGACTGCATTGAAATCATTGCGAGACTGATCCAAGACAAGAAGGTGGACGTGGTGCACACGATCGATGGAAAGGAGTACGTCACTCCCGCACAGATCACCAGAGAAATCCGCGATGAACTTTACCGTCATGGAGGGCGGGTAAATATTTTGGAGCTCCAGCAGATTATCAACGTCAATTGGGGCGACGTTGAATCGAGAGCAAGTAACATTGCAAAGTCTGACAGAAGTGTCCAGCTGGTGCTCGGACAGCTTATTGATGACACCTACCTGAACCGTTTGGCTGAGGAAGTCAACGACAGACTACAGGAAGCTGGTTTGATCAACATTTCAGAACTTTGTAAGAGCTACGATCTACCGGGTGATTTTCTAAATGACGAGCTCGCCAAGCGTCTCGGGAAGTTGATACAGGGAGAACTGGATCGGTCCAGTCGGGGAGTCATCTTTACTCCAGCCTTTGTCGCCCGCCACACAGCCAAGATCCGAGGACTATTCAGCGCAATTACTTGGCCCACGCCTGTCATCGGAATGATT
The DNA here is from genome assembly GCF_054856545.1 of Hippocampus guttulatus. NCBI lineage: Eukaryota > Metazoa > Chordata > Actinopteri > Syngnathiformes > Syngnathidae > Hippocampus > Hippocampus guttulatus. The sequence goes on along the minus strand of NC_141269.1, from coordinate 2,028,778 downwards.
AGCGCTTTCGGGCTTCAGGAGCATCTCCTGTATTCTGTTCTGGGGGAGCTGGTGAATACCGGACGCCTGAAAGGAACCATTGTTGGTGGGCGACAGGACAATGCTGTTTACATCCCCAACATTTACTCCAAAACGCAGAATAGTTGGGTGGATTCTTTCCTCCAACAGAATGGCTATCTCGAGTTTGATTCCTTAACCCGGCTGGGGATCCCCGAGCCCGTCAGCCACATTAAGAAGCGTTTCAAGTGCCAGAAGCTTATTTTCCTCAGCGACGCTTGCGTGAGCCAGGCATTGGTCGACCAGGTCGAGGCATCCGTGGAGGAAGCCGTCAGCTCCAGCACATGGACGGACATAGAAGCCATTTTGCCAAGCTGCCTATCAGAGGAGGACATGGCGACGTTGATCAACCAGGCCATGAGGAATACGAACGTGCACTCGGCCGCCAGGCTCCTCGGAGCCACGGTTGTCGTCAGTGAAAAGTGGATCAGCGAGTGCCTCGCTCTGTTCGATGATACCATACAACAGAAAGCTCAGAAGGAGTTCAAGAGCAATCCCGTCCTGCTGATCACCGAAGAGGATCTGAAGCAAGCGCACATGCTTGCGGAAAACTTCGGACCGTCAAAAAAGGACAAGAGGGACGGAGAGCGCAAGAAAAAAGGCGCAGAGGGCAGCGGCACAGTGAAAGCCGGAGGAGGGGGCAACGCTCGAGAGATCCGAATTCGTAAAACCAAGAAGAAAGGGAAGAAAGACGATGATGACGAAGAAACCAGACCTCGGTCTAAAAAGGAGGAAGCCCCCTTCATGACGCAGGAAGAAATAGAAGCTGTTCTGGAGGACCGAGTGAGTGACTGTCCACACGAAGTCCTTTCCGAGCTTGCGGAACATCTGGTGAGGCCCTTGAGCAAAACCTACCAGGAAGTCCTGCGGAGTTTGATCATGTCCAGCACCTGCCCGGTGTCAGGTGCCAACAAAAAGTCTGTCAAGGATCTCCAGGAGGAGCTCACCAACCTGTACAACAACATCAGGCTGTTTGAGAAAGGCACCAAATGGTTCTCCGACGAAACCCAGGTCGTCATCGCCAAGCACGTCCTCAAAAGCGTCGGCGCCGACGTCGCCAACGTCCTGGTCAACTTCCTCGCCGCCGACCTGATGATGTCCGTGGAGAACCCCGCCGCGATCACCAGCGAGCTACGGTTGAAGATTTTGGCCAAAGTGTCGGACGACACCAAAGCGCCCCTGATCAAGCTGCACAACTCTCTGAACGGTAAAACAATCGAAGAGTTTCTGGAAAACCTCGAGACGGCCGCCGAGGCCTGCGGCTTCATGCTGAAGAGGGCCGACAAGAAAAAAGAGCGGCAGGCTTTCTTGCGCCACCGCCAGACTCTGACCGAGCAGCTGAAAGACACCGAGGACCCCGCTCTGGTCCTTCACCTCACCAGCATGCTGCTGTTTCAGGACAGCACCCACTGCATCCTGCACGCTCCGGGACGCTGCGTCCCTCACATCCTCGGAACCCTCACGGGCCGCATCCCCACGGAGAAGCATCAGCTGCTGACCTCGTATCAGAGCCTGGTGGTGAAGCAACTGATGAGCCAGAGTCAAGGACGGACGCAGGACGACGAGCGGCGGGACGATGAGGCGTCAAGTGTCCTGGCCCAGTGTCACGTTTTGACCCCACAAGTCAAGGAGCTGGTGCTTTCCCAGAGGAAGCAGTCGATGAGTGAGGCCAACGCTTCCAGCAAATGATACTGATGTCATGTTCTGATGAACGTATTCGCTGCCAGCTCTTTTCGAAACACAGTTTCCCACGTCGACAGACGTTTAAGAACACTTCGCAGGTGCGGCGGCTCGGTTGGTGGACCCGCGCCGTCCAGTGGCCGTTTCGATTCCGGGCTCCCGACTGTCCACTTTCCAGCCACGGAACCACAAATTTCTCTCAATTATATAACCTGGCTAATCAAAGAAAGTTAGTTATTTTGATTGATCTTTCGGGATGTTCAATACTACCTTTTTTGGTTAATTCTTTCATTACTCACCGATACAGAGGACCGATACCGCTTGTACTTTGGATATACAAAATGTCATTATTAGTGCCAACTAGCGTCAGATTTTTTTTGCTTTTGCCCTCAGTACTGGTGGCTGGTATCGGCATCCTCCGAGAGTATCCGTTACCTTAAAATAAGGCCGGTATCGACCCGAAGTATTGGTACTCATACTCGTTCAAGGCCCACTGAATATTGTGACAGTGAAAGCACCAAACCTACCAAAAAGAAAGCATAGATTCTTCTTTTGCAACCAAGGTTTTTGTGAAAAGAAAAATGTCAAGCAAACCTGACCGGTGCAAATCGATTTTGCTTTTGTCACTCTCAACCCCCAGCCCCCCCCCCCCCCCCAAAAAAAAACAAGACAGAGAACGTGCCTTTGATGGAAAAGAAATTGACACTCACAACCGGCACCTGTTGGTCTCGATAGCGGTTTGCAGTTGGGATTCTGGGTGGACAAAAGTAAACATCCATGGCAGTGAATGAGTTAAAAAAAATGCTAGTTCATAACAATTAGGCAAGTTTGTAATTTATTAAGTTGAAAAGATTTTTTTTCAATCACAGACCTACTGTACATCAGCTTCACATGCATCGTGGAGAATGTGATTTGTGTGAATAAAACTGAACATTGCTAAAAAGCTGCTCCATGGTTATTATATATATTTTGAGGTTGAAGCCTTTATTCCATTTGGATTAATAAGAATACATTTTTAAAAGTTACTTTCCACAGTAGTTCCAGTGGCGTTCATTGGGCAGCACCCGAGCGAGTCTGAGGCAGCAGCTGACGGTGGGTTCGTAAAAAACAGATTCTTGCTGCTCCTCCGTCGTCGGCATCGGGGGCCCGAACAGGGTGGGCTTGGGTCTTTTGAACAGTGTTTTCTTGACCACGCAGCCAAGTTCTACAAGTGACTGCATGAAGCAGGAGAAAAGGGATGAGGAAGAGAAGGCGGTGTGTGCGCAGGGGGGGGGTATATTTTCACCTCGAGCAGCTCCAGAAGGACGACGGGCTGCAGCACGCCCTCGTAGTATGACAGCAGCTTTCGGTGAGGGATGCCCGGACGGGACATGATGTGGTGGAGGACGGCCTCCAGCATGCCTTTGCACACCTGACGGTTGAGAGTCCCGTCCACAAGGCGCCACGGACGGACCACGAAGCTCACGCTGTCCCTGCGGGACGGTCATGGAAACATAAAAGACCCTTTCGTGCGGCACGCTAAGGCAAACTTTTTTTTTTTTTTTTTTAATTAAGCAAATAACCCGCTCTTAACAGGCGGCGGCAAAGGGAAGATTGTAAAACAATACAGTAATGTTATGTTAATAAACTCAACATAATGGTAAAAAAAAAATTTGTTTTTGCCATTTTGTAAAGACGCCACTGACACCAAACATAAGGGAAGATAACGCCACACCGCTGTATAAAAATCCACGTCAACTTAATACCTCAGATGGCAAATCTCTGCGTGAAACTTACTCATGAATGTCAGTCTCTTGTGCCAAGGTGGCTCCTCCGTCTTCCTCCTCGTGCTCCATTTTGTCCTCAGCGGGATGGCACTCATCCTGCATTTCCGCGCACTCCCGTCCCATCGAAACCTTTACCGCAGGGTCCTCGGCTTTTGGTGGGATCGTCCGTACTGCCTCCTCGTCCTCCTCTTCCTCGAGTCTCTCTTCGCTTGCCATTTTCTTTGCCGGAGGCTCCTCTTTGTTCTTGTCATCCCGCCGTCCTTCAACCCGTCGCCTCTTGTACAGGAAGGGAATGTTGTGTTGGGAGGGATCTTCACCAGTGGCGGCCTGCAGCTGGGACCCATTCCTGGGGTTGACGGTGAGGATCCAGGGATCGGCGTGTTGGATGAGCACCCAGCGAACGCCGTAGCCGCCAACCTTGAGTACCTGACCATCCTCCTGTAAATCCTGCAGAGGACAAGAGCAGAAACACATGGGAGATGGTGGGGAAAGGTGGTGAAGCAAGCTTTGACAGAACGCATGAATGGTAAAAACAGAAAACGTGAAGTTGAAGTTTCCCCTTTCACACTGCCTATTAAAGCTGCTGTTCCGTGTGAAAGATAGAGACACGGAATCAAAGGTCACAGTGGAGTGTGACAAAGCGCCGCTGAGCGTCCGTCACCCCTTGACTGGCTGAGTAGGTGTCGTTAAGGTCCTGCGGAGCCACGCCCCATTTAAAAATGGTCCCCGTTCAAGCCACAGAATTTCGCAGCTACAAGATGCAACCAAGGCACGACAGTGGCTATGTAGTCCTCCTTTGACGCAAAATAGGGGGTTGATACATTATTTCCCTGGTACAATAGTGCCTTTTACAGTGCTAGTAAACACTGGCATTCTCACAGGGTCCGGTGTGAAAGGGGACTTACCTCCAGGTACTGCTCGAGGCTCCTGCTGCATCCGGATTGCGGCCGACAGAGATGAGCGAGCTCCCGGAACAGGTCCACCTGGTCTACCCCCTTTTCGCCTGCTGTGTCCAGGTGCTTCCTCAGCTGGGCGCTCGCCTGCACGTCCTCAAGGGAGTAGCTGGAGCACAGGGCCGGAGTGCGCCCAACTTTCTGGATGGAGCGGGTGAGGACGGATGGCAGCAGGGACGGGCCGGATTTCGAGAAGTCCAGAGAGACGTCGTCGTCACTCAACAGGGCGCATGCCGGGGTTTGTCTCATCTGCATCCTGAGCACGCACGACTCCACCACAATGTTGTCGCTGGTGTTCATATTCCGGCGTTTAACTGCAAACCGCATTCAACATTCATGCCATCACAGATTCTTTAGAGACTGCGGAATATCAAACGTGAACGTACCAATGCCAGGAATGCAATAGCCTTTCATTAACAGGTACTTGGTGTGCGAAGCCTGGTGAGCATTGACTCGCAACTTTTTTTTGCTCAGGCACTCATCGCTGGCGACGTCATCCTCATCGTCCTCTTCCTCCAATGACACCATGCTGGAGCCCCAATTACATTCATAAATTAGTAAAATAAATAAATGATTAGCGAACTAGCTTGCTAGATAACCAAATAGCTAGCCCCCAGCGCTCATCGCCCCAAACTAACTACCGAGGCTTTGCACTCTTCTACACTCACATTCATACAATATATGAATAAAAGTGGTTAGAAATAGCTAACTGGCTAAAAAGCTCACTACCTGCCTCTGAGATATTCACATAGGTTTTCTAACAGCTTTTTTCTGTGGTATAAAAAAGTTGAAGTCACGCTGCAAAGTTCTAAGCTTCTGAGGTCGAATCAGAGGCGTGACATCGAGGCGTGTATCGCCTCTTTCAAACCGTCAGTCAAAGACAGAATTTTTACTCTGTTGACCTGTCTTAGTGACCTGTGTGAACACAGAATGCGTGGGTTGAAGTCAACCCACAAATTTTCGGACGTAATGTATATATCTACAAATAAGTATAGATCAAGACTCTACTGACCAATTCCGATAATGCTTGTTGAAGATGTCATCATATCTGGCTCGGGGTAAAAAATGGCTACAAGCACGTGTCACCATCCTCCTTGCTTTCCAGGCTACTTGGTAATTTCCGGGAGGAATGCTAGATGCTAAAGTTACTTGCTCTGCTCTGGCTAGATGGTGCGGCTAACTACATCGCAGACACAATTCTCTCAGTCACGAATCGTAATATCCATGGCGGGAAATTGGCTACACTTCTGGCAAGTATCATTACCACCTAAGGCGGACGAGGAGTAGCTGATCCTGTACTAGCTAGAGAAGAGAAAAGGAAATGGAGAAGCTATGCTAACCACTAAGATAATGTGAAACGTAGAGTAGCGAAACGCCAGAATAAGTGCTGAGGTGATGTTATGTGGTGATGTGAATTTTAGCCCGTTACCGTGAAGGACATACCTTCTGAGGTCACTATCCACCAGGTTGCTGTCCACCACAACCATCTTCTTGGGGATGGACATATGTACAGACAGGAGTCCTAAACTCATCAGTGTGAGCGCCACCATGCATGCTCCTCCGACAGAGTCCAGATGGAAGCGCATCATTCCCGAATGTTCCAGATCGCTGGTTCGGCTGTCTTCTGCTTCCTCGCCGCTTTCTGTCCGGTTTTCCGTCTCCAGGTGGTATGAGACAAAAGACCTGTTGTCGCCTCTGCCGTTGTTTAGCAAAGTCTTCAGGAAGCGGAATGAGTCGGTGCAAAGGGTGTGAGGAAAACGCCATGAAAATAACCTGTTGGCGAGGAAAAGGGAAAAAAAAGGACTCAGAAAACTTCCAAGCATTGGAGGAAGTATCAGTGGTATAACAGAGGCAATGTGAAAGGCAGCAAAACAAAATGGTGGTTGAAGGGGAACTGCAAATTACTAGGCTTGCGAGGATGTATCAAAAGTGGGCAATTTCTTTTCTCTCTCTGTGATAAGAGGCGGGGTTGGGAAAAGGTTCAGACATGTGGTTTAATAGTTTTTGCTTTTACATTATGGTTGGTCAAATTCAGTTCTGATAGTTTTATTTAGTTCTTACAGCAAGGCATTTTGACTTTTTTTTTAAATACTTGGGTTTAGTAGTTTGGTTTTTATTTGTTTTAGTATTAGTTTTTCTTAAATATACAGAGTGTTGGTCGAGAGCAAGAAAAAAAAAATCTCAAATGACTGACATTTTAGCGTAAGATGTAGTTTGTTGTTGTTGTTATGTGTTTTTTTTAGCATTTTAGTTTTTATTTAGTCAACAAAAATATTTTTTTTCCAATTTAGTTTGAGTTGTCAGGTACACATACCTAAAGTAGGACTGCGAGAGTTGGAAGGACATGGGCAGGATGGGTAGCGCTCGGTTCTTCTTGCGCCCCGTGGTGCGACAGACGCGGCGCTGGTTGACTAGATGACGTTTACGGCACTCAATGAACACCCGGCACAGAAGCTCCTGCGAGTACTGACTGTAGATCTGGAACGTCTGGTAGGGAGAAAGTCGGCATTTCGTGATGAAGACATTGTACTCCGGCAAGAATGAAGTCATACTTTTTGTGAGAAAAAGATCAAACCTGAAAGGATCTGGACTCCTTCATCTGATTGTTGGTCATGGCCAGCGTACTCTGGATGAGGTTGAACAACACTAAGGCATGGACATCGGCTGTGCTGCAATTGACAACCACTATCAAAAGCTTCATTCCCAATCGCAGGAAAAAAAAAAAGAAATATGGTACCGAGTCAGGGTGTCTCTGCAGGGAATCTGCCTGTCGGTGTGTATCGTGAACACTTTTAACCTGTGCAAAACCAAAGACCATCACACTCTACTGCCATCGTCGATCATTGCCAGCTTCCTCACTTACTCCGAGAAGACTTGATGTTTGTTTTCGGGCAATTTCACGTCATCGGCGTTGAGGGCCGAGCTGAACTTTTGTCGGAGGAGCTTGACATACTCACTGAATGCTCTGGCACAATCCTAAAGATTAGATCGTTTTAGAAATAGTGTGTGAAATCAGAACAGTGTGAAAAGGAGAGGGGGGTGGGGCTTGTACATCTGCATTATTGGGATCAGCAGGCTTGTTGTCCTGGAGCTGTTTCAGCAGATCTTTGTCCTGATAGATTTCAGCTAGGCAGATCCTGTCCAACAAAATAAGACAGTTGGGTTACGACATTGGACACCAGCTGTGCTATTTGAAAACACAGCAGTCAAATAAAATATGCCTCAAAAATTATCATTTTTTGGTTCAATACTTTTGTATTATGTTGAATATTGGCATTTTTGTATTCTGGCTCATATTTGCATATTTCTTATAATATTTTTCTATATACAGAAAATTTCTGATCCACTATATATTTTACATTTCCATGTAATTATTCTCAGATTTGTGTATTTTGTAGAATACATCTTCGGAAGTCGCGGCCGCTCACTCCATTTGTGACCACGACCTTCCAGTTACTGCTTCTTCTTTCATTGACCGGCGGCTTCTGTTGATTTCAACTTGCAAGCCAATGTTCGAGAGGGGGGGGGGGGGGGGGGGGCGGCACATCCCTCCCTTGTGGTTTCTTTCTGACTTCCGGGTTGAGTGAACGCTGCCGCGTTTGGCTGCCGCTGCCCAACCCGTACTGTGTTTTATTGTTTGTTATTGTAAAGTGTCCATTATTATTATTATTACTTTGTCTTTCATTAGTGTATTTTTTGTCTACTTATGTATTTCTTCTGACAGCCTTGTATTTTAATTTGTGTCTGTTTTGTTGTACTTGTCATTTAATACTGTAATTATTTTTATATTTTTTCTATGTTGAATATTATTGGTCTCACAATTTTGCGCCCGCTCCATCTAATTATTTGGTGTAATATCCCCCTATATTTTTGTTGAATATTTTTCCTATGGGTGATTTCTTTCTAATATTCAATTATTTTCATCAGGTATTTTGTATTATTTCATACTTTTCTTTTTTCTGATAATCTCTAATATTTGCATATTTTTACGTATATATGTTTTGATATTTGTCAAATTGTGTTTGCTTGATATTGGTCTATTTTTCATCAAACATTTTTGTCTGGATATTTTACTTAATGTGATGTGTATTTTTCTTCCATTTTTGTTTAGTCAACATTTCACAACGTCGAATCATCATGCCAAAACTTTCTTTGGCTTGTCTACCAAAGGAGTAGCTCACTTCCTAAAAAGAAGACCAACTACAGATGCTTGGACGCTTTCCTGGAAAGAGAAGACGATGCAGATTCTCATCTCGATGGAGGGAGCACCGACCTGTAGTTGAGAAAGGTTTGAGGATTCTTGAGGATGTAGCGCGTGCGCCGCCCCACTGCCAGCGATGTTTTGTCCTCAGAGATCTGAAACTCTGCCTGGAGGAGGTCTCGCACCACGCAGTAGGCCACGAATGTCCTCCGCAACTGAAAGCCATCGCAGAGCACACACACACACAAACACACAATGAGCGGACGCACTCGGCGGAGGTGGCCCAAACGCGTACCTTGCTGTTGAGCAGATGCGAGGCCACACCGCACAGCATGAGCAGAGAGTCCTCCTGCACCGTCCAGATGACTCGCCGCCTGGTCATCTTTTTCAGGGCTTCGTGGTCAGCCTCGTCGTGAGCCGGGGTGCGCTTCTTGGGCTCTACAAGGAGGGCGACAAACACAAAAGTCAAGTATTTTGTTTGTAATAGTTTTATATTTTTGTAGGACTTTTTTGGGGGATGGGGAGAGGTGGTCAACATATTTATTACCGGAATTTACTGTTGTGACGGTCTTGAGCACCTTGCATGCAGCAATGGTTGTTTTGAGTCATCACAAGCCAAATTAAATTCAAATGTCAAGCGCCACTGTAATTCTTGGAGTATTTTGCCTCACATTGAGGTGTTTTATCAAATATTTTTTTGGGAGGGGTAAGTCCAACCTTTTTTCTTCTTGCGAGGAACCTTTACAACTTCCTTTTTGGGTCTCTTCCTCTTCCGTTGCTTCCCTCCAACCACCTCCTGGTTCCTGGACGACGGCTCCACAGCCACCTGGTCACAAAGACACAAGTCAGGAAAGGAGCAGTTCCCACAGCCTGGAAAAATGTCCTCCTCCTGTGTCAAAGTTCTGTTGAAACGACACAACACTGAATTGGGTTGAGGGGTTGACTAGTGTCGACTGGATTTTTCAAATTGAGCGATAGCACCAACATTTTTCTTGCAATATTTGTGTATTTGGCTGTTGTTTTCATTTATATTCAGTTATATGTTCTATTTCAAGATAAGGTCAAGATGAAGATGAACTTGATTTCAACGGTCATACACAGCGAGATTTAAAAATACAAACAAATTTCCTCACCTCCACAGTTTCTTTCGTCACCACCGACTTTTTGGCGGTCAAAAAGCGAGGTGACGAAGCCCCTGTGGGGAAAAAAACAACAACAAAAAACGGCGATAAGCAGGCACACAGGGCGCCTCAAGAGGACGTGAGAGCATTAAAACATCGATCAACAGCAAACTGACCGGCTTTCAGCGCAGCCCGTAGCGCTTCTTTACTCAGCAGGCTCTTCAGTCGCACTTTGGTATCATTGGGCCCGGTGGGCCGCTACAAAGCAACGCAAACGGAAGCACGCGTGCAGACGTTTACAGCAAAATTCTCATGAGCAAAGAGCCAAAACTGGCCCAGGCGTTCGTTTTTACCCTTTTGCAGGCCAGAAGGTGGTTAGTCCACAGCCAGTTGCGCTTCATATGAGCGAAGAACTCAGAGGACAGACCGCCGGCGCCTTTTCCATCGCCCGGCGTGGTGCCGTCGTCACACACGATGTTGTTGCCCCTGTGGGTACGCGCACACATTTGAGACAATCACAATTTGGAGATGGGATTATTCTTCTCATATTTGGTATTTTGTCAAATTATCAAGTCGGTGTATATTTCATCTAATATCTTTTTTTTTAAATTAAATTTAATTTTTTTTTGTATTTTGCAGATTCTGTCAAAAAAAAAATTAATTTGAATTATTTGGTGGTTTTTTTAATGTCATATTTTTCCATCTAATATTTTTTATTTTTGTCACATCACAAAATTGTATGCCTTATAGTTTTGTGTTTGTTATTGAAATGTTTTACCTACATTCTTCTACGATTTTTTTTTAATTGCATAAAAAAAACAAAAAAACGAGCGTTTATTTCAACGTGCGTGTTTTATGGGCTTTTTTGTCAAACCCAGTTACACATTTTCTCATGTGTTTTTATAATCTAACATATTGAATGTTTTTCTTTTCTGTCATTTTAATAATAATAATAATAATAATAATAATAATAATACATTTTATTTGAAAGCGCTTTTCATCACACTCAAAGACACTTTACAAGAGCTTAAAACACAGGATAAAAATGTGCACTTAAAACAAGCATACATAATTTACAAAAGTATATTTAGATGAACAAAAAGCAAAATGGGTAAAAGAGATTAAAAGGCATTAAAAGCATTGCGGAACAGATGAGTTTTAAGAGATGATTTGAAGGATTGGAGGTCAGTACAGTTGCGGATGTGTTGTGGTAGAGCGTTCCAGAGGGTGGGGGCGGCGACAGAGAAGGCTCTGTCCCCCCAGGTTTTGAGCTTGGTCACGGGGATGGCGAGGAGGTTTGTGTTTGAGGAAATAAATCATTTCCTCTGAATATTCTACTGGTCACATGGAGCCAAACGTCACTACCGGTTAGCAAGTAAATCTTCTTAACATGTATACTCAGTCAAAAGTAAAAAGTATGCTGCATTAAAACTACTTTGCAATTGCATTTTTTTCCAAAAAGTTATTTGAGTAACTATAACAGAATAAATGTAGCGTATTAATACCCAAAACTCTGACACATGCTACTTGCAGACGTAGCTTACGGTGGAAAAAGAAGGTGTTTAAAAATGTTTGTCACTAATAAAATGCATAACCACCCCCCCACCTACTTGAGCAAGGAAGCCATGGCCACAAATAGGCTTCGATCGTTCACAAAGGACGGCATCACCTCATTCTCAGAGGCGCCTCGCTTGGACCGAATCACCCCTGCAGAAAAAAAAAAAAAAAAAAAAAAAATTTAAAACCCCTTTTAAAGAACATCAGAGAGGTTCATGCGTGCGTGCATATGTGCTTACCCAGAGGCGTGTTGAGGCAGACACACATGAGGTCGAACCAGTACGTGTCGACATCGTCTGTGCTGCTGAAGGTGTAGCGGCGTCTGTCAAAGGGTTTGTCGGGAGGTTCCTCCACCAGCCAGTAGTGCGGTTCGGCGTAGACGGTGTCTACAATGGTGGCGTGGCGCTTCAGGTAACAAAACAGCTGTGGGCGACAGCGATAAAAATGACGACTTTTCAACGCAACAAATTGGTCTTTTAAATAAAATTTTAAAAAAGCCTTTTTATTTAGAAAATAACGTCAAAAAATTATTCAGAATAACCTTGTTTTTTAATAGAAAATGGGCTTTTCTTTTTAACTTTTCAATGTTCTATGTGGCCCAATTCATCTTAACATGCTATTCTAATTAAAATTGTTAATGGAATCCAAAGTATGCAGCAAAATCCACCTGTTTTTAACCCATCTCAGGTGGCGGCCATTCGGCCGATTGCCATGGACTAAAAATAACATCACAGTTGCTTGGGGCTCAGATAACGACCAGTCACGGCTCAGTTTTCGGAAACATTTTCCTTCGTTGCTCTATGACTAATCGTGTAACATTAAAAAAAAATTGGACTTTAGATGACAAGATACATTTAAGATTTTTTTTTCTTGGAAAAAAATACTACTACAAAAAAACTAAATAACATTGCAACTTTTTTTCCCCCAAATTACTTTTTTTTTTTTTTTTTTTAATGTATTATCATTAACAATTGTTGCAACCTTTTAAGCCTGATGACATTTTAGGGTACAAGTTATTTTTGTGTCTTCTGGTGTGTCCTGTCAAGGGGTTTAAGTCCTTGGAAAAATGTCACTCCCGTATGTGATCCCTGAACCCAAACTGTGAAGAAACTTTTCCTACACCCACCATGTCTTTCTCCTTCAGCTTCTCCACAAGACCGAGCTGCAGCAGGCCCATGCAGACCAAGCGCTGCAGGTTCTCGAAGAAGAGGTACACGTATTTCCTGGTAAGGCGAGAAGACGTTTAGACGCGCAGACAATGAGTAGGATACAGCGGCATAGGGTTCAAATGACCGTCGAAAAAAGAGCTGCTTCCTTATTGCCAGGGGCAGCTGACGAATAAGATGGTGTTGCTTCACGGGGTCCTTCAAATACTCCTCCAAGCCGTCGACCTGGGGATACCACACCGAACATGGATCAGAGACAGGAAGTGGAGCAGCCTTGTGCTCCACCCACCTCACCTCCTTCTGTAGTATTAGTCTAATGTGTTTGTCTTAAATTGTAAATAACCCTCTATTTGTCTCTTTCTGCATATCATATCTATGTATGAGTGAATAATGTTTACCTAAATACATACATTTTTATAATAATTTTAATCTTATAAAAATTTCAATGTATATTTGTTGCCATTTTTGTGTTTTTCATCAGATATTTTAAAATGAATTGTAACATTGTAGTAATACGTTTCTTCTCATACTAGTGTATATTTAGTCATTTTTGGTCAAATATTTCCAAACAAATAGAAATAGTTTTTCATAATATCTTGTAATCCCTCTCGATATACAGTATATGATTTTTATTTGTATATTTTTTTAAAGCTAATATTGTCTTTTTTTTTTTGTCCAATAAAAATCTATTTTTGTGTTTTCGGTTAATATCTTTAAGACTCTTGAAGTGCAGTTGCTCGGCAATGTAAGACGCCACTCTCACCTGATAGTTGATCTGTACGAGTTGGACGAATAAGGAGAGCGGCAGGCACAAGAGTAGGTCGCCCACGATCGCCCAGCCGATGCCTCGATCGCAGTGCCTGCGAACGGGCGGGACGAACCTCTTCCATGAATCCTCCTCGCAGTAAACTGAACACAGGCAGAATAGTGATTAAAAAAAAAAATAATAATAATAATAATAATAAAAAGGGTCCAAAAATGATATTGAGTGTTCTTACCTTTTATTTCACAGTTTGAGTTACTGGAAATTTCCATCACGGCTTCATCCTCTTCCCCGGACAATGCCGCATCCAAATCCTTCAGGGTGAGGTTGTCGTCGTCGATTCTTTCCGGTGGCTCTTGGACAACCTCAGGAGCATCCTGAGGGGTTGCTTGCCACGGGGGTCTTGGCCCCATTGGGTGGTCGTAGATGACATACCAGAGGAAGGTGTGCAAAACACGCAGGCGATGCATCTTGGGCTGGAAACCAAGAGTCTTGCCAAGTCCTCGAACTGGAAGATACACATATGAAAAACTCTGCGGCCATGCAACAGCAACACATAAAAAGTCGAGTTTTTCGCAATTCAGCGTTGCTGGTCTGTGTAGTCTGGCTCAAATTTGGTAAAAACGAGACAAAAGAGAAGTTGAGCTGGTCTTGGAAGGGCATCCAAACAAGACAGTTTCAAATCAAAATGGACGTTCGCAGCATTGCTATTTGAGATTTTATTTTCGTGGGTCTACTCATGACAGAGGTGCGACCAAGCCAAAATGGCCACTGCGTCAGCCTTTCTCCGTCCTTTCGGGCATGGGTTCCTCAGACTATTTTGTGGGTTGACTCAGGATAGACGTAGACAGAGCAATCCAATTCAATCTTGCTAAGAGAAGTTACCATTGGGGGGCTTAATTTTCAAAACAATTCAAAATAGCAGCCTCCATGGGGTTTTTCCAGCACGGCTTTTAGAAACTTCATGGTGGGATGCCTAATAAATTTCATGTTGCTAAATAAAATTCTCTTAGAGGGCTGAATTCTTTTGAAAATTCTGGAAGATCCTACTAAGCCAAAAATGTCAGCTTTTGCCAAAATTAGCACACTTCCTGTGGCTTTTTTTGTTTTCTTTGGGGGGGGGGCACTTTTGAGAGTTTTTAAAGGGTCTCTTCACAATAGCCATGTTTTTATATATATATATATATATATATATATATATATATATATATATCTTTTTTTTTTTTTGCTCACTGAAGAAGCTGTCTGTCTGGAGAGGCAACATTTTCAATGTCGAGTTTTTAGTGGTTTGTGTTTTAGGGCGAATATTCAAAATTGTGCCCCATGCACAGCCAACATGCAGTGACAAAAACTCCACAACCTCAGAATTTTTGGTTATGCTTTTTTTCCTAGTATCCAAATTTGATAGTAATTGTACAAGATCTTCGTTTTGGCCAACATGAACAAAATGGCCACTTCAAACCAAAATGGTGTCTTGACAATTCTTTTGTGGCTCAACCAGTGATAGACATGACTAATAAATTTCATGCGCCTAATTAAACCCATCTCAAGGGGCTGGATTTTCATTGTGTGAAGTACCAACAAAAATGACCCAAATTACTAAAATGTCAGCCTTCTTCTGTCTTTTTGAACATATCATTACTCACCTACGGTGGGCTTGAACTTTGCGGCCTCGACTGCGTATTCTTCCTTGATTTCGGCAAAGCTCTTGAAACTCTTACTGGTCTCTTGCTTATCCACTTTGAGGGGGCTGTCTTTGCTCGCCGCCTGCTGGCTGCAGAGACGACAGAATTAATTACTTTGGAATGGGGGGAAAACTGCGCTGCATCCAATCAAGCCGACTTCTTTGGCCGCTCACCACGATGTACCGCAGGAGCTGGTGATTTTGAAGCGGACCTGATCGATGCTGGCTCTCACCAGCTCGTCACTGGGCTGGACAGACGGATGAACGAACAACTCCATCTGGAAGAAAACATACCAACTAGATTAGAATTGTGTGTGTGTGTGTGTGTGTGTGTGTGTGTGTGTGTGTGTGTGTGTGTGTGTGTGTGTGTGTGTGTGTGTGTGCGCACGCATTTTCTCGGACCTTCCTGGTAATGCCGTCCTGTATGACGTTGGTGGTAAAAATCTTGAGCAGTCCTTCTCTGGACAGAGTCTGGACGAGGCGCGCTGTGGTCTTCTTGCAGCACTTGATGGTGAGACCCTGCAGCTTCTCTTCGTCATTGATCAGCTTCTGCAGGCTGCAGCAGAGGAAAGAAAAAAAAAAAGGAGGAGAGCATCATTAGCATTTTTCGCTAAAATAAAAGGCCATCGTTGGGCATGAGACTGACTGGTAAAGGCCATCGATGACTTTGAGCTTGTGCACGGCCTCGATGATGAGATTTTTCCGCCTGAGCACGCGGTACGTTTCCCGGTGCCTGCGGTTGCTGGTGTCGGGCTGGAAAGGAGTTTGCTGGTTTAACGTCCACGTTTGACTGACGGATTTGAAAGTGACAACCAACCAAAAAAAAAAAAAGGGGAGACAAACCACCTGGTTGCCAACCTCATTCACCACAACAATGTTCTTCACGGGGTCCACTGCTGTCCCTTCCTCCTCCTGGCAAAGAGGCAAAGATCCTTCCTCCTCCTCTTTCTCCTCGACTGAAGCTCGCTCTGAAACAAAGAATTCAATGTTGGGCTGCCATTAAAGAGAGAAAAAAAAGCCACAATGGTAACTGGCCAGTTGTGACAATATTAAAGGGAAATAAATAATGACATAGTGATCCATTTTTGTGTCTTAGCAGAATTATTTTTACAAGCAAAAATCAAGTTTCGGATTGAGAAAGGCTTTTAGCATCTTGAGATTTCGTTTTACTCTGCACAGATTAAAGACACCCGGCGCCAGATGTAGCAAAGGAGCCACAGGACATTACAGTGACCCCTTCACTGGCTTCCCAGTTCACCTGAGATGTGGTTTTCAGGCTTTTCAATCTTTAACTTACTCATAAAATACTATGTGGCTAACCACCTTTCTGTCTGACTAACGTGATGGCACCTTATGTTTCATTTTAGCACTACGCTGAAAACAGGCTGGTCTTTTGGTGACACAGCTGAAAAAAATAAGTCAGCCTGTCATTGAGAATTCTCTGTTCAGACTACAGTACTTTACAATGAATATTGACAAAAATTTGACCGGCTTGCTCAGTTGAAATGTTTAAATCTCAACTTGAGACTATCTTCACCACACGGAATTTTGGCATGTTTTACTGCCGCTTCTCCTTTGCCGTCCCCCTCGCAGAGGAGGCCAGCTGGCTAAAGTTTACCTGAGGTGCTAACAGGCTCTGCGTCTGGTACCGCTGGAATTGGAGCGACGTCTGCGATGGTCGCCTTCGGCTTTTTTACGGCCTTTCCAGTTGATTCCTTCCCAACTTTATCTGGCGAGTCTAAACTTGCATCCTCGCCTTCCTCTTCCACCTCTTCACTCGCTCCTCTGCTCTTCGTGGGGGTTTTCTGTCGTTGTTTCCCAGCGGCCGGGGTAGGACAGGAGGCCTTGGGCGTGCTCGTTGACACGGGCGAGGCCGAGGAGTGGAAAAGCTTTTTGCGTTGCTTCTCTTTAGAGAGAAGCTGCAGGTCGTCACTCCCACCCACGCTCCTGGTTCAGGCCAAAAGTAAGCGTCACGGCAAGGTTTACCATTTGACAGGGAGAATTGAAAACACCAACCGTACCGGTGGCTGAGGAAATATGTAACTCTCTGACGGCCTTCGTCCACCATGAAACCCTGCAAGGCGGAAGAGATGTCATGTTAGCACCCCGCTGATTTATGCTCAAACAAGATGACAAGCCATTGATGTCTCCTAAAAAGAAGACACACTTGAAGGTTCATTTCTCGAAAATCAAAAGCAACTTTTGATGTTACACTTTCCGAAAAAGAAAACAAGCCACTGATATTGCAAATCCCTAAAAGGAAGATGAATTTTGTGTTGCTCCTTTCTAAAAAGGCTCTTGACGTTGCTCTTTCCCAGGATGTAGACAAACTATTGATGTTGCACTTTCCTGAAACAAAGACATACAATTGCTGTTTTCCCATTCCTGTATAGAAGACAAATACACCCTTGCTTGGGCCTGTTCCTCTTTCCTGAAAAGCAGATAAGCATGATGCTTACTGTTCATAAAACAAAGTTGCTGCTCAACTTTTCTAAAAACAAGACAAACTATTTTACATGAGCTTCACGTTCATAAAAAGAACACAGACAATAGTCTGTTGGACTTTCTGAAAAAGACGACAACCCATTGATGTTGTACAATCCTTCAGTGAAGTTGGTTGGTTGGGGAGCCCTCAAACGCATATATTTGGACCGGGGTACATCAATGGCGGGACTAAAAATGTCTTACCTTGATGACGCCGTCCCTCTCCAACTTCCTCCACAGCATGCGAGCCTCCAGCTTGCCGACGTTCATCCTGGACGCGATGCCCGACTGAGGGATTCCCTTGGTGCCATACGATGCAACTGCATCAAGAAAGCCCCCCCCCCAAATAAATATATAAATAAAAATGTAACCACTATACAACGGCAACAACGCACCCAGCTTGTATGCCTGTGACAAAACATCCTGCTCCATGATCCTGCCCACAGGAGGCAGAGCTCGCCTCCTGTCACTATCCTCGTCGTCGTCATCGTCGTCCTCCTCATTGTCTTCGTCATCCTTCCACTCGTCCGCCGCGGTGGTGAACTTGCCTCTGTATGGCTTGATTAGCTTCAGGCAGCGGACATGCACTTTATTGCCTGCAGTGGGTGAGGGGGGAAAAAATGGTTGCACTTGAAAATGTTTATTTAAAAAAAAAGAAGGGGGGAAGCCATTTTGTTTTTTGTTTTTTATCTTTGCCTTTTTTTCAGTATTTTATTTCATTTTCCACGATACTTAGAAGGTATTCTTAAATCACCATAATTGCTTAATTATATTGTCTTCAAAATTGCATCGAGAAAGGTGCAGTATTTTTTATTTAACCCTGTATTTTTTTCACGTTAACGGAGCGTCTGTTTCGGATAACCTGAATGTACAAGGATGATTTACCTTTTCTGGTACGCACGGGTTTTTTCTCCTCATCCAAGTCTTCTAGAGGCACGCTGCAGTATTCCACCAAATTGGCCTCTCGCATGTGCCGAAACACACGCTTGCAAAGCCCCTCCGGCAGATTCTACCATCCAACAATATTGATTAGGATGAAGAGCGCAACCAGTAAACGGAACCCACCCCTGAGCCCCAAAAAAAAAAGAAAAAAAGAAAAATCAAAGGCGCCAACCAGGTGCTCCCGGATGGTGACCATTGCGGCCAGCTGGCGTGGAATCTTCTGGAGGATGTTGGACACACCCTCCATCAGCAAATCGTACTTGGACCTCCTGTAAGGTTGCAACAGAACATTGTTTTAAATTCTATTATTTGTAACATTATTGTGGACATTGCAGTTTTTATTTAGTTTTTTTTTTTAAGTGACTGCAAATGAGCCACTGAGAACAAGAGTGGGCTAACTCTTTTTTTTTTAATTCATCATCTTTCATGAAAGATTGATCGATATGACGGATGTTTGGAGGTAGACCACTATTGCACCAAACTTTAAAAAATTTCTGTTTCTATTCATGAAGGAAACCTAATTGACTCTAGTTCTCAATTTAAAAGTTCATAACTTCAGAGAGGGAAAAAAAAATCATCGAGAAATGTTATCGATGCATGTGGAAATCATAGAAGACAAATTACAAGTACAAATTGTAATTCCGCATGAAAATGAGTTCAAATTTGACAAGATTTTTTTTTTTTAATTCGAACAATAATAGTTACAATTTGACAGGACCGCAAGTCATGAGAAAAAGGTTGCAATTTCACAAGGGGAAACGTGGTCACCAACAAGAATAAAGCCACGCTTGGCTTTTAGACATCATTTGAGTAAATGTGGTGGGAGCGGACCTGATGACGTGAAACCGTTTGAGCAAGAGGAGGATGGAGGTTTGCGCCTGTCCCGACTTGCGCTGTCTGCTGCAGGCCTGGGCGCACACCAGCCGGTGGCGGATCAGAGGCTTCCTGATGTAGTGCAACTTACGTGAGTCCACCCTGACCACAAGCGCGCGCACACACACACACACACACATACACACACACAGAAAGACACACACATCACATGCTGCACATTTGGCTGTGAGAATGTGTTAGTGCTTGTCTACTTGAAAGAGGACTTGTGCAGTTCACTCTGCATCTCCCCCTGCCATCGTGCCCGTCCCACCCGCTCCAGCATGCAGTAGGAGTCATCCGTCAGTTTGGCGTCAGGGTCGCTCTCGCTGCCGATGAGAGCGAGGAAACGGCGCCCTTGCGACGCCACCGCCACCAGCTTCCTGCCATACCTTCAGCGTGTAAGACGAGAGGTGACGCTCGTGTCGACAGGCTGACAATATGACGAGGTGGCACCTTTTTAAAGATTCGTCCAGGGCGATGGGCGACGGAGAGCGGAGGCGCGCCGTGACATCTCTCCTTTGGCAGAAGGTGGCACACGAGCCCTGCAAGCCGTCCTTGTTGTCACGGATGATGTGCACCGGGTACACATCCTTGTCTTCAACGTCATTCTCTTCATTAGACTGAAACCTGACACATACATATTCTTTGAGAGTTCTTGCCACAAGGGCAGACAATCAACCGTTACGTTTACAAAGATATCCACCAGCATTCGTTTTGAGAAGGGGCGAAAGTTATGGCAGCGAAAATTATTTCACCATGACAGGGCGTCTGGCCAGAGTTACCAAAGCATCCGACAGTTCTCGGCGAGAAAAACATCTCTATTGACATTTCCCTCTTTTCAATGGGGTCATCACGGGACCAGTTTTCAAGACTTAGACGACATCAAGTTGACCAGAGCTGCGGAAGATCCCAGAAGAATGCTTTCGGATATGCAGGAAGACACGGCAGAGGCGGCTGTTATTTTCGACCTCAGGTGACATTTTTTTCTGACAGACTTCGTATGAGCATTTTAAAGCCTATTACAGCACAGCTCAGTGAACCCACCTGTCGTACAGTACCACATCATCCCTCTCGGCGGGCAGCAGGTAGAACGTCAAGTCACTGTTGGCCACCAGCGACCTCCAGATGAACTCCTTGGTGCTGTCGTCCAGTTTGAGTGGGAACCTGGGCTTCCTATCCCGCAGTCGTATCCACAAAGTGGGAATAGTGATGCCGTCCAGTCCTTCCAAAGCCACTTCATCCTCCACTATGCTTAGCGGGTCCATGGCTAACTACAAAAACGCTGAAGCTAGCACTTAATTGTCGTGTTAGCTAGCTAGCATGGTATCTTACGCAGCAAAAAGAGCATGTGTTCGTATACCTTTTCAAGACTGAGAAATAAAAATAAACCTTCAACGCTCGGGTGGGAATGGAGTCAAAGAAGGGCTCTTATGTGGAGTTTAGGTGCCGACTGGAGCGTCCATGTATGACAACTTTGAAACCACTAAAACGCGTCTGACAATACCACCACAAGATGGCGTCCAAGCACCGGTCTTTCTTTGGTAGGTTCTTCTTCTGTGGTCATTTTTAGAGCGACACACGGGGCATCACCGCCATCTCGGTGGAGTTGACTAACCACACAGTCCACACCATTCCTTTCGGAAACACTTACCGTCATTCGAGAGTTATGAAATAAGTTACATTGACAATTATTTTGGCCACCCCTTTTGATCTGTTTGTTCAACAGACGTTTACCATAAGAAAAACAAAAATATATATACTGTATAGGAAATACCCCGAAAAGAAGTCTTGTGAATGGTTAGTAAATTCATTAGTTGATTACGGATTACCACAATTTCTCATATTAGGGATGGTTATTGAATTGATTTGAATATTGTCAAATGTGCTGTACGTCTGTGTAACATGTTACAATCTTATTGTGTTACAGTTGAATTACGTGGAGGGAAAAATGCTGTATACCAACATTTTTATTAAGATGTTGTCCTTCTCAAGCCCAGTCGAGACACAAAGTAGCCATTTTATGTTTTTAGGTTAATTGCATAAATATCCAGTGCTGTTCAAAAATCAGATGGACAATGTTAGTGCAAAATTTAACAACTGAGTATGAAACATGTTGATGAGAGAAGTTGTAGGCGACATGACAAAAATCTCTCTTTGCTTCAGGACAGTTGAAACTACAAGAGGAAAAAAATGAAGAAACTGGGTAGCGAGCGCTTGCACGTGAATGGTCAAGTAGTCGAACATTGGCGAATCAAGAACTTTGGTGACACGTCATAAGACCATCTACAAATGCTTCCTATGGTTTTGCAAACACTTGCCATTGTTCACGAAACAATGCATTGCGACAAGAAAAAAACTGCAATCTTTTACGAAGTCTGACGGAACCCCAAATTCACTATGTTCTCTGCTCAGTCAGACATGGGCTTAATCAAGGGCTTTAAATATGATTTGGTCTTATGGTAGGGATATATTTTATCATACAGTAATAATTCAACGTCGCGTGTAGAAAAATTGCCAAGACTGCTACTTATCCAACATCTTTATTTATGAAGTACCTTTTTTGAAAAGAAATGTACAAGTGGAACCGGTACAGTGACATCTTGCTGTGGCGCGCTTATGAAATGTTAATGTACATATTTACATCAAACGGGCTATGATCGCCAAAAGTGAGTTTACCACATCTGAAGTGGAGAAAAAAAAGTGAAAAAAAATCACAATTTTCTTCTTCCCTATAAACAAAAAGATACAATAAAAAGGCACTGTATTTTTCACAAACAAGAACGAGATGTTAGCTCGCATGAGAAAAGAAAATCCACTGGAAACGCTGTTACAAAGTACAGAACATGCTTGTTGATTATTGAAATTATTATTTTTTTAATAAACAAATCATGTTTAAAAATTCATAAAGGCATAAGTTTAAGTCAGATTGGAATCCCGACGTTTTCCCCGACCGACTTCTTCAGAGGTCCACACATTCAGATGCAATTTTTTTTCCATGTTAAACCTTGGCACGCATACGCGTGCACACCTGCATACATTTGATGTCCAAAAAAAAAAAAAGATACATTCACCATCCGAAATTCAGGTTGACATACGGACAAATTTGCTTCTTTCTTACCCCCCCCCCCCTACGCCCCAGGACAGGCAACTTTTCATTGCCAGTCCAACTGCTTTTTGTCTGCCAATAATAATCATTTTTAAAATTTTGTTTTTCCAGAAAAAACCCTGCAAACTAGCGCTTTTCATCCGACAAAGTAAAAAAAGCAAATGTCGTTGCTGTCCGCTAAAAAGCATCCACATTTTTGTCCCAACGGGTATGAGCCGCAAAAACTTATATCCACTTCGCATATCCACTTCAAGCAGATGTACAATGTTTTGAAAGCATAAATGTTTTCCGAGTTTTTGATCTAAAATTACAACAAATTTCTGTGGCCCAAAAATTTGAGCATACTTGCTTTTATAAAACAACAGAGTTGCCCTTTGTTTTCAGACATACAGTGTAGTCAATTAAGATGAGCTAAACACTAGTTATTCCAATTGAATCATAAATCAGTGATTGTTTTTTCTTTTCAACACCCCCCCCCCAAAAAAAAATAAATCTGAGGATTTTACAGCATTGAGCTTTCTTTTTCATAATGCATTTTTTGACTGGTCCGACATACTCGGAAGCCACTTACAGTCCTAAGAACATGACAAAGGTACAGAACAAGATAAAGGCCAAAAATGTGAGTGAAAAAAAATTGAACACATGCTGTTTTATCGGACAGCAACTATTTGCATTGTCGGCAGCGAGTCAAAAAATGTGAATGGTTGAATCAAAGCAGTTTTGGGGATTTGAACAACACTCTGCGGCGTTCATCTTACTAACTCCTAGCGATTAACAGGACGCATGCATTGTGTTCTTTGGCTGGATCAGATGAAGTTTGCCACGAACTTAATCTTTTTCACGATGAGAGGGCATAAAAAAACGGTTGTGTAAGCTACTGAATCAGGGCTGAGGTGGCAGGAAAGAACGGATTTAGATTGAGACAGAGGAAAAAGAAAAATAAAAGTATACGATAATACAACATTTATGCGGGGGGGATATGTCCAAACTAGGCTGCATTAATAGTACCACACCTTGTACATACACAATTCAGATATCGATTTCAACACAACAAAACAAAACGTAGCTTTGGTTGGTAAACACATTGTGTGGAGAACTTGCCGTCATCGTGACCGGTCGCCCACGTGGCGTCCCGCAAATGGAGCGGAGGAGGTGCGCGCTTACTTCCCTTTGAACCCCCAGCCCCCGCCGAGCACCTAATAGTAGGTTTATGGATGGTGGAAAGGTTTTCTTGGGTTTCCGTGGTCGTGTAGCAGCATCGTTAATAATGATCTGGCGAACAAGTGGAAGACGACATCACCCCGCTATTTTGTCCACTTTTGAGGAAGGTGGCGAATCCTCACTCGGAGCTAGAGATCCCTTCAAGCTCCACATGCTGCTTCTCCTTCCGTTACCCACCCACCCCCAACCTTCTTAACTCTTCTTCAGTCGACCTTCTCCACCTTGCCGATGATCTTCTCCTCAAAGATGGGCAGGATTGCGTCGTTGTCGCGCACCTCCTCGAACACCACGCCGCAGTCAAACTCATCGCTCACCTTCTTGAAGTAAAACCTAGAGGAATGAGAGAGAGAGACGTGTTAGTCAGGAAAGCGCACCTATTTATACTTCATTTTCAGCCAGCAACAAAGATGCTTGGCGAGGAGGTTAGCTAGCACTAAAAGCAGAAAGACCTTTTGGCGGTGTAGAAGGGAAGAACTTGTGTTCATGACAGTTTCACAAGCAGTGGAGCGGGTTGTTTTACAAACCACAAATCTCGTGCAACTGCGACCATTGTTGCACGTGAGGCCGCACACGACTTCTGCCGAATCACGCGACACTCGACTCTCTTTGGCTGTGTTAGCCACTAGCTGGCTAGTTTGGCGCGTTGCTCAAAACAGCAAATTTCACCTTCCACCTCACCTGTAGTGGCCTTTTTTGGTGAGCAGCTCCTTGAACTGGCCCAAAGTCACCACCCGGCCCTTGACGGAGGTCCGGTACGGGATGGGCTCTCCGCAGAAGTAGTAGGCCACCGTCATGTTCTCGCACACTTGCCGCTTCGCAGACTTGTGCCTTCAGATGAAAACCACGCACATGAGTCATATGACATCACACAGCATGTACACATTAACGCTTGAGAGCGCCACCGAGAGGCGCACCTCTGCTTGGTCTGCTGCACCGCCGCCCTCCGCCTCTCCTCCTCCAGCCGCCGCCGGGCCTCCTCCAGCTGGGTGAGTGGGTTGGGGGCCGGGTTGGGCGGCATGGCGGGATCCTGGATGAAGGGATGCGAGGGCTGCACCTGCGCCGCCGAGGGCGTGGAAGGGTGCGCCGCCAGGGCGGTCGACGGCGAGGAGGGGTTGTTGCGCAGCTGGGCCGACACCCACGGATGGACGGCCCCGGGGCGCTCCACCGAGGTGGGCCGCGGCGACTCGCTGCTGCCCCCCGTCCGCCGAGAGCTGCTGGTGCTGCCGCTGCAAAGGGACACGGATGACATTTAGTGCAAATTTATACGCTCCCATGCATTTTGTACACACAGTGGAACATTCGGATTCTTGACATACTCTTAGCCACGTACTCTCAGCTGGAGTCGGTACAAGGAAGCTTTATGAGAGCAAAATGTCTTCATTTAGATGTTAGTATCAGGCACAAAACCTTTTTATTTGGATCTTCAGCAACTGGTGTTTTAGCATTTGAGTCCATCTGTTTGTGAATGTTTACTGTCAAACTGCGGTTATAATATTGGGAGGGCTCACCCATGGGAGCTTTTCCTTTGCCTGTCTCCCTCCATCATCCACTGGAGGATCTTCTGGTTCCTCTCCAGATCCTCCAGCGGCACCTGCGCATCCATCCCGCGGCCGCCGTCGTCGCCTTTGCCCGACGCCTCAGACGACTTTTTGCCTCGCCTTGACAGCGTGCTTCCTTTACTACTGCAAAACAAACGCAAACCGTTTGGAATAACCCAGAAACACATCAGCAGACGTTTCGGGGGGGGGGGGGGGGGGGTCTTACTTGCAGCCCATCCCGTCCAGGGTGCTGGCTCCGGCGCCATCGGCGTAGTTTCGACTCCTGGCAGCATACTGGCCGGCCGGCTCTCCGTTCCACAGGAAGTTGGGCTGCGACCTGGAGCCCGCCTCTTCCTGTCCTTCTCGTCCTCGGTGGTGGTACAGCTGCTTGTGGTGATGGATTCCTGACAGAAAGAGTGAGTAGATGTTGCTTGTTTGGACTGTTTTTTAGTGCGTCAAGCGACAATCAAAGCAAACCAACTATTAAAAATGATTTGCAAAAGGTAAGTGATTGTTAAGCACAACAAAAAGTTATTTGGATGCAATTGTATCTCTCCGAAAGCATGTGCATGGGAAAGAGACTTCCGTTTTAGCCTGTATCACACTCACCTTTGAGAACAGCAGCAGGCAGACTGTGTCCTCCCGCTCTGTGCGACGGGTAGTGAGGTAGCCCGATGCCCCCGTCAGGCGACCGCGAGGATTTGGGCGGCGTCTGTTGGCCGCCGCCTCCCAAGGCCACGTTGGTGGCGCCCGGCGACTGACAGCCCGGCGTCTTCATGACCCGCTGTACGTGCTCATCCAAGATGGACTCCGGGTCGTCGTCGTGCGAGTCCCCCATGGCCACCAGGCCGCCATAGGAGGCGACTGTCGCCGTGTTGGCGGTGGTCTCCGAGTAATGGGCGCCATAGAGGGGCGGGAAGGACGATGGGAGAGGGAGCGAAATGCTGTGCGACGACATGGAGGTGGTGACGGAGACGTCGGCATCGTCGCCCTCCTCTTCCTGTTTTGAGTCACGTGACAATGCAACGCGTATTGAGGTTTATTCCAATGAGCCCCGAGTAAAATGGCCACCAGTGTTGAGGCTCACCAGTCGTACTCTCTTCAGCCTCTCTTCCAGTCGCTCCTCAGCCTCCCGCTCCCGGAGAACCATCTCCAGCCTCCGGATGAGCTCGGCTGCAAACCTCTCAGGCTCGACGTGGATGTCCTTTGGCATGCGATACGTGCGCTGCGTGGCACGCGCAAACACACAGGTAGAGATTGATACACTTTATTTTGTTGTTGTTGTTTTTTTTTAATTTTTAAACATTTTTCTTAATTTTTGCATTATTTTTAAATACTGTATTTCCTTGACTTGGTAGCATTGTTGCCAAACCACATTTCAATATACTGTATATATTTTTGGATTGCTTTGGTGACAGTATGTTAAAAATTTAGAAATTTTGATTGCTTTCTAATTAATATTTCAGGTTCGTTTTTTTTTCCCCCTCTAACATTTGGAGCAATGTTTGTATTTTTATCTCATCAATTTTTTTTAAATAAAAAAAGCAAATGTATGAAAATCACCCAGGGCCGAGAAAATATACTCACAGGTATATGAGGTAGGGGCACACGTCCGTTAGCTTTGGCACTTTCATGCATCTCCTTGCGATACCGCTTCCGATATCGGTAAGGAGGAATACCATCTCTGCACGCACAAATGAAAGGCCAGGAATTCAACAATCGTGACAACGGCAAAGGGGAACTAAGCGATGTGGACTTACACACTGCTGTCGGTCAGAGACAGCGTGTCGGCATCGCTCGACATGCTCTGCTGCTCGCTGTCATTTGCACTCGTGGCTGGGGCGCAGGCATAACCAACATTGGCGTAGTACGGGTTCACCGGTTCTCTCCAGGGTCTGACAATAGACAAACACTGTTGTTGTTATTATAATTATTATTACTATTATAAGTATGTTAGTGTATAGGTGCATTAATTAATCAATTAATCACCAACTCATCAATCAACAAATTACTCAACAACCGTTTTGCTAATCGATTGACTGATATCTTCGTGTTGAACCAAAATAAGACAAATGCAAAAATACGCATTGACCTGTGGAAAAAAAATTGATAAAAAAACGATTCTTTCACATGTTTCTAATCAAAACAGTAATCGACTCATAATCAATGATTTTAAAAAAATTTATTAACATTAGTGCTGTCAGTTTAATGCATTATTATCGGCATTAATATAAAAGCACTTTAACGCGATACATTTTTTTATCGTGAGATTAATGCGACACCACATCATAGCGGATGTTATGTTCCTCTAAAATAATAAAATGTGCTCGAAGTGAAAAATGTTAATGTAAAATTGAAAATCGAAATTATTGTTTCAGTAAATATTTGAATTTTGCACAAAGAAAACGGATCCACAATTCCATGTTAATGAGCGCATCAAAATAGGAAAAAAATAGAAGAAAAAGAAATCAAAGGAATTTAGAATAGGTAAAAAGCTGTGATTAATTACGGACAATTCTGAATTAACTATGTACCGTATTTTCACGACTATAAGGCGCCATTAAAAGTCTAAAATTTTCTCCAAAATGGACAGGACGCCTTATGATGCGAAGCGTCTTGTCTATGCGCTGAGTTCCAAAACCTGACTGACAGCCGACACGCTGTTTATATAGAGAAAAGGCGGAAGTGACTGTGGACAGGCATGCGGCAAAGAAGTCGGCCAATCAGTGAAGGGTGGGCGTGTATATATACATATATGGAGAGAAAGAGAGCGAAAAGGCAGACGTGAGTGACAGGCATGCGGGGAAGCAGTCCACCAATGAGTGAAGGGTGGGCGTGTAAGTGGACGCTAAAGGCACGCTACAAGCAGGTACCAACACCTGTATAGAGTGTGGCTATGTGCATTGTTGCAAAACAACTTCGGTTTTGGTTTCTAAGAACCCCCGAAAATAAATTCTACAAAGAGACACGCCTACGAAGCTCAGTTCAAACTTCAAGCCATCGGTTATGCTTTTGGCATGCGTGCCCATCTCACAGCAGCGGTGAAAAACCAAGTCAAGCAAATGAACTCTGAGCTTGCCGTTATTCCCGGAGCCTTGACTAAAGAACTCCAACCGCTGGACATCGGCATCAACCGGGCGTTCAAAGTAAAGTTGCGAGCGGCATGGGAACAATGAATGATCGATGGCAAACACAACTTTACAAAGAGTGAGAGGCAGCGCCGGGCGAGTTACGCCACAATTTGCGAATGAATTGTGGCTGCTTGGACGAACGTGTCTGCTTGCACTGTTGTTCGAGTTTTTGGCAAAGCCGGCATCATTTCTGTGGAGCCACATGGCAATGAGAGTGACTGACAACGAGAGGGAACACGGCGTTTTTGATGGCTTACCCGTACTTGCACAATTGTTCAATTCTGATACAGAGGATGAGGACTTTGATGGATTTCTGGGTGATGATTGATCGAAAAACGTGAGTACATTGTACGATGGCTAAATAAAATACAACGGAACTCAGTTTTCCGTTGCCTTTTTAAAAACGTGTTTTTAGCTTGTATCTGTATGTCTTGGCATGCTACAAGCTAACGTGTTTTTAGCGTGCGCGCATGCATGCCGTATGTTTAAGCTGGCGTATGTTTTACCACTTTAAAATTGCGCCCAATAATACAGTGCGTTTTGTCTATGTGTAAAATACAGAAATAGCACCCATTAATGAGACTGCGCCCAACCATACGGTGCGTCGAATGGTCGTGAAAATACGGTAGTTATAAATTTGATCGCGATTAAATATTTAAATCATTTGACAGCACTAATTGACATACTATGAAAAATAAAAGGGATGGCCAAGTGAGGAGCAACAATAAATGGAGTGGGGGTTGGACCCCATTCAAAGGGAATCACAGGACCCAATTGCTCCACTTTCTTTTTCGTTACGCTCAAGCAGCGGCGTATTTGACGCTCACTCACGACACAAAGCCCCCTCCCAAAATAAATCAATACATTACTAAGCAGCAGCTTATAACTTCAAGAATTTGTGAATTGGGGCAACCACGAGTGTGAGGATAGCGCCGCACATTACTGGAGGTCCCAACGAGACCCACCTGTACTCCCTGGTGTCTTGCCGCCGCCTGCCGGTGGAGATCCTCTGTGGTACGGTCTGCATGAGTAGACTGTGGGTCAGCCTTCCCGCCGCCGTGTCCCCGCACTCCTCTTCCTCTTGCTCCGCTTCCCTCTGCCCACCTCCACACCTTAACGCAAACATTTTATTCACTCGTAAAAAACAGGCGTCTGTGGCATGCTTTTGTGAGAACACCCCAAGAATCGAGAGGTACAAATTCTCCCCGTTTTAATTCGCTTGTGGTGAAACCGGCTCATTTACGGGGCAGATCCATCTTATGCAGTGCGCCGACCCTCATCCTGCTGGGTCACACTGCTTGTGTTAAACCTCGTGTTGCGATAACATTTTAGAGTAGCCTGAATAGCAACAAATACAAAAGACTTGGGAATTTAAATAAGGACATTGAGCTGTTCTAGAAATCGTGGTATCCGGTGATGTATTTTCGGGGTGTTCGCAGAACTCGCGAGCTAACTGCGCACACAGTAGTTGAACGTGTAATTTAACAAAGTTACCGTACTTTAATGACCGTGAGACGGGCACGTCTGAAATTTTCTCCAAAATGGACGGGTCGCCTCGAGTTCCCAAATCTGTGAACGCTGTTGTGTGATTAGACAGATGTTGTGCTGACATGTTGCTTATATCGAGGAAAGGCGGACATAATTGAGGACGTCGTGCATTTGTGAAAGTGGGAAGTGGGTAGACGTGAAAGTAGACGCGAAAGGCACACCCCCAGTAGGTGCGGGTATGTGCATTGTACAAAACAACACCCCGAAAACGGCACCTACGAAGAGACACGCTTACGAAGCACTTAAACTGCAAGCAATCAGTTCTGCCGAGGACCATGGGAATCGAGCGGCCGCGAGAGAGTTCAAGAGCAACTCATCCACGGTGCTTTTGTTTCATAAAACGCCATCTATCCATCCAGGCAAGGACGACTGTGGCGGCAGATGACAAAGGAAAAGCTGGCCATATTCCGCTCCCACTGCTGTAAAAAGTGTCATGTTCTGTGTTACATTCAAGAAAGACGCTTTCTTGGAGATTTTAATCCTTAAAATTCTGCTGCTTCACCTGCCTTCCATTACCGACTGTTCTCTCAACCAATCGCAGCATTGCTAGTTTCCCCACTTGGGCTACGGCAAAGTGATGAGGGACAACAACACATCCAGCCCACCCACATCACCGACAACAGACGATGTGCCGCTCACTTTCGACATCCCAGCGAACCACACGTTAGAGCAGGGGACCAGCACGGTAGCGATAAGCAACTACAGTGAAACTCCTCTAGAATGAAACCTACATGGGCGAAAATACCGCCTTATGTGAAAAAATCTTCATGCATTAACACAATTCCCATTCTCCTGCCCCCCATATGACGAAAACCCCCCTGTTGCGTTATACGAAATCATTTTCTCTGCTCCAGCCTCGCGAAGACATTCACTACAATGAAGTCTAATCCAACAGTGACCTCTACTGCTTTGTTCGGAAACGGCAGCAGCAACCACCACACTGGTTTACATAGTAAATGATGTTTATTTCGGTCACAGCTGCGAGTTTCCTGGACTCAACATCCTCAATAGCTGCTCTGCGATTGGCTTACCAAGCATCATCCTGGCCTCCGATTGGCCAAGAGGGACCTCACTGTCTATGTGTGTAGATACTGAAGCTAGATCCGTAGCATCCGATTAGCTGCTAATGCTAAATTGCTTATGGCTTGACAGACATTCAAATAAACTAACGTTTCCTCGAATGCTTCACTTGTTATCATGCTAAAAACACCCACGGAATGTTTCGTAGTCCTCGATGGACATAGTTAGCTCTCGAAGGCTAAAAACCTCACGCTAACTGGAGCGCTTCATTAGCGCTCGAGGACTACGAAGCGTCCCGTGGCTTGACGGACATTCAAATAAACGAACGTTTCCTGGAATGCTAAAAACAGCCATAGGATGCTTCGTAGTCCTCGATGGCCATAGTTAGCTCTCGAAAGCTAAAAACCTTACACTAACTGGAGCGCTAATGAGAGAGAAGCGCTCCAGTTAGCGTAAGGTTTTTAGCCTTAGAGCTAACTATGGCCATCGAGGACTATGAAGCGTCCCATGGCTGGCTTAAAAGTTCATTGCATGCCAGGAAGTATTTGTTATTGTTAGATTCAGACGAGGATGGACGTTGCTTTGCTAAAATGGCTACAAAACGGGCCTTGGATGTCAAGCAGCTAAGATAAGAAGAGCTCTGATGCTGGAAGAGAGGGTAAAAGTGATCAAAATGAAAGACGGAGCAAGCAAAATAAAATAAATTATCCAAAAAAATTAATGTAAGTGAAAGTGAATGCCGATCGTAAATTTCGCAATTTCTTTCCTTTTTTTCTTTCTACACTGACAATATGAAGTGTCAAATAAGTGTGTGCTCATACTTACACACTATTGGAATAAAAATAGTGTACACATATGTTTGTGTGTGTGTGCGTGTGTGTGTGTGCTTTCTTCTGAGATCAAATTTGCTACAGTGAAAACCCTCCTGTTGTGAAAAAATTCTTGCCGCAAACATGATTTCGTTGTAGAGGAGTTTCACTGTATCTTCAAACATGAAGAACGCTAACATATTTCGAAACAACTCTCGGAATTCACTCGACAGTGGATTTACTTCTCGTGTCATTTTATGCTTGATGGTCGGACAGCCACTCCAGACACACGACTATTGGTATCCCCAAATCAATTTGCTGCCCTACATCCCGTTTCAAGGAAACATTTTGGCTGGAATTTGCGAATGTGAAAAGGTGGAGGACAACACCGGTCTTGCCTCCACTCCTCGTCTTCTGTCAGTGTGGGCAAGCAGCCCGGCGCGGGCTTGGCGGGCCCCGATGACGGGCTCTGGTCGCTGGGGTTCAGCTTGGGGCTCTCGCCGCCGGTGCGCGTGTACTCCAAGTACAGGTCAGACTTGAGAAACAGAGGGTAGGTGTTCTCCTCCATCGTGGCCTGGATCTCCGTCTGGGCCTGCGACACAAGAGCGATGCTATTCAGTGTAAATATGAGATATTGTTCATTGGCTGGAAGATGGAAGGAATGAAATCAGTCTCCAAGAAGCTTTACAGCTTTCATGCAAGAGTAAAATGTCTTTCAAGAGTCGTTGACGTCAGTCAAAGGCCAACAGCGACATTATTTTTAATGCCTTAATCAGATGTCGGCCAAGAGATGATTAAAACAACAAATAAACACACGCGCTGCTGCCAAACCAAACGTCAATTCAATTCCATTTTCTTTTAAGTACACTGGAATCAAGATGGAAGCGGGGGATTTTTGCGCCTTTTGCGTCACGGCACACGACTTGAAATCTTATGAGCTTGAAGTGGAACTGACCGGTGAAGGCGAAGGTTCAGCACAAGACATTGAATTGAAGCCAAGCACCAAAATTCAGGAGAGAAGTTGCGCCATATTCACGCAAAGCTGAACTTACTGTGAAAGAAATGTGACTTTTCTCTTATTATTATCATTATTTATTTATTTTTCTTACCTTTTCAGATTTTACCCAAAACACAGCGTTTCTGCTCCACAGTAGCCGGACAAATTCACATGGCTCAGACATGCTCAGGAAGAGGCGCCTGCTTTTTAATATATGTCACATGCAAAGTGGCCTGAGGCAGGAGTAACTTGCTGCTGCTTTTGTAAGACAGACGTCCACCAAATGACAGTTTGGACACCCGACAGCTGGGGTTTCAAACTCAAATATCTTTCTGCGATGTTTTGCAGCCCCTTAATTGACATCAAAGTTTAATGTGGTTTGTTTTTTTTTCCTCTCCACTTTAAGGCGACCATAGCTGAGGCTCATGACAGCTTTGGGCGAAACGTAATTCTCAAGTGGAAGGAAAGGAGATAGAGACATATATCAATTGTTTTGTCGAAAATTATAAAACATAACAGACTATTCTGCATAGTAACGTCCAGTAATATTTCAACACTCATATATGATATGACTACAGCCATCTCGTTACCTCTGCGTCCCGCGTCCTATACGCATAATTTTCCTGCCAGACGCACAGTTCCAAATAATGTGCGCTTTTGAGACGCGAGGAAATTTCTCAGTCGAAAAAAAAAAAAAAAGCCAAAAAAACTACGGTCAATGTTTTTTCCAGCAACAATCGCAGTTTGATCATTGCCGCCATTGTTGTTTTGATCTCGCGTTAAGTAATCTCGCGCGACGAGATTTCCGCTCTCGCGAGACGAGATTGGCGGCCTTCACCACGTGGAAAGCAGACGATTGCCAAGTCGTGTAACGTTAAAACAAATGTTGCCAACAAGTGTTGCGAAAGTTTATTGCGGAGATATCCCAGAGGAAGCAGCTAAAGTTGGATAATTTTTTGCGATAATAATCTTGCATGCCTGAATTATTTAAAATTTTGCCGCATTTTTTATCAGAAATAAACCTATTATCAATGTATATTGTTGTTTTTTGTGCTATTATCATATGCAATTGAATGAGTAGACCATTTCAGAATTCGAAATTTGGGACTCTCTAAATGCATAATGGCACTCATACTTTTCTGATCAGCGAGTCCCTGGGACTCGCAGGGCTCAACCTGTCAAATTATCACTGCGACTATGTCACCAGGTCGGCCGGTGACAAATATCATCAACTCAAGTGCAACTGTGATCTGGGAACTCACTCTTTCGGTGAAAGGAGAACCTAGCGGTAGACCGGAGCGAGTACTCCCAGGCTCTGAGCCAGTCAGACTCTGTCACTTATAACGCAACAGGTTCTACAATGAGACGGAAAAGGGCACAGACATGGTTACATCAATTGCTGACAGGAGAGGATGTGGTCACGTTGCCACTGCTGCTGGGTGTTGGTAAGTACTCCAGAGCGTGACCGTCATCAAGTTATCGCAGGCCGTGTGTGCAAATGCTTTTGCATATTGATTGAGTTTCCTCCCTTAGACAAAATGCTAATATAGTTTGTAGGGATCGCAAGTTATCCTGGTTGTCATGCTTTCTTGTAAAACGTCAACAAACTTTGGAGACAGCCTTCGGCGCCATGTTTCTGGCCAGCCGCACTTGTAAATAGCGTTGCGACATAACACGCATGGTGGCATCGTTCGCCTTGACTGGAATCGATAAGGGATTCGTTTGCAAGAAGGGCAGGAATTGAAACTCTGCGAAGCGGTTCATCGATGCAACGTCGGTGTGGAAAAACGAACCTGTTCAAACATGGCGAGGTCGGGATTCGGCCTGCCCACGCAGTCTCGTATGAAGCTCTTGGTGGCCGGCTTGATCTGCTTGGAGACGATGCCGCCGCCGTCCACGATGTACTTCCTGTAGATGGCCTTGGCCAGCTTGGCCCGCTTCTCCGGGCTGGTCTTGCGGAACCCCGAGCATGCGAACCAAAAGTCCAGCAGGTCGGCGCAGCCCTCCTGGCACAGAAAGTTGCGGAACAACTGGATGCCCTCCTGGTCGTCCAGCAGCGAGTGGAGCGACTCGGCCCACTTCAGGTAGGGCGGCGTGGGCGAGGCCGAGCCCTCCGGTTCATAGCCCAGGTCCAGGTCGGGCCGGCGTGGCGTCGCGGATGACGACGAGGAGGGCGCATAGCCGGACGAGTCGGCCGTCTTGGCGGAGAGGGAGAGCGGGAACCCGGGAGCTTGCGAAAGCGTGCCGGGACGGCTGGCCGCCGACTGCGCAGGCGGCTCCACGTCGGAGCCCTCCTCGCCGGGGACCGGCGGCCGCGGCGCATCTTCTGTGAAATGGGTCAGGCCGGCGAGCGGGGCCGCCACCCCGCCGCCGCCTCTGAAGCCGATCCCGTGTAAGTCCCTGACAACGTTCATGTCTCTGGTTGCGCGCAGCAGAGGTCACACTTGCCCCCGTAGCGATGATTTTGTAAGCAAACAAGTCACCCTGCAAAAAGGGAGACGAGAATAGCGGTTGTTGTCACAAAGGAAATCATTTGGGGGAGGGACGGTGGGGTGCTGTGAAATCTATTATTACAGCAGGACCTTCACAGATAACATTATGAACCATTCTCTTACGTTGTGGGACAAACATCAACTTTTTTTCCCAAAAGTGTGAGTACACGTTCGCCAACTTTATGGTTGACAACCCCCCCCACCAAAAACTTCCAGGTGAGAAAGAGGATTTTTCAAATGCAGAAGCGCATCTTTATTATAGACCATTTTATTTCGCTATACTTCTTCCAACTGTTATGTAAAACTGGTCAATCCCCAGACACAATTTCTGGAACTACCGCTGCTGGCCAGACCTGCCATGATGGCTCATATTTTCCGCCACTTCCATCGCTAATTTCATCAACTCAAATGCCTCTTGGCTGTGCCGTCTTTATTCCTTCCTATGTATTCTAACAGGCCAATGAGTGTTTGTTAATTTCTCGACTCTTGGTATTTTTCTATGCATGTTTGAGTGCCAAATGAAACCACACGGTCATAAGTTCATCATTATTATGGCCTGTCAGTTTTAGTGTTTGGCAAGCTTTCCATTGATACACACCTTTTGAACGGCGGATAAAAATTAGGTGTGTAACAAAAAACAGTTTGAAACTGGAATTTTTTTTTTAAAGATACGACCGCATCGAATTGCACAAATCAAAGTGTTCCACTTTAAAATATAATGAGACATTTATCAAAATCATTTTTATTGGAAAAGGTAATGGCATATTTGCAGCAGCGACAAGTTAATTCAAACGTACAGTCTGTAAAATGGAAATGGCATTGCATCACACCCTCTCAAACTGGGCTGTCACATATTGGCTCAAAGCGGAATCCCTCTGAGTCCAACCGAATCGAATCGTTCCACTTTTTAAACACAAACTTATGTACGTATGAGACAAGGGACTCGTTTCCACCACTTTTCATGAGGATATTTGTTGTTGTTTGCGATAAGTTGACGGTGAGTTGCAACATTTATATCGATCTATCCTGACCAATTTTGATGATTTTAGGGGACGTGCTAACAAGGTTACATCCAATTTGTACTTTACCAAAATTTGTGTCGCCCTAAACTTAATTGGGGAGAGATGCAGGGAACCCGTCCGCCCGAATAAGGCAGCCGTCCATTGGCAATGTTGGTGTGGGAATCTCCGGCAGTGGAAAAAAATGAAGAAAAAGATTTTAATTTTGTTGTCATGGCCCTACAATATGGTGTAACTATCAGAAAGTGAGAACATTGGGAAAAGCTGTTATCTTGGTTTTATTTTATTTCTACATTTTTAAGGGCATATATACAGTATATACTGTGTGTGTATATATATATATATATATGTACATCTATAGTTAATAAGTAATGCTTTTATTTATGACATAGGCCTGTGAAATAAACACAACATTGGTGTTAATGCTGCAACCAATACAAGAATAGCCGGAAAGGTAGCCTTGCTAACTAAACAATAGCACGGCTGCATTCTCTGCAGTAGTGAGAGTTAGCTACAATCAGAACATATTTGCTAGCGGAGAGCGTTCTATGAACTCCCCCCGACTAAGGTCGAATATTGAATTGGAAAGAATCACATTTTGGAGTAAGTAGTAGCATTTGTAAACCAAAAACAACGCGTCGTAAGTTAGGCGAAATTTGCTATTAAGCTAGTGCTACTTAGCACGGAGGGGGGGGGGGGCTAGGTGGCTAACTAGCCTTGAAGCTGTGCCCACCAACAGTGTGCTATGCCAAGGCTTTGAAGTGAGAATCTCATTCATCTTGGGCCTTGCGAGAGGGGCGGTGCGTGTGTGGGGGAAGGGGGGGGGGGGGCGACTCCGGCAACAAACTCCACAACTACACAAAACGGCCTAAGCGAGAATCAAAAACCAACCAGCCTCCTCCTCCACTCTTCCTCCAACAACCCCGACGCCACTTCTTTCACGGTCGGTCATTTAATGGAGGGAGGAAATAAAACTTCCAAAAAGTGCTCAAACTCGCAACAGATGCAAACAAAACAAAAAGCGGAGCGGCACGTTTTCCACTCAGGTAGCTAGCCTGTTAGCTACCTTAGCATGCTAGTTAGCATTAGCTCCGAGGAGCACCCCCCTTACACACACACACACACACACACACACGCATACACACACAGTGTTTTTCTACTTCACGTACACAAAAAAGTCTTACCGTCTCTGAGAGACCGTTCTCCGTGTAGTGCCGCATTGGGGATACTGGCACCGAGTGTGTACTCCGCAAGGCGGCATGAGGAAGGCTTCATTGGCGTCAATGTAGGGGCAAAAGAAAAAGAAACGAAGCCGACGTCTTTGCCCCCCCCTCCCTAACTCAACTCCCCATGGTGGCAGAGTGGCTACACCGCGAGCGAGAGAGAGAGAGAGTGTGTGTGTGTGTGTGAGTGAGTGAGTGAGTGAGTGAGTGAGAGTGACGCGCGTGCTTCTGCGCATTCACGCGCACGCCAAGGTTTGACATCCATCGAGCGACGACGGTCAGAATGGAGCTTTTATCGGTATTTGTTATATGTACTTCACAATTCTACTTGTACGCAACTTCAACTGCCGTTTTAATACCATGTATTCGATTTCTTTGCTTCATTTTGTACACCCAAAAATAAAAAAATAAAAATCTAATTTGATTTTTTGTTTTTAGAATCATTTCTTTCCCTAAATCATGGTTATTTGCAAATTTGAAGATGATGTTTGATTGGACAAGGCACAAGGAATAAAGTATGTTATTAAGATTAAGATTAAGATATCCTTTATTTGTCCCACACTGGGGAAATTTACAGTGTAGAGCAGCAAGATTGTGGGTAGAAAGAAGAAAGAAGAAATTATAAATTTAATAATCATATTTTCTACATTAACTGTCTTTCACTATCTGAAACGCTTTATCATCATGAGGGTTGCGGTCTACATTAACATGTTTAAGGTTCGACATTTTTATTTTTATTTATCAACATTGTATTTTTAAATATTTTTCTTTTTTCGTGGGTTGAATTTTGGGGGGATATTTATTTATTTTGTTAAATCAGACTTGATTTGGAAATTCCAACATAATTCTCACTGATTTCAAAACACGACATCAATAAAAGCCACACTGAATATTAAAATTACCCTTATTTATAATAGTTTTTACATTGTCATGTTGCTGTTTTCTATTATTTTTTCGATATTTTGGTATGCTGATTTTTTTTCTAACATGTTAGAAGATTAATATTTTTTTAATGGTCATTATTTTGGTGATGAGGACGACTCGCCTGATTGCAGCGCAGGCAGCGTAGACTTCCATTCAGTCACGACGTGAATGTGCGTGTGAGTAGTCGTATGCCTCGATATAAATGTTCAGTTTTAATAAATAAAAAAGGAGATAAATTTGAATTGTACTTTGGGATTATGGGGGGAGGTTAAACTTTTAATCATTACAGATGGTTGTATAGAAACATGTCTGTTAAAAATTCAGTATAAAAGACTTAGTAAAATACTGATGAATAAAGGTAATTCCAAAAATAAAAGCAATAATTGTCTTTGACCATCAATTAAGCAGTAACATACCCCCTACTGCGTGACAGTGCTCCTGTTGGTGAACACAGGTTACTACACCCTCCAAAAACGAGTTACCGTAATTGAGGCAATAAAACGTGCTGATTAACGAGCAGTTCACCTCAACCTGTCATCGGTACATGTTATAATTCAACATTGAGACAATCTGCGCATGTCAGCTCACTCAAGAAATGAATACTGTCATTCTGTTTTTTATATCTGTGTTGGTCCTACATAGAGACAAAAAAAAAAAGGTTCTCACCTGCAGTTTCTAACCTGCCGTCAGTTCACCGTGGCTTCCGTCCACTTCTGCTCCCCTGCCGGCAGCGGGCGAGCACGCCGCCTCTCAGCCTTCTCATGCCGGCTGTCAGTCCGTCAGTTAGTCAGCCAGCCGGGAGGAGCACCAACCGACCGAGCCTTAGTCGGTAGAGCAAGCGAGCGAGAGAGAGAGAGAGAGAGAGAGAGAGTGCGACTGAGCGACATTACTACA
Source organism: Hippocampus guttulatus (assembly GCF_054856545.1). Classification (NCBI taxonomy): domain Eukaryota; kingdom Metazoa; phylum Chordata; class Actinopteri; order Syngnathiformes; family Syngnathidae; genus Hippocampus; species Hippocampus guttulatus. Next base: position 1,989,609 of record NC_141269.1, on the reverse strand, counting down.
AACACATGTACTCTTAAATGAGGACAGCTGACTTAATGGTGTAATGGCAATTTTATTTTTGTTTTGTGTGACACATTCTGATAGTTTTGAATCAAATGCCTCACCACCATGTCTCCTCGGTCAGGTGGGGTCCACGCACTTGCACAGGTCCAATCCTGTACCGATGATTGGTGTTGCTGTCTCATGGCGACCAAACATAGCCTATGGGAAACAAGGTTACATTCACTCGTTGTGCATCAACGTCGACCAGGCCACGTACGTGTCCAAATCGACCCGAACTGCTGAGTTAATCGGCGCTAAAGACTCGCGATGTCATCGTGAATAGGGCAAAGCGGGCGGTGAGAGGCCACATTTTGGTTCGTGCGAGAGACTGTTTCCTTGCTGCTGTTAGCAACAGTGTTGAAAAAACATCAGCTCAGCAACAGGTACACACATGGACAAAAAGCTGTAGTGGCTTTTTGGTTGGTAGCATCAGCTCTTTGCGTAGAGATGCAAAAATAAAGCACACATAAGAAACCGGCACTATCACTCGACTGTTTTTGTTATATCCGGCATAGGGTGCGTGGAATGGAATTATTCCTCTGCACGTGGCACAGGACATCGTGAATCTATGTAGCGTATAACGAAATCTCAAGACTATCAAGGCATTCACTGAAGCAAATGTGAAATGCACAGGCTTTGTTGCATCCGGCACAAGGTGCTCTGTGGGAGGTTAAAAGAAATCTTCAAACTATCGGGGTTTTCAAAGTGCCTAGTGCAAAAATGGGCCGGTTTTGCTTCAACTGACCTATGGTGATCTGAGCAGGGCACAACAAAATCCCGAGACTATCGGGATATTTTAGACCCAAACGTGCTTTCCGGTGCTGAAAAGACTTGGTCTTAGTTATGTTTTCCTCATACCTGAATCGACCAAGCATACAATATACAATATGTGCTGAAGGTTCACTTGATTGGCAGACCTGACACGTATGCATGCTTCACTACAAAATTACACACACGCACGTACGCATTCTAGTGGTGTTGTTATTGTTTGCGGCAGTTGCCCCCGCAGACGAGGAGGAGAGAGAGAGAGGGACAAAGACAGAATACTGAGGAGGCTGAACTTGACCTTTATGATGTCTTGGTGAGGAAGGGTTGAGGGCATGATGCTACTTATGAATCTATAATGAGCCTCCTCCTCCGTGTGTGTGTGTGTGTGTGTGTGCGTGCGTGCGTGCAATTGTCTGAGCTCTCAGCTGAAGAAAGGTCATCACATGAGGGGGGGGGGGGGGGGGCTTTAATACACCTGGCATCTGTCCATCCACCTACAGTACCTATGACCTCTAACTTGAGTACACAACATTAATATTTACAGTCGTCTAAAAGTCCAGCGCCCTGAACACACCTCATAAAGTTGTGTGCATGTGCCAAACGAGACAGCAGAAGATCCTCGTGCATTTTTCCCATGGAACATTTGCAGAGTTGAGACTCATAGCGAATCCTTGAATTGATCATCAGCCTTTGGCTACGTCAGTCGGAGTAGGAAAACAAAAAATCTCGGCAATTTTCCCCATCTTTTGATAGTTTGGACAAATTCCCTAGTAGGAGTTTGTCTTTACTGTCTTGATTGAATTTTAATGACGTTTTTGTTTACCTTTTTAATTTGGACTTGATGTACAGCACTTTGCATGAAGCTACGGTCGGTTTGAAAGTGGTAAATAAAGTTGAGTTGAGTTCGTCGTGTAAATATTGAATTTTCTTCAAAGACAGTTATTCCCCCCCCCCCCAAAAAAAGCTTGACAAACGACAAAAAGTCCTGCAATTTCTCCCAAAATGGCTTCTTCAAATTGAAATGCCCCACATCCTTTTCTGTGTGTGCTCATATGTCAGACGCGTCCACCCAATTTTGTTTTGATGAGTGAAACTGATGTCAGGGCTGATTTCTTTGCGTTTTTGGGGGGGTTGTTTTTCCTTTGAAATTTTCCTGAAGGCGCTATGGAAAGAGTTCCGGGTAGTCATAAAAACAAGTAAATATGTGTGCGTTTTTGGGCATGTTGAATCCACTGGAGAGAAAAAATGATTCAAGAGGGCTCTATTATCAACCTAATTGCAGGACAAGCCATCTTGAGGTGTCAGGTCTGCATTGCGAGGCAAAGCAGGGGCTGGAACTCTTCACTTGTTTACCAGTTGACAAGCATGTGGCCACGACTGCCACTTCCAATGAAGATAAAAAGCAGGGAGCAGGACGTCTGGCATTGAGTGGAAAGTGAAGCGATGGCCGCTTTTTGTGCACGGAGGAGGAGGGGGGCGGTGGGCTCCTTTGTTCCAGCTGCCACTGCAGATTTAGGCATCTGTACGGAGGGCCTGTCAAAAACGGGCTTATCTCTTTGGGGTCCCCCGCGGTACAAAGACCCATTTAGATAGAAGTGGCCCGCAGTAAAATCTTCATTATATGGCGCTTAGAGGAGCGACAGACCTCTGGCTCTTTCAGATGAATTGGAGACAAGTGCTTGGCCAAACAGGAGGAGGTGGTGGCCAAGATGCTCGGGCCTCTGTCTGGACATGGCCGTGGTCATTGGGCGATGACACCGTTTTTCTTCCCTGTGTGCCTTTTTCCACGCAACTTGTCGCTGTCTGGATGTACCGCGGCCAAACGGTCAAATGTACAAAGTGACTAAAAGAAATTTGATTTCATTTGAAATTCTTAAAAAAAAAAGTCATATCCATTTTAGATAAAAATTCCAAAATGGGATATTATGTCTGTTGCCCGCTCACGGGTCATCGTTGCAAATGACAATCACTTCTCAATTGCCTTACCGCGTCAATCAAGATAAACTAAATAAATAATGACATTTTGATTGCTTTAGTTAAGATAGAGAAACACAGGTTTTATCTTCAATTTTTGGGAGGACGTAGCAGGACTGGATAAAACATTATTTTGAATAAGATAAAAGAAAATTGATATCCTAGGAATATTTGTACTTGTTTGTCTACATTTAATGATGAGTACAACCATTTCTTTGCATTTGTAGTCTGCTTAGTGATGTCTTTCCCACTCTGGCTGTGTGAAAATGAAAAGTTGCACAGTAGCTCCGCTTCAATACAAGAGAGAGGAGCTCGATGGCGCCGACCTCTCGCACGCCCACAGCTGAAATCAGCCGGAGGTGCCTACTACCGGCTTCTCGCCATGGAGTCGACGTCACATCCGTTTCTCATAATATGTGTCGAATTGACCGGACCTCGTTTAAGCAACACAGCGCGACAGAAAAAAAAAAATATATATATACAGTATATACACACATTTTTTTTTTGGGGGGGGGGAACTATTTTTCATATTAAAAAAGGAGGGGACGGGGAGCATTTATTGTATTCTGAAAAAGGAAATACAATGCACGAGACTAAAAATTTGGGGGAAGAGGGGGTGGATCCGATGCGAATAAAGATGTATTTTCTTGTCCGTGATCAAATTTCGTAAATATTATCAGTCCAAAGTCATTTCGATCATGTGCCTTATCATGGAGGCGGAGGACGTGTTTTATGATCAGATTCGTTGCCGTAGCACGAGTGGACATACAGAAGGCGTCAGCGAGGCCGCTCAATGATCCCTCCGTTTATCTCTCCATCCGTCCGTCCATCCATCTGCTGGCCTTTCCCAGCCGCTCCCGTGTTGGTTTGCAAGTTGTCAGTAAATCTGCCACGGCGTCCCGCTGACGTGCATTGTGACGCCGCTGAATACTCTTGGGCCGCCAGTATGGCCTGCGCCAATGCTGGATTAGCCACACCGGATTAGCCTGCCGCCCTCCTGCTGCTTATTCAAATATTGTTTCACGTATTGTCATCATCCGTAGAGGAAATATGCTAAAAAAAATACAACAAAAAAAAGGGTAGTTTTCTGAGCGAATTCGGAGCGAGTCGGGAAGGACGGGATGGGAAAGCGACACCGCCTATGCGCCGCCGCCGCCGCCACCCGCCTACCGAACGAAGACGACCAAACGAAAACGAAGCATGAAAGCGAGCCTTGATCTTTGCTAACATGGCGTTCATCTGTCTTTTTTTCCCCTCTCTCTGTCTCCCCCCTTCCTCTCTCCTTCAACCCTCTCGCACATACACTTGGGAGTCAAGGCAATTGATGTGCTGCCTTTGATGGCTAAGAGAGGCCTATATTAGTGGCCAAAAAGGAGCCCCCGATGAAAGGGCCAAAAAAGAAAAGAAAATGGAAAATGGACAGGAAAAAATATAAGAAAAGACGGGGACATAGCAGAGATCGGCGAGGGTGGAGAGGCTTACCGTGCGAGCCCGATGGCGGCCATGGCGTCGACGCTCGGCCTTCCGCCGCGTGGTCTCACCGGTCATCCTGAGGTGGACGAACGGAGGCTTGAACCCTTGGCAAGGTTTAGGGGGGGACGTCCCGCCGGCGGATGCTGTCGCCATCTTTGTCCCGTTGTTGTCTTGGATGTGCCTCGCCTCCTCTTCCTCCGCATCTTCATCCCTCCCCTTTACTCGGCTTTGATCGTGCCTCGCTCCCCTCCCTCGCTATGACATCATCACGCAGAGCATCAAAGGGGGCTTCTGGGGCTGGACCCTGGGTGAAAATATGGAGCATAAGGAGAGCTTGGACGATAAGGCGCCTTCGCCCCCCTCCACAGGACCCACATACACCAGTTCGACAGGCGTACCCCAAGGCCCCCTGTTGAGACCCTTGAAGTTTTTTATTTTTATTTTTTTTAAAGCCTTCCTGCACCAGCGCCATGAACTTGTGTCACGCTCACCGCTGTCACTGGATGATGGCTCCTTACATCGCCTCCTGCTCGTGGGTACCGTTCTCCAAATCCTGTTAGGGACCCCTCTATGTGTGTGTCTCAGCAGAATCTGAGAAAATTAGAATAAAGACAAAAAGACATCATACAACAGGAGTAAAGTCAAAATCATACATGACAAAAAGACTTTATTTTTCATATGAAACATCTGATATTGTTCAGATAGGTAAAAAACAAACAAACTTATTTTTAAAGATTTGTTTTAAAAAAAGTCATTTTTTAAAGTAAAAAAATCAGGTTTAATTTGGAAAAAATTTAATCTGCAAAAGAATTTAGATGGAAAAAAGTTGCAGTACAACTAGAATAAAATAAAACATTATTTTCAACAAAGAAAGTTGTTGAAAATGTAATTATATATATATATATATATATATACACACACACACACACACACACACACATGCATACACACACATAGGGTGGCCCGGTTAGCGCATCAACCTCACAGTGCAGAGGTGCAGGGTTCGATCCCGGCTCCAGCCTCCCTTTGTGGAGTTTGCATGTTCTCCCCGTGCCTGCGTGGGTTTTCACTGGGTACTCCGGTTTCCTCCCACATTCCAAAAACATGCATGACAGGCTGATTGAACACTCCAAATTGTCCCTAGGTGTGAGTGTAAGCGCGGATGGTTGTTTGTCCCTGTGTGCCCTGCGATTGGCTGGTGTCCCCCGCCTGCTGCCCGAAGAGAGCTGGGATAGGCTCCAGCACCCCCCCGTGACCCTTGTGAGGATAAAGCAGATCGGAAAATGGATGGACGAAAATCCTTCTTGCACCTTTGAATTTACTCCATCCAGTGACATTTAGGCCACAGACAACAGCAAAAATATATTTTGTCATGAAATGTAAGTTATGGTTACTCACATCTCCCAATCGCATAAACGGTCATTCACATGCAAATCGCATATGGCTGCAGGTATGAGGAAAACTAATTCGGCCACATTAATAGCCCTCCCGCTCGGCTTTTTCTTCCGCCACAAATGACTTCCCGCGTAATCCTCATCAACTAAATCCCAACAACCCACCTGTAGCATCGTCGGGGGTTAAACGCTAATAGCGGGCTGCTGAGGTTTGATAAGCATTTTTCTATTAGTACAATACAACATCCTTCTCTCGGCCTCTTATATACACACACTCCAGAATGCTCCCATCATCCAAATTAACAATGGATGGAAATAAACAAAAATGTGCACTGTGTGTGTGGGGGGGAAGAAGCAGCACCTGCCTGTAGGCCACAAGGGCACGAAACAGCTCGCCGCTAAATCCCAGTTTGGCACACGAGCACGTAATCATCACTTCTTGGTTTTCTTTGTGTTGCGCTGCAAGTTGTCGAGCATGACGCTGTAAAAAACACACTCTAACAAACACACAAACACAAGGTGACTTGCGATGCACCGCGCAGCCTCATTTAAATAACAATGACATTGATCTGCCACTCATTTATGCAAACAAGTGTACAGTAGAACACAATCTACATCCGTTAAGGTGTTTTTTTTCTGTTTTAGAAAATGTTTATCAAGAAATGAAAAGAAAGTGGTCATTTGAGAATAATTGTCGATTTTTTTTTCATCTATGTCTATTCATTTATTTTTAGGAAAACAACAGAATCCAGTGGTGCCTCACCTTGTGAGCTTAATTGGTTGAAGTCAAAACAGCTGTATTTCAAATCATCTTTCCTCATAAATGGAAAGGCCACTTTTCGGTTCAATTTCAACACTGCACTTTGAGCTGATTGTTTTGATGTAAAGTGCATTATGAATAAAATTCATTATTATTAGAAGTAAATGCCTTTGAGTATTGTTCTCTTGTCTGTCTACGTGTGTTGATGCACAACTGATGGTCACATTTTATGACATACCGATGCTATCTGTTACCCCTCTGTGGAGTTTTTGTCATGTGTGTTAGCATTAAGCTAGTAAACGTTCGGATAAAATTAGAACATTATGTGGTTACAAGACAAAAAACGTATTTTCTGAGGACAAAAACCCTCTCAGCTCATCTGCACAGCACCAATGTCAGTCGTTCTTTGCGGAGGACAAAGAATATACTGTATGCTTGAGACTACTGTTCAAGTATAGTACCTGTCTACATGCGTCACTGCCCCGTTTGTTTTCAATCAATATCAAGAAGGGTTATCACCCCGCAAAAAAATAAAAATAAAAACAATGCTATTTAGCATTTGCCTTAAGCTAACAGACAGAAAGGCTAAGCGTTGTGATCGCTCCACTATTGTAATTATTGATGGTGCACAGTCCTTGCAGCGCAGAGTGGGGGTTGAGGAGGGGTTGCTTGGAGGCCATTGTTCAGCGAAAGTGAGACAAACGAGACCCTGGAGAACACTACTTAGCCGCTCATAAAGGTCAAATATGGAGGCACAGCAGCTAATCCTCGACCCCCTGGGGACACCCATGGATGTTGTTGTTTCACGGCCGTGTGACATTTAAACCGGAGTGCGCCATACTACGTTGTGGATGTGTCTACAGCCTCCTGTTTGGCTCGAGAGTGCCCGCTGAGGGTTAATTAGACGTGGCCTCAGAGGGCAATTTTTAACTATGCTCTTCAACTGCTAACTGGATTGAAACACAGCCTTTTCTTTATTAGATGGACTACTAGACAGACCAAAGTTCTTAAGTACAGGTAACAACTGCATGGCTAAATGAATTAAGTGTTAAATGTGCCAAATTAAAAAGAAATGAAATCATCGATACAGATAATATTATCAATATTTGGCAACATTTTTATTTTGGTGGGGCCCTAATGCTCCTCCATATAGAAAGCTCAAAATCTCATTAAATTTTGTTGTTGTCTGCTCTGACTGTGCAGCCACATCATTAAAATTCCATCGTGATGCTCACTATATCCTCGCCGTCACGTCTAATTGGCTAATCAAATCAAAAAAGTCGGAGCTGTCCGCGGGGTCACGCTGATTGCAGGCGCTGAGGGACAACAACGCTGGTGAGGCAAATTTTGCAGGTAAATAACACTGAGATAACGAACACCGGGTCAGCAACGGTTCAGCCCAAGTGTAACGAGCTCTGAGAAGGGAAAAACTATATGGCAGACGGCGGTATTTGGTCTGACACCGATTCAATAAACATTTTCTCCTGTTAAAACGGGGAATGAGGGTTGGACAATGAAATACAACGAAGTCAACATACCCGGAATGCGACATCTCCAGCAACGGTAGCGGTTGGACGCTTGTGCAACCGCATCATCTGAGTTGTTTATTTTGACTCCCCTTCTAAAAATCTATGTTTTAACTAAGTTGTAAAGGCTAAATGCCACATTAGGATTGGAAAATGTTTTGAAAAGAGTTATTGGGATCTCATTATTTTTTAATTTAAAAAAACCCCGGAATTTCAACAGGGGCATGTAGACTTTTAAATTCACTCTTATCCTCCTGACTACCAGGGGGGAAAATTGTTGTCCAATCACATTTATTTTGAAATTCCCCAATCTATGTGAAGTAATTGGACTACTCCAAAAGAAATTGTTGAAATTCCACTACAGAGGACATTTTTTAAACACTTAAATACTAGGCTCAAATACACTTAAAACAACTCAAACAACACTTTAACGTGTTCATAAGAGTATTATAAATAAAATGCCAACAGCATTTCAAGCCAAAATATGTTTCATAAAATGTATTACTTTTCCTCTTCCCATAAAGTGCTTTCACTGAGGGAAGCCGTTTTCTTCTATTGAAAAGTCAAAGTAACAAAGCCCCACACCTTACAAATTTGGTATCTTTGGAAAGCACTGAATGTCCTCTTTAGAGCACAAAATGAGTTAATGCGATTGGATGCACTGGGTGGGAGATATTTAGGTTCACAAATGTCCTCTACAGAGGACAAATTTGAACTGCTGGTAGTCAGGAGGATTTATCGCAATTTTAGCTTAAAATCGCATTGATGCAAGTACGTGGTATTGCTAACGCTATCATTCTTACTTTATCGTTAGCATACGTGCTAACATTATTGTACATCATGGTTGCTTGGTTATTAATTATATTACAAACATACCAAACTACTTTAAACTGCTGTAGTAGTTGTAAACAAATTCGACAGACTACGAGGAAAACAAGTGACAGAAAATTGGATTTCAACAGAGGCTAACTTACGCCATTAAGATGTCACTTAATCTTTTTTCCCGTAGACAGTCATTGGAGGAATTTTTTGGGGGGGAAAATGTGTAGTAATAATACTAACTCCTGAAAACATACATTTTATATACTGATGTATAAAGAGAATACATTTTGCACCGTATAAGCTTTTCAATATTGCCCAACGAGGTCCTGGAAATTTGTCGGTGTGGTTAATAAAGTCCATTAAAAAAAAGAGCGTCTGTAGGATCAGTTAAATACAAGTCTGGCTTTATCTGGTGGTAAATGGGAGCACTGCAGCAATCATTTCATCAATAGTTGTCGTGATGATGATGATCATAATACTAAAAACAATAATTGTTTAGGTTTATACAACGAATTTTAAGAGCCACAAGGAATCTTGGACAACAGCGAATGTGGGAAAGCTAAAAAGGTTGAGCCGATAGCCTGCCTGAAACATTCCAGTCGAGGTTTCTTGAGAGAACGCAGTGTGGTAAACTTCACAAAATGAGGCAGTGAAAGGTAGATGGTTATCGGCAATGGTGGAAGTTAATGGCTACTCTTCTGCCAAAGGCGAGATTCGCAAAATCATGTAGAGTAACTAATAATACGAGTGGTGTGTAATATATATACAGTATATATTTTTAATGAGGATTACAGAACCCCTGCTGCGACATGGCGTGGATATATTGTTTGGACCACCACCTCACCTACAATGTCTTGTGAAGGTGTCTGCAATTGCTGACTCAGACATCCAAATTGTGTGTTAAAATATTATCAAACCGCACAAAACACCTATTTTGTGGCCACAAATTAGCATTTTGTGTGCATGTTATGGAGTAATTTTCACAGGTTGCGAAGCGGTGACATACATCAGCATCTTCAACAGTTATAGTCAAAACAATCATGTACAGTATAAACCATGTTTAATTCTGTATGTTTCTTCACAGAAAAACAGAATGTGACACATGTAAAATCTAAAAGTCAAGATCAGAACAACATTCGAAGGTTAAAAACACAAACGGCTTACTAACCTCCCTTGACAAAAACAACTGTAAAACCATGTTTTGAAAAAAAAAAAACCCACTCGGCAATAGAACAACAACAACAACAACTACAAAAACACAGTTACTCTCCATCCCCTTCCACCTTATTATCATCGTCCTCCATTGCAGATTCTTCCTGCAGGTCTTCCTGCCCAGGCTGCTTCGCCTCCTCGCTGCAAACAGCAGCTGCTGGTTCGGTTACGGTGTCGCCTTCCTCTCTCTTGACCACCTCGCCGCCAGCTGTTGCTGGTTCGCCAGCCCCCTTCTCGGCCGCTTCCTCCTCTCTGGCAGGTGCTCCGGCCACTTTTTCGGTTACGTTGCGGCATTCCTCCTTCTTGGCCGCTTGATCCTCATCGGCGGGGCTCTCTGCTGCCTTTTCGGTTACGGTGGTGCCTTCCTCCGCTTTGGCCGCGTCCTCCTTGCCGGCCGGTGCGTCGGCTGCCTTTTCCGTTACGGTGTTGCCTTCTTCCTTCATGGCCGCTTCCTCGTTCGTGGCCGCTTCCTCGGCTGCCTTTTCAGTTACGGTACTGCCTTCCTCCTTCGTGGCCACTTCCGCCTCGCCGGCGGGTGCCTCGGCTGCCTTTTCGGCTGTGGTGTTGCTCTCTTCCTTCTTGGGCTCTTCATCTTTGACCACTTCCTGCAGGTTGTACTTCTTGTAGCGTGTATACTCGCGGACCACGCTGACACAGCACACGGTCTTGATCACCTCCAAGATGATGGTGAGGTCCGGCTGGGTCAGGTTCACCATGTTTCTGGGGTTCAGCTTGCCCACCAGGGCTTTAAGGGACACACACGGGGGAAAAAAAAGCAAGAAATTGTTAGGCACTGTCTCCCTCCATTATCCTGAGATGCAAGAGCTAAGTTTTTTTCCCAAGCCACAGCGCCAGCTGCTGGATCTGGTGGGTCACTGCTTCCGATTTGGATCCCAAATATGAGTTGCCCGCATAACACTAAGTTTTACAACACTTATTGTTTACTGTCGCTGGTGATTAAAAAAAATAAAAAAAGAAAGAAAAGAGGTAAATTTCATGTCATGACTGCAAAGCGGAGCAGGGGTTACTTGGAGACAGGAACCTACTGGAATAGACAGTATGCGTGACAGATTTTAATGCAGCCGAGATGCAAAAATGCTAATAGCTGATATGTTAACATCCAGTTGGAGCTTACTGGCAATGGCCTTGATGACGTCGCCTCTCTTGCTGTGGTTGTTGTTTCGCGACTTGAAGGCAATCTGGTAACTGGCGCAGTTGGGCTTCTTGAACCACGGCTCCAGAAAGGTAGACAGATACCTCATCATGTCCTCCGGGAAGGCCCTGCATGTGCCCGTTACCTTGTGGCACACAAACACAGGTTGCTACCTTGCTGTAAATTAGCATAGCAATGAACAATAAGAACAGTTTCATTCATGACGCACGTTACCTCAAACAAATGATCTCAAAATGCCATTGAAAAGAGGTCAATGTCTAAACAAAAGACTCATTCTAAAATATATATATATATATAAATTCCTCGGTGAGACGAGGAATTTTTTATATATATACTGTATATATCACGGAACTGTTCGGAGTGTGCCTGGGGGGGCCACATGACTGGCGAGGGTGCGAGTTTCCCGAGCGTTCATCAAATTGGGAGTGGCCCAATGATCAAAGCCCGAACACTTTTTTGTAGTCAGGCTGCTAACATACCGTAAGTGCATTGGAGTCAGACGGTTAACCTGCGAAACGATAGCGCAGCAACTGCTGGAGTTGTTTTTTTTGCATCTCACCGGCAGCATGCGAAGGATGACACGTGTCTTCTTCTTCTTGGTAGCGTGCAGATCGGCCAGGATGTGATGAACCAACTTGTCAGACTCTGCGTTCAAAAAATAAACAAATCAAAAAATATTGGGCTTTTGATGACGGATAGGTCGGATACATGCGACCTGGCCATTCAAACCGATGTCATATTGCAAAAAATCTGATTCGTATTCGATCTAAATCCACATGAAAGTGACCCAGGTCAGATTTTGTTTTGGCGGGGGCAGGTGGAATCGGAATTGAGTCATTCAGACTGTCATAAGGAAATCATAAAAATCAGACACAGCTCACTTTTGGGCAAAAAAAAAAAAAAATCTGATTTCGGTCGCATTTGCCTGCAGCCTGAACGTAGCCCGTTTCACAGTTTGATATAGTGATTCCGAACACAGCCAAGACAATTACCCAGATTGCGAGTTCTGATGAAGATGACGTTGTTGGCCCCGCTCTCCAGGGCTTGGAAACGTCGCTCCTGACTGCTGCCATACGCTCGCAGCTGTGTCACCTCTTTCTTCAGAGCCTCCTCGACATCTTCTTCGCTGCAGCCTCCAGCGTCCTCTTCCAACTGACAGCAAAAAGGTCGCAGTTTGTCAACGTCAGCATTTCAATTTTAACGCTACGCTTGAAACCCTTGTTTGGAACGTTCAATAAACCCTTGTTTGAAAACCCAACCGAGGCTTGAAACTTTGGCGTGAAACCCAAACTACTACACAGTGTCCTCTCTTAATAATGATAAATATCATCAAACAAGTTTAAATATCGGACAAAGGCAAACCATGTAAACATAGTTTTTGTATTATGATTTTTTTTTTTTTTTAAGGAATGACTGTCCTATAGATGCAACTTATGATGATATTTGATGCCTTAAGTTGCATCTATAGGACACCAGGATCATGTATTGACACATTCAATAAAAAATTAACAGATATGCTCAGTTACAACAACGATAAGAAAACACGAATAATATGTGGTGACTTTAACATTGACTTATTAAACCCAAATGGACACAAAAAAAACCAACCGACTTCATAAATACTATGTACAGCAACAGCTTTTTCCCAGTAATCCTGAAACCTAGCAGAATAACAGTTGACACGGCCACATTAATAGATAACATATTTATAAATGAGATTGATCATAAAATGGAAAGTGGACTTCTCATTAATGACATAAGTGACCACCTACCTGTTTTTGCAGTTTTTCATAATTATTTTGATAGAAAAGCTAAGTCAACAACTCACATAACAGAAATAAGACTAAGAACCCAACGCTCCACCGACGCCTTTAAGCAAGACCTAGAAAAACAAAACTGGACCGAGGTCTACTCAAACGAAGACCCAAATACAGCGTTTGAAGTATTTCAGTCTACCATAATCTCCTTATATGATAAACATTTTCCATTAACTAAAGTCTCCAAAAAGTATAAAGACCCAAGTAAGCCATGGATAACGAAAGGCGTAGAAAACACATGTAAAAAGAAAAACAATTTATATAAATTGTTTTTAAAATTGAGAACTGAAGAAGCAGAAAAAATATATAAGACCTATAAAAATAAACTAGTAAATATTATAAGAACCAGTAAAAGAGATCATTATCATGCACTATTAGAGCAGAATAAAAGTAACACGCAAGAAATATGGAAGATACTTAACCAAGTAATCAGAAATAGTCCTAAAAAAATGGATTATCCAGAGTATTTTATCAAAGGCAAAAATACTATTTTGGAAAAAAACTGCAGAAATAGCAACTGAATTTAATGAGTATTTTGTCAACATCGGCAGTAACCTAGCAAAACAAATTCCTGATCCAACAAACTTGTTTGAAATAGATAGATATGTAGAAAAAAACTCCTCCACGATGTTCCTTACTGCTGTAAAACAAGAAGAAGTATCAAATATTATAAAAACAAAAAGTCAACTGATTGCTTTAATATTGATATGACAATAATAAAGCAGATTATAGAATATGTAGTGCGACCTTTCACGCACATATGCAACCTGTCATTCAAAGCTGGTATCTTTCCATCAAAAATGAAAATTGCTAAAGTTATTCCAATCTATAAAAGTGGAGAAAGACATCGGTTTACAAATTATAGACCAATATCACTACTACCACAATTTTCAAAAATATTAGAAAAACTATTTTCTCGCAGACTTGATAGCTTTATACAAAAGCATGCGCTGTTAAGTGAGAATCAATATGGCTTCAGGGAAAAACGGACCACCTCAATGGCAGTTATGGAGTTTGTGGAAGCAATAGCCACTAATATAGACAACAAAGAATTTACTGTTGGGGTTTTCCTAGATCTAAAAAAAGCTTTTGACACAATAGATCACAGTATATTATTGAAAAAACTAGAAAGATATGGCATTAGAGGTGTAGCTTATAAATGGATAAAAAGTTATTTAGAAAACAGATATCAGTACGTGCAACTCAACAATAAAAAAACGAATCAACTGAAAATCACTCACGGAGTTCCTCAGGGGTCAGTGCTTGGTCCAAAACTATTCATCTTATATATAAATGATATCTGCAAGGTCTCAAAACAATTTAAATGTGTCCTATTTGCTGATGATACAACTTTCTACTGTTCTGGAATAAATCTGAAACAGCTCCTGACAACCGTAGAAAACGAATTAAACAAATTAAAAAACTGGTTCGACAGAAATAAATTGTCACTTAACCTGAAAAAATCGAAGTTAATTGTTTTTGGCACAAGACCAATCAAACACCAAGCTAAAATTATGGTAAACTCAATTGAGATAGAAAGAGCGTATGAAACCAAGTTTCTCGGATTAGTAATAGACTCAAAACTATGTTGGAAGCCACATATCGATAACGTAAAAAGAAAAATAGCCAAAACCGTAGGGATCCTCTACAAAACCAAGGAAGTGCTAAATAAGAGATCTTTGTACAGATTATACACTTCATTATTATTACCATATATGACCTACTGTGTGGAAATATGGGGAAATGCCTGCAAAACAAACACACTCCCTATTCTCAACCTACAAAAAAAAGCAATTCGATTCAACTAATAGATCAAAATATACGGAACCCACAAATCCACTATTTATCAAATTAAATACGATGAAATTTTATGACCTGGTTGACTTTAAAATCGCCCAATTAATGTACAAAGCACACAATAACCTGCTCTGTCAAAACATTCAGATGTTTTTCGAAATTCGAGAAAGCAGCTATGATTTAAGAGGTACCAACTTATTCAAAAAACTCAAAACAAGAACAAACATCAAGCAAAGAAGTGTATCTATCAAAGGTGTTAATCTGTGGAATAATCTCGAAACGGACCTGAAAATGAGTAAATCGCTTGCCGAGTTCAAAAACAAATTCAAAAAAATAGTACAAACAACCTACATCAATCAGAGTTAAAAGGATAAATTCAAAACATTAAATATAACGATAAATCAGAACTAAGTTGATAAATAGAGAAAGGTATATAAATATCCATTATGAATACAAGAGAAAATTGACACAAGAGTGTCAGGGTGTGGAAGTATATAATCCCGATACAAACCAAAAGTTGTAAAAATATCACGGTTAAGGGTAAAGTATGAGCCTTAATGGAGACTTCTTTCTTCTTACTTTTTTCTTTTCTGATTGATATAAAAATGATTTATTAGATACAATCACATAACGGGGTAGGACTAGATAAGTTTTTTACTTCTTCCTACTCCCTTGAACATAATAGCTGTGTTGAATGAAGATTGATTTCTTTCTTTTTACTTTTTTTATCTACCTTATTTTCTGTCAAATTATTACTGTATATATGTTTTATGTTCAATGAACAAACTCAACAAAAAGGGGGGCACATACCTGACAGAGTTCTAAGACAGAAACCACTGCTGACAGAACATAAAGGCTCCTCTTACTTTGAGGGAAAAAAAACACTAAATGTTTCTAAAGACTTTTGGGAGGCTATTCTTTGGACTGATGAGACGAAAGTTCAACATTTTTGGAAGGCGTGTGTCTTGTTAGATCTGGGGTGAACGTAACACAGCACAGCGCAAGTCAAGCATGGTTACAGTCATGTATGTGTTTGCTTTTCTACTTCACCACCTGGATCACTCTCTGTGATTGATGGAACCATAAATTTTGCTTTTTGTCGAAAAATCCTGAAGGCGCATGTTCGACCATCAGTTCTTAACATCAAACTGTAACGCACTTGCAAGCATGACAACGACTCAAAACACGAGATTACTGGGCCATAACGTAACCAGAGATGTGAAAGACTCGTTGCCAGTTATTGAAAACATTTTATTTCAGCTGTTACTGCTGAGGGTGGCTAGACCTCATTATAAAGTTGAGGGGGCAAGCAGTTTTTTCACATCTCAGCAGCATGTAAACTCTTAGACCGTAGGTGTAAAAAATAATGTGCAATGGTTAGACCTAATAAGATCAAGCACCTGGGCGGTGCGTTCGCTGACCTTCTCGGGTCCGTAGAGCTTGTCCGCGTACTCGCTGAGCAGGTTGAAGGCCTCCGCCGTGCACTTCCTCTGGTTCATGTTACATGTGATCAGGATGCCCTGCATGCCCACCTCCAGCTCCCTGGAGCCCCGCCATCGTTTCGCGTGATACTGGGCGCCCCCGAAGTGCTTCTTGCCGCGCTTCCGAAACTCGTTCTGCGGTGCCGACATCTTGCCAATGACGTCACTGGAAACAGCTATTAATAAATGGGATATTTACTTTCTTTTTTAGCCCCGTGTGCAATCTGCGAGGCAGTTTAAAAGCGACACGCAACGCAATAGTAATACTAATACAATACACCTCGAGGGTTTATTTAAGTAAAGCTGAACGCGTTAGAAACGTGCGTTAAAATAGAAAATGGGACTCGGTTACGGAAGGACGCCACAGTCACGTTTGGGAGGGATTCTACGGAGTACGAAGAGAGACGAAAAGCTTATCTTCGGGTTCCGCGAAGGAAATAATCCACGTCTTATGTACAACACGAATCTTTAAGTTGTGTCTTGTTCCCCAAGCGTATTAAATGCGAGGAATTGCAATTTTATAACGGGCGACTCATTTTGCTTCAAACAAGGCTTTTAGGAGTGCGAGAAGAGCGAACATTTTGTGAGGAATGCTCGACGCAAATTGTCAACTACTGTATTTAATTCACTACATAAATTACAATTGATGTAAAATTTACTAAACTTACGATTTGTTGTCTTAGATATTAGGAAATGTATTTTGGTGACGGAAGGACGCCCCCATTGTTTTCCAAGGACCAGGTACGGAGGACATCTACGGGATGCCAGTAGGGCCTAAAAACAGTTACTCCGGAGTTTCGCGACAAGTACTAAACAAGTCAATTGAACGTTCAATTGGTTAAAAAAAAGTTCAGCGCCAATTGCGATTTACCTCTGTGAGATCAAAGGTGGGAAATCTCGAAAGAAGCCTCCTTTAAATTTGGAGAACATGTACGGCGTGCGAGGAGTGACGAAAACACTCAACACCTCGCGAAGCAAAATGTCAATTACCCGAACGTGCCAATTACATTGCAAATTATGGTACACGTGGTGTATTAACCACACGTCAAACGCGTGTGTGTGCCTCGTCATTCAAGACACAACAGTACAGAAAGAAAATATTTAACTTATTAGCTGTTTTGTTTGTCAAATTAGTTATCATGAAATGACATTCTGTGACGTTAAGGTGCCTTATTGGATTTACGAACAAGGTCTACGGCACGCGAAGAGGAACGAAAATCAAATATTGAAAAAGCCAAATGTAAGCATTACATTGTTGTCTTAACTATGAAAACATCTCTGTAAATCACGGAAGGGGGACTCATTGCTGTGTAAGCTTCTGTTAAAAACGGACTTCTTGTCGTCATATAAACGCATCTTTTCTTGCGGTAAATGCAATGTGATTGGGAATGTCAAGAAAAATACAATTTATTTACATTTCTATATCAGAAAGCATTCAGATATTGCAGTCTGACCACGAAAGCAGACAATCCTTAAGTAAACGTAAAACTAATCTGAGCACCATTTATGCACGATATTGACAACCATTAAACAACAATTGAAAGCAACCAGTGAATCAAAATGTAAAGTTGAAGAAACGCCACGTTTTCTTGCATCAGACGGTTCCTTTTTAGAGGAAGTTTGTCGATATTGACAATTAAACATACCACTGCATGTTTTTACGACAGTCTTCCAATACATTTCACTGAAATGTACCCTGTCACAAAAGGACTTGGAGTCATGTGATATCGGAGTCTGAACACTGTGGCACAATGTAAATTTAGTATTTTTTTTTTGTCTTTATGCAAACGTCAAACCTATAAAACATTTGCGTACAGTCGACCCTCGCAGGATTTCGCAATTACCGGTACATTCTTTTTCAAAATCGTTCAGCCCTCCTACAAAAGGCTTGACAGCATAATTTGAAACCCTAAAACGACATGATTTTGTTTTTTAAAAAAAATATTATGGATAAGTCTTTTTGATTGTTACCAGCTCTTCCTCAGCATGGACTTTAGAGCCGGCCGTGTAGCTCTGACGTGAGTTGTTGAAATAGACCACCTCGCCTTTAGGGCTGACTCCCACTGGAAAAACTGGCACCTCTTGTTTTTGTTTGGCCCTGCCCCCCTACCGCAACCTGAGAGACGGCCGGCGCAGCAGTAGAACCCCTTCCCTTGGTTGGGTCCCCCATTGGACACCTGCAGATGCTTGGCGCGGCGTCCACATTCGCAAAGCGGCGAAGTCATCTTTCCATTGATGGACAACGCGGGGAGGACGCCCCTGTTTGGCTCCCTGGAGACGCCATTGCAACCGGGACGTGAAATGGCGGAGTCAGGGGTGGGTTTCTTCTCTTGGATGAAGAAGCATTTCGGATTGAATATGTACGGTGTGTTTGATTTTGTCACCAGTGGAGCCTCATGATCCTGCGCGTCGTAATCCGAAACAAGCCCCTCCTGGGAGGCCTCCAGAACCACGTCGTCATACGTTGACCGGTCGTCATCTTCCACGGAGAAGTCCTCGACACTTTCAGAATTTAAGGTTGGAGGTTCGAGGCTACCAAGAATGGTGGAGCACAGAACCAAACCCTTGTTGTTTTTGCGGATCCCCCACAGTGTTGTTGTCTTACCGTCCAGAACTGT
Source organism: Hippocampus guttulatus (assembly GCF_054856545.1). Classification (NCBI taxonomy): domain Eukaryota; kingdom Metazoa; phylum Chordata; class Actinopteri; order Syngnathiformes; family Syngnathidae; genus Hippocampus; species Hippocampus guttulatus. The sequence goes on along the minus strand of NC_141269.1, from coordinate 1,970,751 downwards.
CTTTGGGGACACCAGACTCTGAACGGAGTCTCGGTCCTCAAGGTTCAGGACCAGATTCTTATTCCCAGTGGACGTTGTTTTATTTTTTGCAGTCTGATGGGTTCCACTGTTCTGATCACAGACTTTTTCGCCGTTTTTTGTCAGCGTTGGTTTGACTGCCGCTGGGGTCTGTCATAAGAGAAGAACCGTTAGTACATTGGTAGCAGTTTGGAAATAGTGAAGAATTCTTCAAAAATGCGTCTTTGAGATGTTGATTGTCACTTCTAGTTGAAGTTTACTGTACTCTCAAACTAAGCATAAAACAAAGATTGTGCATTTCAACTAACCACAATCACTAAAGTCAGTTAGCTTAATGCTAACATACAAGACAAAACGCCACTGATGAGCTAACGAAACATGTATCAATATAAGAGGGTATGGAAGCTTGAACACAAGCAGTCCCGCATCACATGTAGACAGGCGATATGAAAATATTCAATGCATATATTCTATATCGTCTGCGAAAAGGACAAATGTTACCGCAGCTTACTAAGGAGTAAAGTGTGCGCATGTCGTGCTGCACCCCAGTGGCCAAAGTGCACACATCAAAAAGAGCAGCACAATGAATTAAAACACAGTTTTGTCTGAATAAGTGTTTCCTTTTGTAAGTTAAAAAAAAAAAAAAAACTTTTATTCTGGTACAACTATAACTTTATTCTTGTGAAGTTTTACTCGTCACATTATGGATTTAATATAAATCCAGGCTTTATATATTAGGAAAACTACAAAATTTGTCTTGCTTTTTGGTTGTATTGAAGTCAAATGGAAACTATTGGCAATAATACATTTTAATAAGGTATATATGAAAAATAAAGTATATCTGTGTTTTTAAAATTATTTTAAGAATCCATGTACAATATTTATATATTCAGTATGTTATTGTTTGATGAATGTACTGTATGTCGATGGAACAGCATCAGTGTCTAAAAATCACCTTCAAAGCAACAGAGCATTAATAAAATAAAATAAAAATCCATGCATCTTTATTCATTAAAAAACTGTGAGGCACGCTACGGGGGAAATCGCAGGCAGGAGGCGGGGCTTCAGCAAACAGGGCGTGAGGTGGGACGTCCACTCACCCCCTCCAAGCTTCTTGTGATCTTCATCACGCATCCGTCCCTCATCATCCTCGCCGCCAGCCGAGCGGTGTTCCTGGCATCATCTAAACCTAATCACAGGCGAGTCGTGCGTACATTTCAGACGACGAGTGGTTGAGTTTGAGTTGAGGTGAAGCGACTTCGCGTACCGGAATGTTCTCTGCCAGAAAACTGTATTCCTAAATCTTGTAGCGCGCCATTCAGACCTTTGGGTTTCCTGCTGTAGAACATCTACAAAAGACACAAATCATGTTTAAAGCCTCATTTTTTTTAAATCTCAAGATATTATAGTTTTATTTCAGTAGATTAATGATTGACTTTGGAAGTTGATGGTTTCCCCCTCTTCTGCCACGGTTTTATTGGAGTAAAATGAATACCTTATTCTTGCAAATACAAGATTTTTCATTCTTGTAAAAATTATGAATGATGACACATTTTAAAAATGTTTCCTGAATAGTGGTTTTTGATTTCTTGAAAATCTTTATTCTGGTGTAATTTTTTAAAATCGAAACAATGGTTTACTCTGGTAAAATGACAACTTTATTAAAAAACAAAACAAAACATGTTTTTCCTCTCCCTGCCTAGTTTTACTCAAGTGAAATTATGACAAATCTTGTGGAATTGCACTCCCCCCTCACATCATGATATATTTTTATAGAAAGATGACACCTACGTATTTGTAAACTTAATATTTGACTCATTTCATTATTGTTTTTGTTGCTACGAAATGATAACTTCATTCTCATAAAATATCTCTGAAGAGCAATTTTTTTCTCATAATCTTGTTTTATTGTTAGAAATTTACAATTGTAATATTTTGACTTCTAATTTCTAAAACTTTTTTTGTCATATAATAGGTTTTGTGTGTGTGTGTGTTCCAAATGAGTGTAATATTAACACACCTTTGTCATAAAAAGTGCAAAATGAACTTACCCTGTATGTGTTCCTCAAGTCGATCCAGCTATTGAGCACGTCGAGTTTGTGGATCTGCTTGCGTTTACACTCATAGTGCAAACAAACGCCCAGATCCCAATCTGCGAGCGTATTCTATTTATTAATACAGGTTTATGAAAAATACACGTTTGAAAACAAAATACGTCACCTGACCACGTGAGGAAAGCACAGAGCTTTTGTCCGGGTGACTCAGTGGGGGAGTTCAGTTGCCCAGCGGGAAAGACCACGGCCTTCTCGACGCGGAGCTTCTGCAGCCAGCGGCCGAACTGAGACAGACAAATACGGAGGGGCACCCCTGCCTCCACCTGGGTCTGTAGGATACACACGTGCACACATTTACAGACACACACACACACACTGTAACTGTATGGTTTTATTCTTCAAATATTCTGTACTTCTTGCACAATTATAATCCCCACCCTCATAAATATTCTGAATTTATTATCGTAAAACTGTACCCACCCCCTCCTAATACTACTCTTTTGTGGCGTGTTGTTTTGGTCTGTTCTTTTACATCTTTGAGGTCACCTGTGTGATCCCAGTTAGCTCGGTGCAGAAAGCTGACAGTATTGGACGCTCCTGGGGTTGAACGTAGGCGTGAAACTCGGACTCAATCTCCCCCGTGGACGTATTGAGAAGAACAGCGGGGAACTCGACTGTGTCAGAAAAGTATGGATGAATAAATGAGAACAATAAAGATGCAAAAACACCAATACGGCACCTTTTGAAAATGGAAACGTACTTATTTCCTGAGTGTGGTTGTTTTTCTCTCGCCAGCACGTGGACTCATAGTCAATGATGATGAGGTATGAAAATGATTGATCTGATACAAAATATTCCATACACCATGTTATGAAAGGCCACGTTCGAAATGATCACGTTTGTTTAATTGCGTTACTAACTTGACAGCAGAGTCTTTTTTTGCCCAGCGGATGACTGACTACGCTGCCTCAGAAGTCCCAATTCTCTGTGGACACAATTATAAGAATATACTGTAAATAGCATACACGTGTCTATTACTGTCGTGGCGTGACGCATGACACGAACCAACAAAAATACCCCATTCATTCGATGTCGACACATTAATCTGAACATCATTATTTGCATGTTTTTATTACACAGCACTTTGAGCTGCATTTCTATGTATGAAAAGGAGATCTGATTAAATAAGTGCCCTCTCACAGACACAATTTCACAAAATCGGAAATGACAAAGATTTTAATTGATTGCTCAATCTCACATGTGGTGGGCGATTAAGCACTCCAGAGATTCGAATATTGGGATACAAGACATTAAAAAGCCAAGTGTACGTAATGTGTCCCCATTTAAAATATAACAATGGGTTGACTTTCGTTGACTTAGCAGCAACACACTAAACGGTTATTACTCAGTTTATGTCGATACTCACTTGGCTAGTTTCTTTGTCGACATTTCCGCCACTTGAACTTGCCTGTGTTACTTTCGAGGCAACATTTATGGCGATATTTAAGGTTTAGGCGAGACTATATTGAGCGAATTGCGCTTTTTTTTTCAAACGAGTCGCATCCATGATTCGACTGTTCGGCTCGTTTGGTCCTCATGGCAGTGAAATCGATAGCAGAGTCGTTAAAGGCGGATGTATAAATAATGCGTCTGCAATGAACTTCAAATTAAAGCTTTATAGTTCGGATTTCAGCATTTTTATCCTGTGAAATACCTTCATAAATGTTAATTAATAATTAAAATAACATATTATTTAATTCCGTTTGAAAAAGGAGTTTAAAACACACGCATTTTCATCAATGTTTTTCAGCTGATTTTCTTTTGAAAGTTCTCAAACAAACGTGATCTTACCTGCTTCCTGTGTCAGGAATCTTGCATCCCCCCACGTGTTTTCCGTCCATTTTCAACCTTGCTTATCCTGAAATTTGGAGACAAGCAACCATTCCAACGTGTTTTAATCGAAATGTTAAACGTGTGAATTTGGAAGGCGTCGGATTGTCATAACACGGTAACTAAGTATGTATTATACATTTTATTTTAGTGACTTAACATCCTGCAGATCGTTAGCCGAATAAATCTTATACTTACCCACTCATGTTGTAATCATCGACTTGCGTCACAAACTTAATCATCGACTTGCGTATTAATTCACAATATTACTCAGTAACTCACTCATTTATTCAGTCAATAACTAATTAACTCACTAACGAAATAACCCATTCACTCCTCAATCCACCAACAACTCACTGTCCAACTCACCAATGCACATCATAACTTTGTCATGCACTCAGTCTTAAGTCACTAAATTACTCTCTCTCACACTTACTAACTTACCAACCGTCTCATTCATGAATTAACACAGTCAGTTACATCATGAAATGTGGCAAAGTCTAAGTTCAGCGTTTCAGGCCGAATCGAGGTGTAAATGACATTTGTGTTTGTTTTCCATGCAGGTGGAGTTTGGCTGTAAAATGGAGTCCTCACTATCAACGCTTACCAACGGAAAGAAAAGGAAAGATGATCCGGATCATCATCATCATGGCCACAGCGCGGCAAAGAGGGTCAAAAGCGAATCTGCTGGCGCCGATGAGCTGGAAGAAGTTGAACCGCGAATCTCTGTGCTTCCTGACCGCCTGCTGCATCCCATCACGGCCAAGGAGCTGATGGAGCTCCTGCACTATGCTGCTCTAGGGAAGAGCAACGGAGTCAAACAGCCAAGGTCACCAGAGATTCATTCATTCATTCGTTAGCAACTTGGTGATTGAATGATCGAGTGAGTTGGTGAATGAGTGAATTAATGAGAGACTTAAAATCGTGCATGAGGGAATTAATTTAGGTGTTGGTGAGGGAGTTAGTGAATGTAATTGTGAGTGAATTCATGAGGAATGTGTTTTGATTCAACGTTGTTGTTCTCTGTGTGTGTCGCAGTTGGTGTCGTCTCCATGGACAAAGACGTATTGAAGGCGTCAATGTAGTGGTGGTGGAGGGTGTTAGCCAAAGTGACTTTTACAAACATTACCTGACTCTCAGGAACCTGAGGACCAAGTACAGCAATGTAGGTACTAGTCGCTAACAAGTCGGCATGATGTGCAGATGGACATTGGTGATGTCAGTACTGTATTGTTTTGTTTGTGTTAGAGGTTGAGCTTCATGTCGTCAAATAGCAGCAGCAGCCTCCTTTCTACAATATTCAGCAGTGAAGTGGACTCATTTGCACAACCGTCTTTGTCAAAGGAACAAAAGCGCAACATCAAGATAAACAATGGTCAGCATTAAACACTTCACTCACACATTCACGAACCAACTGTGTCTTTCACAAATTTTACTCACCAACTAACTAATTTCTTCCTCAACAAACTCACTTAATCACTCGACCAACTGACTCTTAAATTGATTTATTATGTCGCTCACTAACCAAGTCACTCTCTCCCAAACTAAGTCACGGGTCTAACGTGTCAACCTAACTCATTCACTCATCAGCTCACTCGTCACATGAACCAACTTGCTCTCATTTCAGTCATGAAATCAAGTCTCTCAATAATTCACAGCAAATTTGCAAAGATTTCCTTTTTTTTTTCTTTTCAAACCTCGACCACAAAGTACAATAAGATTCAACCAACTATTTAACACAACTAACTCATTCAACATGCGTTTGTGTGTGGCAGTGCTGAGTCGTCACCCGGTGGTGCACAAGTACGGTACGAAAAAGAGTGGCCTAACGGCCTACGTGCTCACCCAGGAGGAGTTAATCCATGGGCATTACCCCGTAAAAGGTGATTGGTTGCCACCTCCTTCATCGTCCACGTGTTTGCCCTTTCACTTCCTGTTGATCACTCTCCATCGTCTGCATCAGGACTGCCGGGCTTCGAGGACTTTCTGGCCCTCTACAGCACTGACATCACGGATAGCAGCCCTCTCTTTGGATTAGACTGCGAAATGGTGAGATGACTTCCTGGTTTAACTCATTCCCCCTCTGAGGCTAAACCAATCAGTTATTTAATGGCAATCATGTGACACAGTGTCTTACCGAGATGGGCCACGAGCTGACCCGAGTCTCCCTGGTGGATGGCGACGGGAAATGCCTGATGGACGAGCTGGTTAAACCTCACAACAAAATACGAGACTACCTCACTAAGTAAGCACGGTCAAGCTACCAATTTGTCATTCAACGTAAAGACTAAAAAAACAGATTCAACCCAATAAAAAGTACCCAAGCATAAATAAATACATTTAAAACATAATTAGAATTGCACAAAGTTCAGTTACTGTTACACAATTTAGTTGTTTGGTGATTTTGTCTTGCAAGTTAGTTTCTAGATATCTAGCTTTTTTTTTTGTGAGTCTTATATTAATATGGTAATGAGCAATGAGTAGTTGTTTGGCCAGTTATTCAGTTCGCTACCGAGTTAACTAGTTGACTTCGTATGTTACGTCTGCTCAGTTTGTTGGCTGTTTATTCTGCTTTGTATTTTGATAGTTTAATAGTAGTTTACTAGCATCCAGTTTCTTCCTTGGTTAGCTAGCTCTCTCTTAGTTATTCGGCTAATTAGATACAGTAGTTGGTAGATAGCCGGTCAGTTGTTTATTTAATAATCTGGTTACTTAGGTAGTTTGTTAGGTAAATCACAAAAGTGAATTGGCTTGGCATCGAGTCAGTTAACTTGATGATCTCTTATTTGACTAGTTGATTCACTGTTCACCTGTTTGGGTAGCTATTTTGTTAATTACTTATTTAGCTAATTGGTTAATTGATTCGTCAAGTGGTTGGTTAATTTATTGCTAGTGAGCTATTTTGTTAGCTAGCTAGCTAGCCACTCACTTGATTGGTCACTTCGTGAGTTGATTAGTTAGCTATTTTGGTTAGTTTGATAGTGATGTATCTCATGATTTATTTAGCTACTTAGCTAATTTGTTTACTGGTTAGATGATTTGATATTCTGCTGTTACATATATAATTCGTTAGCTAGCATGCTGCATGGCTACTTAGCCGAGTAGTCAGTCAGCTAATTATTTGGTTACAAACTTGTCTCATTTGTTAGTTGCCTACCTAGCTAGTTGATGAGGTGATCGATTGTTTAGTTAACCAACTAGTTGAATAAAAAAAAAAGAAGGTAGAATGGTAGCTCGTTCACGGCGGTTTTTGCTTATTAGGATTACAAAATAAACTTACCATGGACAAACGGTATGTACAATATTTGTGTCCCATTGCCAGTTTCTCTGGCATCACGATGGCCATGTTGGATCCGGTCAAGACAACATTGCGCGACATCCAAATGAGGCTGTTAACGCTGTTGCCGAATGACGCCGTCCTGGTGGGTCACTCCATCAACAAGGACTTGGAGGCTCTTCGAGTACGTGGACACACGCAAACAAATCCAACTCAAGGACAAGCGCTCCAAAACAAAAAGTGTGTGGTATATGATCCTAAGGATTTGTTGTTATCTTTGCAGCTGATCTACCCTCACGTTATCGACACATCGCTGCTGTACGCTAGGGAGCTCGGGAAGCGATTCAAGCTGAAGGTTCTGGCTAACGTGGTGCTCGGCCGGCAGATCCAGACGCAGGATAAGAAAGGACACCATCCCTTGGAGGACGCCTTGGCCGCCCTTGATCTGGCCAAGTACTTAATAAGCAAGTCACCTCTGAAGGTAACGACAACCAAAGCAATACCCAAAAATACACTATCGATTGTGAGGGTGATTACTTTTTTAGGTCGCCAGTTTGTTCGTCAGCCGGGTAGTTTGGTTTGTTAGTTAGTTACTTAGCTCGCTAATTTAGAAGATTTAGTCAGTTACTCTACGTAGGTTTAATTTATTTACAATCTCGTTAGCATACAACTAGCAGGTGGTGGTACTTGGCTGTTGATAGTTTTGTTAGTTATCTGGTGAGTTAGCTAACATGTTGCTTAGCTAGTTAGCGAGATCGATAGTTTGTTACTTTGTTGGGTGGGTATTTAGAGAAATGGTGGGTAGGATAACTGATTTATCGAATGAATTGGGTTGGGTGTTTTTTTTTTTAACCAAGTTAGGTATCAAGTTAGTTATTTAGCAAGCAACCTATGTAGTTGTGTGGGTAATTGGTTAGTTTGTTCATGATTGTTGTTTGTCATTTGCTTTGTTAGTCAGTTAGTCTGTCAAATAATCGTTGGTTTGAGTTGGTGTGTTAGCAGCCACGCCGTAACTTACGTTAGTGCAACAACTGCGCCGTGTGTGTCTGTTTTGGATCGTTCTGTCAGGTTGTTGAGGATCACCTCGAGGACCTTTGGGGTTGGTCCATAAAAGAAGAAGATGAGCCCACGCCCAGTAGCAGGTGGGATGAACGCGCACAAACGCTATTGTTTGTGTCGCAGAGATGTGGTAACCTTGTCTTTCTCTCCCTGTCTGGCGTGCAGGTTTGCAGATGTGTTGCAGCATCTGGGCCGGACCGTCGGCTATGTGGGGAAACGCAGTGATTTAACCTTACATCCAGCCAATCAGCTCTGGCACAACTCGGACAAACAGGTGAGGAGGCTCCGGGCCATCAATTGGATGGATGGAAGGATGATTTTTTTATTTTTTGTTTTCAAGTTGCTCTTAGTTCGGAAATGAGTCTTTAAATTACTTGTCTGAAAGTTGGCCGGTTCGTTAGATGGTCTGTAAATGAGTTTTAATTTGCCTGTGAGTTGTTTGGTTCGCAAGTTGGTCAGTTAGCACGTTCTTAATTCATTTGTCTGTCTTTTTGTCGGACATTCATTTGTTGGTTTGTTGATCTGTTTGCAAAGTCGTTTTTTGTGGTCAATTTCTTGTAACCAAACATGAATCTGCACTCAATTTCACTGCCATTTCCTCTTCCCTTAACCACCGACACAAGTTTTGTCATTTTTGCATCATCCCAAAAACAAATCAACAAACGGCTGTCAAAACAATACCTCGGGAACCAAAAATGGCAGCCGTTTACGACGGCAAGCTCACTTTTAGTGCAGTTCAGCTCTCCTCTTAGTGTCATCAGTGGACTCTTGTGCAGGTCGTGGACTCTTTCCGCAAATGGAGCAAGTGTCCCTTCTTCTCTGCGCTCAGCTTGTCTGGCTTCTCAGGAGTCCCCCCTTGTCAAGACCACAAGGTTCAAACTCGTGTACGTGTAAGTTTGTGTGTGTGTGTGTGTGTGTTATCCCACCATGTCTGTGTTTGTTGGTGTTTTAGAAGAGCTGGTATCTTCAGGACATGTGCGTGGTGTTTGCTGGACCGCTCCCTGCCGGCTTCTCCGAGAAAGCGGTGAGGCGAATGTTCCGCTGCTGCGGCTCAATCAGGGCCGTCGAAATGCTGGAAACCACACACAGGGTGCGTTTGGTCCACGCGCAGGCAGAAGCGCAAAACCAAAATGAAATATTACCCCCCACTGCCGGGTTTTGCATTGAAGGTCCTGTCTCGCCGTTTTCTGTAGGTTCATGCCGTGGTGGAGTTCAAATTACTCGAAGCCGCTGCGCTGGCGCTACAAATGCTAAATGGTGCCACCGTGCAGGGACACACTGTGAAGGTTAGCTTGTCACCTCGCAAGATGTCATAGTTAATACAGATTGTAGTTAAAAACAGCTTGTAGTGTTGCTTTTGGAGTACAGTATAATCCTAATTTGAACCTGCGTGATGCCATGCACGACCTCAGTTCAGTGAGCATCAAAGGGTGACTTGTTTTTTATTTTTTTATGCATGATGATTTGTAATTTTTTTGAAATTGTAATTCTTCTTTGCACAACATGAATAGTTTCTGGAACAGTTGCATGTTTTCCAGAGGCCCCAGTTTTGACCACTTCCATTCTTTTCAAGCCAAACAACGCGAGCGTACGTATGGTGTATGTCTCAGGTTCAGAGGCCAGTGACAGAGTCCACGCTGGATTTTGACGTGACTCTGGATGCCTTGATGAGCGACGCCGTCAACGCGCGCCGTCTCTACGCGCTCAAGCTAAAATGTCACATGACCGCCAATGGGCACACGCCGGACGGCGAGCCGGCAGTGAACAGCTGCGCTTCCGTGTCGCTTCCCGTCAAAAAGTGCGAGCTGAACGAGGAGACGCTGACGAAGACGTTCGGCCGCTTCGGAGTCGTGGAAAGGGTCGCGTTGATGGACCAACCTGAAATGGAGCCCAGTCATGCATACATACGTGAGTGGCGGAAATACGACAATAGCAACATTTTTTTCTCCCTCGGAAGTAACATTTTCGCCAAGTTGTCATGTAGGGATTTTCTTATCACCGATATCACTGTCCTATAAGTGGTACAGTCACAAAAAAGGTCACGATGGAGTGATACAACTTAACATTAAGAAATCATTTTAGACTTTTTTTCAATTAAAATATGATACAATTTTCAAAATTTTGTAAAACAATGTTCTTAATTCAAATACACCCCCCAAAAATACATTGATTTGTTCTTATTTACATGTTTTATTTGTATTGCGGATTTGTAAAATAGAAAAAAACTGTTTTATGTTCATGAATTTTTCAAATATAAAACGTGCAATTGTAACTCATTTTTTCGAACTGACCTAACAAGTGTAACTACATAGAAATATAATACATGTAAAATAAAACTTAATCATGTCATAATTACACAAATGCCCAAAAATATTTTATTCTTATCCAATTTTAAAATATTTCAAAATCTGATTTTTTTGAGGCCTGCATTTTATATCTAAATTTTAAAATATTTATCCAACTATTTTTTTACATTTATGTACACGCTAATATTTAAATATTCAAAAGAAACAGTGTGGTAAACCTGACCGTGTCTCAGTTTTTGGGGAACGCGTTGCAGCTGTAAAATTCAAACTTTTTTAAGTGAATAATCATCATCAGTTCAAATATCTTGTCATTGTAGTGTATTCAATTAAATACAGGTTGAACATGATAAGATAAGATATCCTTTATTAGTCCCACACTGGGGAAATTCACATTCACATGATCATTGGGTTCTGCTTTTATGTCCTAACTATATTAGAATTGGGTTTGTATGCGTTATTGTAAAATATAGTGTGTGTGTGTAAAAACGTAACACACAAGTGTAAATTTTTTTTTTTACTCCAAGATATGCCAATGATGTCACAAAAAAAGCCAAAGCTTGTTGGTCTTCTTTTCCACAGATTTTGCACATTCTGAGGGGAAACGGGCGGCTGTCGACTCCTCCGCGGAACTTTGGCAGGAAAAGTACGTGACATGTGCGGCGCTGACTCCAGCAGACGCTACTTGCGGTGTGAGCCCGCACGAAGGGCCAATTCACTTCGGAGGCCAAACACACCACAAATCTCCTCAGGTTCATGATATACTTCGCTTTACACTTATCAGAGTATCAGACTAGAATGCTTGCTAGTGACGTTTCAACCATATCGTCAAACCCGACTCCAAAACGTTTGGGTTTTTTTTTTCTCTCGTGAAGGATGCGGCACTGCGGCGCATGATGAAGAACCTGGACACACGACTGGGGAAAGTCTTTAGGTCTCTCCCAGAATGCACCTTGTCTGTGGTGCTGCTGCTCGCTCACAACAGGTCACTTTCAAATCTTTTTTTTTTTGAAACACAAAGCTCCCTCTTGATCTTTTTTTCCTCCCCTTTTCATCTCCTTAGCGCTCATAATCCGCCATCGCCTGGTTTGTGCCTTTTGGAGATCAAGCGTAAGAAGTCAAGTCAAGCCCTCACATGACAGCACGTCCGGTATCGTGGACATCCACTTCCGGTGTCCAACAGACTCATTTCAAAAATGGGGATGAAACTGTGATCATCTTCAAAACACGTGAGAATAGAACTGTGGTACAGAAGTGGAAAAAATAAATCCGAAAGTACCTTTGATGGCACAAGACACATTATTGGAGGCAGGGAAGGGGTGTGTGTGAGGGGGCGGGGGGTGCAGCGCACATTTTGGTGAACTTCTCCAATGAAACTACAACCCAGTCGTGTTACCGCACTTCCTGGTTGAAACGAATACCTAAGTAACATGACGGAAGAGAACAAACGTGTGAAACAAAGCGACGTAGGCAGCGACAGTAAGAAAATTCTTTAATTTTTTTTTTCATTTCCCTACTCCCCCGCCCCTCCAAGGAAATATTGAAGGATTTTGAACCTCATACAAAACAATGTAAATATGTATATAGATTTTGACACGTTTGCCATACAACTACAAAACAAACAATCTGTACAAAAACAACAAACAGAAGCACCTCCAGTAGGGTCCAAATCGGCACAGCAATAAATTATCACATTATGGTTGTCGATACCGTTTCTGTACGTTTGATAAAATAAGACCATTTCATAATATTTGTTTCTTTTTTTTTTAAAACGGACAGCTTTTTAAATAGACATTACGCTGAACCCTGATGGCGTAAACTACATGTTCACCTTACGGCAGCTGAGCTAACACACAAGTAAAAAAAAAAAAATAATAATAATAATGTTGGGACCGACCGCGCCGGCTCCATTCCGGTATCGTCACATGTATAAAAGAACTGTTTGAAATTCAAGATGAAGTGTGGAAAAGCAGAACCGTCTTTATGGCTTGTGGGGGTTTGTGTGCTGGTCCGCACCTGCAAGCGAGCTGGCGCTCTCCTGGGCGCGCCGAACCCCGAGTGCTTCTCAACTTTGTTGCTACCACGCCTCGGGAACCTCAAACAACGCTGACGAAGTTCCAGCAGCTGAATGAGGAGAAAAGCGGGGGATTTAGGAAGAGAAACGTTCCCATCGCAAATATGATGAACAGGAGCAAACCTTCCGATTTCTTCTTTTTGTTCTTCTGACTTTTCTGTGCGGGCGGCACGGCCGCTGCGGCAGAGGCCTGCCGCCAGCTGAGCGTCCCCTCGGCCTCTTTTGCCAAATCAGCGGCAACTTCCTCCTCGGGGGCGGGACTCGACCGGGACGATTGGGTAGTGTCCCTGCAGGGAGCGGCAGGGGCGAATTTCAAAGTGGCGTCCGAGGTGATGGGGGGACAAAACGGAATCGATGGACTTACATGGTCTTCAGCCATCCTTCTGACGTTTTGCTCTCCACAACTTCTATAATCAATCGGAATAATATTCAAATCAGCAAATCCCGTCAGACTTCAGAAAATCTCGCGCGACTTGAACAAATCCTGTGAAATGCTGATTAGCATGCCAACAGGTGGGCAGCAGGTGTGAAGGAAAACACAAGCACACACCATCAGTTTTCATCTTCTTGCTCCCTGTGCCGTCCGAGTACGAGTAGTGAGTCCAGCCGTCTGCGGCCTCGGCGCTTCCCTGCTCCGCCTGGATGGGACTGCCGCTGCGCTTCCTCAGAGCTCTGGGACAACGACAACGGACATGTTGCTTTAATGCTTACGACTAATATGACAGATATTAGCAAACCAAAATGATATAGCCATAGAATATAGGAAAGTGTGCAGTGCAATGTTTTTGTTTTTCCATTGGGACTGGAATATATAATGGCACGTACCAAGTAGATTATTACTTTAATGCTTACGACTACTAAAACAATGACAGAACCAGATGATTTAGTCAGTTTAGCATAAGGGGAGTTTTGGGGGGGGGGGGGGATATGAAATTTAATTGACTCTAGTAAATGAGGACACCAGCGCATAGTCTGACTTAAGTCACTTGAACTCAACCGTCTTTATCGAGCACTTACGAACCACTCCTCAATACAAAGTGATGCACGTGGAGCAAAAATAATTCATACAAAAACAAAAAATGATGGAAATCCAGCATCTTTCATCTGTGGCAGCTGGCGAAGGTAAAGCCATGCCTTTCTCAAGAACACTCTGAAACACTAATTCATGCCTTTGTCACATCTCTGCTGGATGACTGTCCTGCACTTGGCTTTGGAGTCAACCAATCCTCCATGAAGCGTCTCCAGTTGGCCCAAAATGATGCTGCTCACCGCTTGACTGGTACTCAGAAGAGGGAGCACAGAACTCCTACTCTGGCTCCCTGTTCATTTTAGAGCTCTTATTTGTTTTCAAATCTTGAAATGGCCTCGCCCATCTTCCCAACTATTCAGCCTTTTGATGGCATACTGCTCACTACTCATAACTGCGAAGGCTTTTGTTAGCATAGTAAAATATTCCACGTAATGCAATTGAATTGAGTAGAATGTGATTTAACTGCCACCACTCCAAGGGTTGCCAATGCAAAAGTTTCTCTTAACCAGGAGGATGGAATATTATCGCTGCGTTCGTGCTTCCTGTGCCTCCTTTAGTCTTACAAACATGTAGGAAAGTATCAAATGAAGTAAAAGAGGGACCATGGTGTCAAGTACAAGGTGGCGTTGCTTTCATGCTTACTACGATTATTTACAAAGCCATTTGTAAATAATAATATTAATAATAATAATTGTAAATTTCCCCAGTGTGGGACAAATAAAGGATATCTTATCTTATCTTATTTGTGAGCAGGTAAGGAGTGCTTGACATAAAGCTCGATGGGAAGTACGTGCGAGCAGAGGCGTCGTACCTGGGGTATCCGAACCCGCCGCTAGAAGTGGCAGAGGCCGGGTAGTGAGGCTGGACCCAACCGTCTTCCGTCCAGGACTTGGAAGTGGGCGGCTGCTTCTCCTTCTCCTGCTGCCTGCCCTGAATGTACTCGGCGTACGTCTGGATCTTGTAGCTCTCGGCATAGCGGCTGGTGTTCATGGCTATTTGCACCTGGTCCGTTTGACTGAGGGACACAAAGGCGGACGTGTCGTCCACCCACGAGACCTGAATGTTTCCTGAGTAGACACGAATAGGAAATGAGCTTGAGTGACACGCACTGGGTTGTTCGTGGAACTGATCATGTGGTCGTCGACCTTTACCGAAGGCACTGAAGAGCTGGTAGAGGTCGCTGGTCTTCCATTCTTTGGGGAAGGTGACGTAGAGGACGTTGTCTCTCTTCGGTTGCACTGGAGCAACAAAGACAATCAATATAAGCAACGGAGGGGAATCCCGCGCTGTATATTTTGGTCATCAGTATGGTCGCGGCAGCAGGTCAACTTCCCAAGTTTTGTTGTCACGAAGGCCTTTTCACTATTTGGTGGGGGGAAAAATCTGGTCGTTATGAAGTTTACGTTCTAAAAGGTGTTCGTTGTCGGCAAAATCGGCAAATGAATGACGTGAAAGCGGGCCTTTGAAATGTGAACGTTATTGGGCTGAAAACGTAAACGGGGTACAATGAAAGGAGGTTCGACTGTACCTCAAACTCAACATTGTGTTAATTCAAATAGTTTTTTTGGATTGGGGTTCCTTTACAGACACACACATGCATTTTTATGCCCCCACCCCCGCCCCAGAAAATTACAATCATATTTATTTGAAATATGTTGTGTCGTACAGCGAACAGCGCTGATGTAATACTCACAGTCTGGTCCTGCGATATTGAGGTAGGGGATGTCTATTATCCTCATCAGGAAAAGTCTGGAATCAAACCAACGGTGAACATCGCCAAAGGGACGAGCAGCCCAACGGCGGATACAAAAACGGCGAGGCACGGCGAAACCGGCATTACTCACTTGTTGTAGAACGGCTCGATGAGTTTGGAGTGAGCCGACACGTACGCTTTGGGTGGCGTCAGGAAAGAACCTGGAGGGAAAAACGGAGTGATTTATGAGAAAGTTGTCTTCGATTGGTTAAGAAGAACCGTGTTGTGTCACGCTACCCAGGAAGTTGGCCATCGAGATGAAGCAGCGTCCGGTGATGTAGGCGTCATAGCCGGCCTCGTGCAACTGCTCCTTGGCTGTGTTGTAGCTCGCAAAGCCTTCAGCTGCCTCTTAGGACGGAAAAAAAAAAAAAAAAAAAAAGATCCGTGAAGAAGCACTGTGTGCGTGTGCAAGCATGTGCGTGCGCCTACCGATTTGAGGAGCCTTGAAAGGGCTTTCGTTCAGCTGCTTCTCCAGCTCGGCCAGAGACGTGTTGTTGATCAGGTCCTGCAACGCGCACGGAGATGAGTTTTATAGAATACCACATATGCTAATGCCCCGCATATTTGTGCTGTGTGAGCTGCTCACTGGAAAACTCGGCAATTCCTGCATTTTTAGGCCGTCTGTCATGCTTCAAGATGGAAGCTAATTTGAAAGTTGTCACTGGTCTTAACCGCATGTGAACACTTTTGCATCATCAATGAAGGATTTTTTTTTTTTTGCATCTAAGAATTCAATATATTTGTTTTGATAGTGACAAAAATAAAATGTGCAGCTATCGCACAGACACGGAAATAATCTTAGATGCACCTTAAAGGGCTGAGTGGACGCCATCAACTTTGTGTCCAGAAGCCTGCGAGAAGACAAAAATCATGCAAAGGCAGACACAGAAAGCATCGGTTGCCGTCAGGAAGTGGGTAAGAAACGCACCTGGGGAAAACGCACATGGTGACCTCTTTAAAATCTTGAAGATCCTGGAGAAAGGGGGGGGGGGGGGGAAGCAAGAGAGAGCGTGTGCGTTAAGTAGTTCAGAAATGACACGACGGCGACATCCCGAAGAGCGCAGCGTACGTCGGGCAGGGGGCAGTAGAACTGGTGGATGGTGTGCATCACGTCCAGCAGCATGTTGTGGCCCACCACCAGTTTACCCTGCCAAAAACGTTTCCGGTTGATCCAGACTCATGTTTTAAACATCTAGTCAAAGTTCCAGAAATGCAAGATTGTGACTCACAGACTTGGAGATGGCGTGGATGACCCGGGAGAAGCCCACGGCATCATTTAGCTGCATCTGGTGGAATTGAGTATTATAAGAGAAGACAAGACAAAATATATATGTATAATATTGATTTAAAGCAAGAGTCATTTCTCAGGACATGTTTTTGCCAACCTGCTCCTTCTCCAATTTCTGCTGCTCTCTCTTCTTCCTCTCCTCCTCATCCACCTTACTGACCTGGATGATGCGCTCCTTCTTGAAGACAAAAATACATAAATAAAATAATGTGGATGGATTTACTGTTCATGCAACTATTTCATTACTCATGCAGGGTGCTCGCATTTTCTGGAAGCTAAACTAGTACTTCTTTTGGGTTTATGGAACGCATTAATTGGATAGACATTCTTTCCCCTTCGAAATATTACTTTGGTTTTGTACGATTTGGTTTTTGTCACTTCAGGACCAAAAAATAAATAAAATAAAAATAAAGTTCCACTGCTTACAAAAGTGACAAAGCCAGTTTTAAGACTTCCATTTTGGCCAGACTCTTTTGCTGCAGTAGAAATCACAAGCAAGCAAACATAAACATACATTGAGTTTCGCTACCTTGTCTATTTCCATGGTTTCTACATGGAGCCCTTTTGGAAACCTGTCAGTCAAAAGGAAAA
The DNA here is from genome assembly GCF_054856545.1 of Hippocampus guttulatus. Classification (NCBI taxonomy): domain Eukaryota; kingdom Metazoa; phylum Chordata; class Actinopteri; order Syngnathiformes; family Syngnathidae; genus Hippocampus; species Hippocampus guttulatus. The sequence goes on along the minus strand of NC_141269.1, from coordinate 1,953,414 downwards.
GACAAATGAATCCCTCTGAACAAATGAAGCAATAAAAGTAAAGTGACAGGACATACTCACTTCCAGTTGAGAGTTTGGTAGATCAACTTCCTCTGGAACCTAGGATGAAAAAAATAACTAAATGAAAAATCAGACCTACAAATGTATATAGAAACACGGGGGATTTGTGCCCGCATCGCTTCTCAACGGGCAAGTTTAAGTGTCGGCTTACCCGGTGCACGGCTCCAGGTCGACTGTTTTCTCCGCGCTCGAGAACAGGGCCTCCACCTTCTCCCTACGTCGGGCAACGTCAGAAGCAAGTCATTATACCGAACAAGTCGGGCGCCTGGGCTGCTGCTTTTGTCCGAGACGTACACCACTCTGTTGATGAAGTCCTTGTGCTCGTCGGGCATGTGGGCGGGGCCCTTGTAGCAGGACGGCGAGATGTAGGACGGTGTTCCGACGCCGTTGGCCTGCTGGCTACGCTTCTCCTCTGTCTGCTCCCTCAGCTGGGCCTCCTCCTCGTGGTTCAGGTAGGGGATTCCTGTTGATGTTTCACATCCGAATTTAGGACTGGGCGATAGACTTATATTAAATAATATCGCAGTTCGTTTGTTTTTGTTTTTAATTAATTGCAAAAATCATGATTAATTTTTTTTTATCTGAGCCACAAAGGGGCACCCTTGTGTGAGCGAATGCTGTAATGCTCAGATCTGGCAAATTTTCTGAATCGCCGAATCAGTTATCCAGAAAGACCTGGCTTGGAAGTGTTGCCATTTCACTCACCATGACAGAAAACCTTGTTGAAGTCAAAGCCCTGACTGGCCAGGAAGTCAATACTGGAACTCTGAAATCATGAAAAATAAAATAAAATAACTCGACCTATAGTAGTCACTTGAAGCTTATGATAAATTTTTGAAAGGAAAAAGAGATTTACTTGGCAGATAAACTTGATGTCAGGTGAGGTCCGGTTGAAAGGTTTTGGGAATATATAAAAGTTAAAAGTCTTTGTGACGTATCTGCAGTAGAGAATGGCAGGTTAACTGCTTTGCACACTTGTTTGACAATGTTTAAAAAATAAATAAATAAAAAAAGTGCCGCGGGGGAAAAATGAAGGATTACTGTTAAAACAGGTTTCAGAAAGAGCACAAAAAAACCCACCATGTAATTTTTTATATTTTTTTTTCTTCTCCATGTCACTTTAGGGCACGGATGTCAAACACATTTTTGTCGCAGGCCACTTTGGAGTTGTGTCTTCCCTCGGAGGGCCGTTATGAAGGTGGAACCACAAAAATGTTTCATTGTCTCATTGCATTATGACTTGGAAACAACAAATGAATGGTTTACGAGTCAATTATAATAGTTCATTCAATTATTGTTCAAGTGAGTATAAAGAGGGTAGCAAAATTATTGCCCCCCCCCCCCCCCAAAATCTCAGTGTTGCTTATAACGCATGGCAGTTTGACATTTCGGTGGAGATTTTAGCAATCATCATGCAAGTTGACACACGTGATATGCTTTTGGGGGCCACGTAAAATGGTGTGGCAGGCCGGATCTGGTCCCCGGACCTTGAGTTTGACACCATACTTTAGTGTCTCAGTTTTTAAGTGCATGGCTACTGTTCGGTTCCACGGAGGGGGAAAAAATATTTAATTGGTGAGAATCCAGTCAGGTTTCTATTCCCATTCGGTCCTAACGGGCAAAACACTCACTTGGCGTCTTTCTGGTCATACTTGAAAGTGCAGAGCCCGAATTGGAAGAGAAGAAAATCCATGGAATGCTTAGGGAAGGGAAAAGAAGAGATTGGATTAGCCTGTGGAGCAATTTAGAGGCGTCTAAACGTCACCCTTGCACACCTTTTTAAGCTTGGTGTAGCGTTCCTCCGGCGTGTCCAGCCCATTGGTGAGTGCGCTGACGCTGGGTCCATCGCTGATCCCTGGGCAACACGCGAAAGGCTTGACATCCACACCACATAGCTTAAATTACACAATTAGTCGTACCTGAAAACTCTCCATCGATGGCAAGAAAGTCAGCCTCCTCTATCGCGGTGTACACCAGGATCAAACAGTCTTTAAAAGCTGCAAATTGTCAACGATAAACGAGAATTTTCGCGTTAGCTTAGCGAGCAAGAGTGCTCGATTCGCACACGCGCTAGCGAGGACAGAGGGGGGCAGTCGCGCGCTTATTCATTTTTAAGATACGCATGCTTATGCAATAACTTGAATAGTGAGAGGTGGATTTGACAAAATACAAAGGCCGGCGTGTTACACTTACATTTGCGTGTCACCTCCATCCCGACGCGATGGCTGTGAACCCTCGGCCGGTGCTGAGAGCTAACGTTTGCTAGCCGACCTCGTTTGGCTTTTCAATGTGAGTTCAGGTGACGCTGGGAATTTGGAACTTCTCAAAACGCGTCACTGAAACGATCTCCCACATCCACAACTCAAAACATTTTCAACAGATCCACAGATTTAAATTTTGTTCGAGCGTACAGCGTACGTTAGGTTGATTAAAATGATGTAAATTTAGACTTGTATGACTTAATGAATCAATCACTTCATTAAAATCTAGCAGACTTTTGCATTCTATTAGTGGGAAGAAGACTGAAAAACCGGTGATACCCAACCGGCCTGATAATAGTGGGGGCGGAGAAACATCAGAAGACAGCAGTCATAATAGATGTTGCAATCACAAATGTTCATTTGAAAAGGAACACAAAAAGAATAAGAAATACCAAGGATTGAAGAAAGAATTAGTTCTGGGTTAATTCTCGATGTTGCTATGCAACAATAGTGAAAGGCAACCACGTTGACCAATCATATGCCGACCCTGCTTAGTAGGCGGGCTATTTTGGAACTTGAAAGCCGAAATCGCAACACAATTGACGTTTCCGAGTAACCACTCAAACGGCGCCTCTGCTTTAGTAGGCGGGACTACTGGTACAAGCGAGCGGAGCGGCAGCCATCGACGCTACTGTGATTGACCGCTGAGGAGAGCAGATATTTCTTGAAAAATTCACATTTTTTCCCCTTCGACAGTAGTCATGGTGTCTCACTCTCTCGCCCTGCCGATGATCTGTTTCACCACCCTGTGGGCGCTGGTGGGGGTGGTGGCTCCCTTTTTGGTGCCCAAAGGACCAAATCGCGGGTAGGTGGGTGTAGCAGCTAACGCTAACGACGTTACGTCTCATTGGTTCTCTCTCTCTATTTTCTCTTTCTCTCCCTCTCTTAGCTCAACACTAATATAAGACCTTCTTTTTTTCCGTTTTAATGGAACCAAGATGAATTGCTCCAGTGTAAAGCTAATCACGTGTGACCTCACAACCGGAAGGTACCAGTGATGGCGAGAGGCAAAGTGCAATGATAACCATAGACCCAAAAATTGAATCACAAGAAAGGGTCTGGACCGCATGCAGTGCCTCAAAAAAACAGTTAGTCGTCTCAATATTCCTTGTTTTCGGCTGGAAATGCATTCTTCTAAGCGTTCCCATGGTACAAACAGCTAAGAATGTCAAGTCAACTGTATTTATAGAGCACTTTCAAACAGCCATCGCTGCATACAAAGTGCTGTACATGGAGCAATTTAACATGCACAAAAAACAGTAAGACAAATCGGTAATAAAGACGACAGAAAGCACCAAACAGTAAAACCAAGAACAAATCTAAGTCTATTATCTAAGAATGCTTCAAAAGTTACTTTACTTTCAGGGCAAAAGTCTGGTTTTGGGGTAAATTTGCAGTCACTGGAAAAAGTCCCTCATGACGGGGTTAATTTCCTAATTCTGAGGTCAAGACCCTTGTTCTGGGATCAATCCATAGTTCCCAGTTAAAGTTCCTAGTTCTAGTGTCAAGACCCGACTTGCCGATCATGTCCCTCCTTCACAGTCAAGTCCCTAGTTCCTGACAAATTCCAAAGTGATGGGGGTAAGTCCCTCATGACGGGGTCCGTTTCACTAATTCTGGGGCCAAGTTGCTAGTTCTGTGCCAAATGTATTTTTGTCGTGATACAAACATGCGATACCCTCCAAAGTTCTAAGTTCCAGATAATTCCTGTGGAGTAAAATGTCCTGTATTTTAATGTGACTGTCTTTTCCAGGGTGATTGTCACCAGTTTGATTCTCACCGCCGTCTGCTGCTACCTCTTGTGAGTACTTTGCAATAAAAAATATGTGCAGTACAGTATTACATTTACATTTTGAAGGTGACTGCGTTTCCAATGTCTCGACTGTTGACTCAATACACCACTGGAGGGCGCCAAACACCATTATTACAGTTTCTTCGCGCCATCGGGATACAATCTGAATTTTTGGGCCCATGATGCACGTTCGAGGATAGCTTTATTGTATCATTTGATATAGATATATTTAATAATTGTGTGTTTTCCTACAGCTGGTTAATAGCCATCCTGGCGCAGACCAATCCTCTTTTTGGCCCTCAGCTGAAGAACGAAACCATTTGGTATCTGACTTATTTCTGGGAGTAGAACAGGTGACACCGACACAACAAGAAATGTCCATAGCCTCCTTGAAATATGATGTCAGTATGCTACATTAGAATATTAAATATGATGTAGTTACATATGGAATATGTCAACATTCAAAATGAAATGAATTTCAATATGACACGTCAGACAGTGAATATGTTGCACATTAGACACAGAAATGTTACATGAGACATTAAATGTGACGTTTCTGTCTGACGTTAGATACTTAAATATGATACATATCAGGTACATACATTTAATATTGCGCACCTATGGTACATTACACATTAAATATGATGTGTGCATCAGTACATTAGATATTTTGACGTAAACATGATACACAAGAGGAAAACCAGTTATTCTGACATTAATATGGGACATTTGACGTTCATTATGATGTCAATCTATTACTAATATGTCAATTATATATATATATATATATATATTTATATATATATTTATGTGTGTGTGTGTGTGTGTGTGTATATATAAAATGTATATTGATTATGACACTAGACGGAAGGTGTACAGACACAAATAGAATGCAAACATGATACATAAAGTTATTATATATATGACGTAAATAGAATATAGTACATCAGAGGTACATACATTTAATATAATGTTAATATGCTACAGTATGGAACGGTCTAGGTACGTGCATTAAATATAGCATATACGTGTACATATATTAAATGTGACGTAAATATGCTTCATCAGGCATTAAATAATTGAAGTATTGTGTTCCTTCTTTTTCAGACGGCCCTTATCATCGCCGTCCTGATTCAAACATGTATACACACACACACACACACACACACACACACAACTACACTTAAGATGAAGACTACTGTACAGTTGATGTAAATTGAGTGTTTTACGGTATGAACGTTTAAATAGGTAATGTGTTAGTTCCACTTTTTCAGTGTTCATTTTTTTTTCACGTGTACTTATGTTTGTCCTGTGGACGTAATGACCTCAGTGTTATGTAGCTGTTACTATATACCCCCCAAGCATGGAGAGAAACCCCAAAACGACTCCTCCTCCCCCTCATCCTTGTTGCCATGGTGATCTTCTCAACTGATTCTAATCTTTTGACACTATATGTATGTATATATATATATATATTAGAGCTGTCAGTTTAGCGCATTTTTATTGGCATTAATTTAAATGAATTTTAACGGGATTAAATTTTTTCTCGCGGGATTAACGCAGCCCACGTCACAGCGGATGTTACGTTGCTCTATAAATAAACCAGAAACAAAACAACAAGCGCGCTGCACTGGTCCACGCACGCGCGAGACACCGAAAACGGATACTTAAACAGTTTATGAATGGAAAGTTTACTTTTAAAAAATTGCCAGATTATTCCACTGACAAGACCAAAGTTACCTGTATGTTTTGCAGTCGTAAACTGAGCTATCATCATAGCACGTCGAGTCTGAAATACCATTTAATGGCCAAGCGCACAGCTGACGTGAGTACTCCGCCCCCTCGTCTAAGACAGACGGCTATGGATCATTTCAAAGCGAAGAAAATGGATGACACGACGAAGAACAAATTTGCTGAAGCCATAGCTAAATGTATGGCTACTGCATGCAAGCCTGTCAACATTGTCCACAGCTCGATTCAAGCTGAAATCATTCGCATTGCATCTCACGACTCCACTACGGATTGCCAGCGAGAGCCTCCGTTACAAGCTGTGTACAGAGATTGTACGTAGCGGAGAAGGCTAAGGTACACCAAGCGAGAGAAGACACTGTTTCGGGAGAGAAATAAGAGACGAGGTTGATGAGCCTCTGGTGAATAAAGAGCAGGCATTCTGTTGAGTACGATGAATGCCACTGATGCGATTGTTACTTGTTTGGAACTATTTTGTGTGGAGGGTTACAGTGTTCCGTGGCCATATAAACAAAGCGGGTGGAGCTTCTCTGTGTTCGTCTGACAGTGACGGTGTGCTGAGTTGTCATCGAACCAAGTGTAGTCATCCGAAATGATGTCTACACAAAACCGTTGAGAGACCTCCGCGCAAGAAGGACCAACAGAATCAACATAGCCTGACTGCTGTGTTCAAAGCAAACTTGCGAAAAACGAAGTATGCAACCATGGCTTAAATCCACTATAGGCTGAGTACTGGTTTACCTTAGATGTGCACTTTATAATGTTATATTGCTCTGTTTTGATTCCATAAAAAGAGCTGTTAAAGCAGCTGTTGTGTGACAAAATATTTTTTTCACTGTTGTTGATGGACAGTCATATTGTGTGAGAGATTATGTGTGAATAACTGCTCCAAGTGAAAAATGTTCATGTAAAATTGAAAATCGAAATTGTTATTTCAGTAAATATTTGCATTTCGCACATAGAAAACTGATTCATGATTCCATGTTGATGAGAGCATTAAAATGGAAATAGGACAAAAAAATAAAAGGAAATTCAGAAACGATAAAAAATGCACGAGTAATCACGATTAATTTTTAGTTCATTTGAGTTAATTATGACAGTTGCATTTTTAATTAGATTAAATATTTTAATCGTTTGACAGCTCAAATATATATATACTGTATATATGTGTGTGTGTGTCGAGAGAGACAGACAGACAGAGAGAGAGAAGACTGACTTGTGGAAATGTAGTCGGTACATTAAAACTAAATATATATATACAGTAATTTATTTATTTTTACCAACAAGCGTAACAAGGCAACGAGTTGTGAAGGTAATCGCGCATCTCATTCCTCATGATTGTCATAAGAGTGTAAAAGTATCGGTAAGTTATTAGTAAAAACAAATCAATGGAAGTCTGTTACGACTGTAAAACAATGTACAGACCGGGCTTGAGTCCACATTTTTGTTAATTTCGCCATTGATGATGACAATATACAGTATGTCACACTTTGTTGATTTGAGGGAGATAAGCCTTTTGACAAACAATAAAAGTTGAAAATTTCCTATTGAAAATCATGGAAATGAAAATAATCTGTTGCAGTGTAGTTAGCTTCGATAAGCAGTTTTTGTTGCCTAAAAAGCCAAAGAAAAAGCAAACCAAGCTCTCAGTGTCTCGTACCACCTCAGGGGCGTTGGACGTTGGCGCTTCTGCTGCAAAAGGGTTTTAAATTGCTTTGAGCATCTAACCTAAACTGCTGCTCCCGCCAAACGTACCACATACTCCTCCCCAACCCCTCCCTCGATCTCTGTTTTATTTACCTTTGAACCACAATGCTTCAGCCCAAAAAAAAAAAAAAATAATCCAAAAAGAATCCAAATCAACATATAAATACAGCTACTCTTTACAAAGACCAAATTACGTTGTACCCTATCCACCCCTTTGTGGAACTGGCCTGCATCGAAAAGACCCCAAGTCTCAACAGGTCCCAAAAGACTCAAGAATTCAGCTATTTTTATGGTAATTTGGACATTGACAGGCAAACTTGTGTGGTGCTGCCCTCCCACAAAGTAGAAAATGACCAATTCAGCCCCCAGCCAGTGTTACGTGGTACTTTGTCGACATGATGAGACTTAAAAAAGAAAACACAGGAAAGTCTGCCACTTTGAATTTTGAAAATGATTTCTATTCAATATATATTTTTTAAATTAAATCAGACTTGCACCATGAATTTGGTTGGCACGTTTATCATGATTAATCACACAAAACAGTGTCAAGAAGCCATGCCTGGAAAAAAAAAAAAACACAAGGCAGCAACCATTATAGGTTCCTTTTGCCAATTTGTCCTTATGTGATTCACATCCATCTATTCGGCAGATGGCTGGCACAAAACTCCTAAAATCTTGTTTCTGTTATTGCGTGTCGGCAGAATTCGACAAATCACCATGGAACACAAAAATCTGAATAAGTGAACTCCAAAAAGTTAACAAATTAAAAAAAAACAAAAAAACAATCAGCCTCCGAAGCCAGTTTCACTAAGCAACCTGAAATTTGGTGGACATATCTATCACACTGGCCAACAAAAAAAATATTCATATTTTGCCAAAGTTATTTAATGGCGAATGGGTAATTCTAGGCTGCTGAGTCCCAAAATGACTCTTTTATTTGGCTTTTAAAAAATAAATATATATATATAAAAATTCCTCGTCTCACCCCTCGGGTGGTGTCCGTCCCTCATTCAGCTCGGGTCCTCTATCAGAGGCCAGGAAGCTTGAGGGTTCTGCGCAGTATCCTTGCTGTTCCCAGCACTGCACATTTCTGGACTGAGATGTCCGATGTTGTTCCCGGGATCTGTTGCAACCACTCATCTAGTTTGGGGGTCACTGCCCCGAGTGCTCCGACCACCACAGGCACGACTGTCACCTTGACCTTCCAGGCTCTCTCCAGCTCCTCTCTGAGCCCTTGGTATTTCTCGGGGAGAGAGAGAGATATAGAGTTAATGTTCTGTGACAATTTACGAATGCTACTTGATCATTACTCAGAGTGGTGTTTGTGCTATGACATCACGTGTTTTTGGATTTGTTTACCACTAATATTGCCTAATTTTCTGCATTTTTGCTTGTTTTTCACACGAAACCTGATTTGCATGCAGAATACAGTAATCCCTAGTTTATCGCGGTTAATGGGGACCAAAACCACCCACGATAAACGAAAATCTGCGAAGTAGCGACCAATAAACATATACAGGTAAAAAAAAGTTTGGGTTTTTTTAAGGTCCATGAGAAGCTGCAAAACAACAGCGAGTCAATAGAGCAACATATACAGTACTGTACTCCATGTATATGAAACCCCCCCCTTTTTTTTATTTTTATGAATATGTTTGAAAAAGTCCGCGATGCACTGAAGCCGCGATAAACGAACCGCGAAATAGAGAGGGATCACTGTATTTTTTTTAAAAAGGAATAGCTCAATGAGTGCGCCAATTCGGGGAAAACAAAGTCATTTTCTTATTCACCCCAAAATATGTGTTGACCCTTGAAATTAGTAGACCCACCAAAAACTCTCAAGCCATTAAATAATTCTGTTTGAATTGGCAAAATAAATGTGATAGACATGTCTCTCATAAGTCGACCCTCAAAAAAGTCACAAGAAGGCATGACCAAAAAGACACAGGAACTTGGCCCTGTATTTATTTTTCGTTTTATTCTCATCATTTTTTTTCCATTGAATGTGAAGGGGTCATGGTGTCAAATATTCAGCAAGTTGTGTAATTAAAGGTCACTTCTTGCAGCGGAAACACACATCGTAGATTTTTGCGGTGGGTTTGGTGAACCAACCATGGAAACATTCCAGGTTGTAGCGCTCCGCATTCCGCTTGACAGCCACTAAACGCTTTGGATAACATTCCATGCTTCCTGCTCTTAATATCCGCTCGTAATCCCGTGTGTGTGTGTGAGGAGTTGCCGTGGCAACAACCACGTCGTCAGAGCTCTAATTGTCATTGTGACCTTGTATTATTTATGCTTCTGTGATGTGTGTGGAGAAGTGAGAGAATAAAACAATAACTTGTGTCTCAGAATGCTGAATTCAACAGTTTTGAATGTACACGGCTGCACAATTGATTCGAAGTTAATACGATCGACACCAGATTACAAATGTCGTCTTTCTCCAGCTATACTGTATTTTCAGACTTTTGCCAACAATACAGCGCTGAACATTTTGGAGTTGCAGACATTTGAGGTGGCGGTGCTCCAAAAATACTGCACATCAGGAAAGAGCCTCACTTTTCCCGCATTTTGTTAGCATAGTTTTACTCCAAAATGGCATGAATTATTTTTGTCCTCAAACATATGAACACAATATTGTGTAATGACAAAACAAAATTCTTTATTTTGTGAAAAAGATGACATACATCCACAAAGCTGCAATCAAATCCTCCAAAAAAAATAGGTCGTTGTCCTGACTGTGCTTTTTCAAAGCCTCAACCCACATATGATTTGAACATGTGAATGAAAATAAATACACAAACATGTGCACATGCGGGCTTTAAATGGGATCAATATGCAGAGTATCCTTCTGTAATATTCATAAATAGGCCATGATGTCTCCATGCGCCAACCCTACCAAAAAAAAAATCTTTATTTATGCATGCATCTATAGGAACTGGCCTAGATAGATGGATGATTCGATTCATCGCTCGGGAGTATCTAGAATACCAATGCATATTTTTCTTCCTCAGGTTGCCCATTCTAGTTTTATTATTCCATGATATTCGTTGGAAGTGTAATATAAAGATTGTTCTTGCTGCTGTTTAAAACCACTCTGGGGTTCCTCCAACGGGGGTTGCGCCTTCAAGTATCTTGGGAAGGCCTCGGGTTCAACGGGTTCACATCTGCTGCTTGACGTCCTTAAATGCTGTCTCCTCACTCCGCCCCCTCTGGCAGCTCTGCGTTTGTAAACACACGCCACTTCCGCTGTCACGTGATCTGAATTTAGACAAGCAGGTGACCTAACCACAACGGAAAACAGTCAGGCATGCATGCAGTCATAACGCTGCAGTGTTCACACAGTTGGGGATTTTATTGTGAAACTCTTCAAAGGAAGTTTGGGCGCTGACCTCATTGACGGTAAACTTCAGATGCTTGTCCCCCCTCCTGTATTACAAACAACCAACGACGAGCGAAAGAAAGTGTCCTTAAAGTTTAACCACTTCCAATCAACACGGCCCATCGGTGAAGCGTCCAAACTGGAGTGATTTACCTTTACGTGCGAGCGATTCACTGCTGTGTCACGTCTGCCGTGGAGCCGGACGGCACCAACTCATAAGGCCACGGGGGTGCGCGGTTTACCCGCTCCCTCTTCCCCGCCCCCACTTTTTCTCCCTCCACTGGAGGCCGGGGAGACAGGACGACTAGGAGGAGGAGGGGGGCAGTCCACCAGCCACACATCCGCTGTCTGTTTCCAGTGGATCCGCCGTACAGCGCAGCTATGCCCGGCGTAAACTAGCCATCCTCCCCCTCGGGCTCAGAGCGGGAATTCCCGGCCGAGCAGTGTCCACTAAGGTCGGTCTACTCGTCCACTGCCGTCTCGAGATAGATTGTGCATGTCCTTCTCCCAAAAAAGCACCAAGCAAAGGGATGCACACCAAGGCGGACATTTTTGTTTCTTATCCAGGGTCCGGAGGAGCCTTCACTTCACTCCAGCGAAAGGGGACATCCGAGGACACGGAGAGGTAAGCCCACTTCGCCTTGCATCACACCCCCACTCCCGTTTAAACACGCAAACATTCACTTTTAGCGGATTAATAATCAAACCACTGTATATTTTAAATAGTTTTTAAATGCTCCAGTTGGTATATATAAGAAAATCTATGTAGACGAGACACCTAATCATGCAAGGAAAGTTAGATGTTTATTATTTATTTAAAAGTTGCCCGCGAGTACTTGTTGTGCCTTTTGAAACATTATATTGTCTTTACAAAGTGGTGGAAGCTGTTTTAGTCGGGTTGTGGTCAGTTCTTGGGAGGGGGTGGCATTTTGGTGGCTAAATTGTAGCCGGGGTCGTGTTCGTGTTGGTGTTGGTGTTCCGGGCCTTGGCGGCAGGTGTCCTTATTTTGTATTATACTACACCTGCGTTTTTTATGTTTAACACAAGCCCCAACCGAAAAATGTGCCACTCGTGGAAAGTGGGCGCCTCCAAATGGGTCGTATTAACAATTCTTGTTGGACATCCGGTGGCAGTGCCAGCTGCGGGCCCGTGTTTATTGTCTGCCAGCTCCGCCAAGCACGGCGAGTACTTCCTGGTAAGACGTATGGAATATTATTACAATTAATCGTCGGCTAAGTCTTATAAACCGGAGTTAAAGTGTTGGGAGATGAATTGGGGAGTTGGGGTGTTTGTTCCCCGCCGCCACTCTCGACCCGCGGCTGGCCGGCCGACTGCCACCTTCGCGGGGCCGAGCTGCTCTCGTCCTCCCAAGTCCACCGCTCCTGATTGTCAGCTCCTCCGGCTTCCAGCTGTGCGGACACACGGCGCCGTCATTGCCCATTAGCTGCGTCGCAAGCTTCGCTTGATTTGTGTTTCCCGCGGAGGGGTTTTGTAGGGGAAAGGGAGAGAGGAGGTGGCTGACTTGACGACCGAGAGACGACGTTGAACAGGGCCACTTGTTCGAGGAGAACCGATGCGCCCAAGGACACGAAAAGGCGTGTAACTCAGGGCATATTTGTGTCCTTAGAGACATTTAAATTACCATTTAGATTTTTATGGGAGATAATATATATTCTCTTGCACATTTTGGGGGTTAAATGTGGCAGGTTGTCCTTCAGACAGAGACGCCGGTCCCTCCCACTTTTTCCCCCGTCTCACGCGCGCGTCTCTCGGCCACGCCGCGACCAACGCAGGCCTCTCTCGAGCCCGATCGGTTCACTGCAGTCGCTCCTTTCACTTTCTTTTGAGAATTTCCCCTCTATCCACACCTCAACAAGCTGCCTTTTCTTAGCACAGAGCTTTTTTAAGAGCCCCCCTGCTGCTAAATTCTTTGTCTGGTCACATGGACTTGCAGTCTAATACACTGATAAGAGTCCATATTTAAACCAGATCGTATTTGTGCATTAATTTATGTTTGGAAGACCAACTTTCCACATAGTGGTGCAATGACTGACTTATGCTGTTGTCTACTATTTTTTTGTACTTTCAATAATCAGAGAGGGGCATCACACAGATGATCACCATCGGCAACATCATTGTTCCGAATGTGAACATCATGTTATTGTGACTACACGCTTGACGTCATTGTTATTAGAAACATTTTTCATAGCAAATTGAATTGTGGTGACAAAGGAATATCATCCCTTCACACTCAAACACAACAACAAAGTGACCCTATATAGGGCACTATATGGTGGATTGGGACTAATTCCCAAAATAGGCATCTATTTTGGTAGCTGGCGGAGAACATCGCAAATGGACGGACGAAATAATTTAAGATTCCAGGATGGTGTGACTTTGGGGCTTCTTTTAAATTAAAAAATGCTTAAATTCCAAAATGTTTCAGCTGGTCGTTTTGGGAAAAAGGTCATCTGCATTTGGCTATGGTTTTGCAGCTTACATGCACCCAACAACACCGCATTTCTGCTTAGCTTTTGGTTTTCATGATTGTTCTTTCGTGTCGTAGAGTTGTCGCCTGAAAATGCCGCTCTCTTCGACGCACGGGGAGGCTAACAGTACTATCCTTAGCTCCATCTTCATCAGCGCCGTCGGTCTACTTAGCATTTGGCGTTAACGTTATAGCCTCATGGGAGAAGGAGGGGACATAATACGGCTTTGCGTTACCACGGCAACCAGCGACTGAGCTGTTTTGATCCCCGAATGTGAATTTCAGCCCCACCTGGTCAACAATTGAGGATGCGCCACTCGTCACTAGCTAACGTAATCTGTGCATCAAGAACACTGCAGTTCTCACACTCCAGATACACAAAACTATTTATATACAAGTTATTAAGTCGATTTGACAACAGCAACGGATGGACATAAAGCAATGGGTTTTCCTGGCTTAAAGTGAAACCGAGGGCTTACGATTCTGATCATTTGTGTGTAGGTCGCGCCCCATTTTGTCACACTTTTTTTCCCTCTTATGTATCCACATGTTTATATTATACTGTATATATTTTTTATGATTAATTGATTGAATGTCGTACCCCATTATGTCTCTCACAAGGTTTTAAAAGCTGCAGCCCTACTCAGAACAAAACCACGTTCTTATAATTGATGAATTTGTTCAATATCCGCTGACATTTTACTCGTGCGACATCAATGACGAAATCGGCAGCGCCCGGGTGAGTGTTCCGAAATAGTTTTTTTTTTTTCGTGCGACTGGTGACATCATGATGTAAAAATTCCTTTATAGTAATTTGGCAGTGGGAACTGAGTGAACAATTCCCAACACAGGATGTGTCAAAGAAACACGCGGTGCCATGTTTGTTTGTTTTTTGTTTTTTGTTTTTTTGAGAAGTCCGTTGAGTCCAAATTCACAGGCTGCGTCCTCCCGAAGGCCGCATGACATCACTTCCGGCACGACTCGACCCCACGTTGTTTCAAAATTTACATTTAAGCCTGATTAAATTCACTGCGCTTTATGCGGCCCACGGCGGCTACATGAGGAGAAGCCTTTGAAGGCGTCGAAGGACCCAGCCTGCGAATCATCTTTTCTAGAATTTGGAAATGGCGCACGGTCGTGCTGTGCCGGAAACAACGTCAGGCGGCCGAAAATGTGGCCTTCGGAGGACGCGGCCCGTGAATTTTGAGACAGCCAGTGTAATTGTTGCGTAAATGCCATGTTCTAGGCCAGGGGTGGGCAAACTTTTTGGCTCGGGGGCCGCATTGATTTTTAAAATTTGACAGAAGGGCCAGGTCAGCACGAGCTAGGGTACATTAAAAAAAAACTGCATTTGTTGACAGTCCATATCAAACATCAACAGAACAAAAGCATGAAAGTACGGTATTAATATACTTTTTTTAAATGACAAAAGTGTTGTTGATGACCTATTTTAGCCTGTGCATCGCTGCAGATGGGTTGTAATCAGACCAGTAGAAGTAGAGCGATACACAGGTACTAGGTGGTCGAAAAGATTGCCCCGCCCCCCCCCCCCCCGTGTTCTGCAACCTCAAGTCAATGCGCCTCCTGGCGGTGAAATGCATGTCATTACAAGTCCAATTGAAATGAATGCAATCCTTCACATCGAACCTTAATTGTGGACCAACCTTCGGAGGGCCGGATTAAAAAGACCAACGGGCCGGATTCGGCCCGCGGGCCGTAGTTTGCCCACCACTGTTCTAGGCTGTAAAGGTGCATGGTTACATAAGCATCAATGGTGTTTATAACGCAGTATATTAGCTTTGCATTGAGACCTTGTTGACAAGCCGTTGTCATTGTGTTTATGAGCTCAGAGACCTTTGGACCCTTTGCTCCATGGTGAATGTACACACAACACACCGGCGGCTTTTTCCGCATGCCTTCTATTTCAGCCGGCCTGTTACCTTTGAGAAAATAGAATCACGTCACTGTGTGTGACCTACTGAGTAACGAACGCTAACCGCGCACGATGCTACCAGGATGTCGGGGAGGGGGAGACATTTTGTGTACTCTTGTTTTGGGGTTAATCCGTTGAAAATGAAATCAACCGTGAATCCTCCCATCACCTCTTGGATTTTCTTCCAATTTTCTGCTGTTGTTTAGAAATGGAAAGAAAAGAACCAAACACAAAATGTTATCGTTTCCAAATTTAAACCTCTTCATTCTGGAGAGAGGCTATCAAGTATTCACCGAGTTAGAGATTTCAGAGATCTCTCTTTTTAAAACCCATTCAAGAAAGGCTGATTTTGGGATCATTTCAAACATCTCTCATCGTCCTGCCGTTCCGCGATCTCCCGAAAGTCCGAACTGTCCAGCAAGGTCTTTTTTTTAGGGGGTCTCTACAAATTCCAAGCACAAAATGGTCCTCCAAAAGCACTTGTTCATTTTCTATTGTGCTTGTCCTCACTTGGGTTGTGAGTGTGCGAGAGCCTCTCCTGGCAAACCGCTCGTCGACTGTGTTGCTGGTCAGAGTATCCTATTGCTAAAGACCCAAAAATGCATTATCCTGATTTGATTTTGTGACCTAGTTCGTAACTCAGTTTACTCATATATATATATATATATATATATATATATATATATAAAACATCAGATTGAGCTTTATGAATGCAACAAATGAAATAGGACATAATTCTGGAGGTCTGCTGGCTTACAGAACGGAACGAGCCGAATGTCAAGGGCCTAGCTTTGCCAAACTCGTGCTTTGGACCATTTGTTGCCCTCTTTGTTGTGTGCATTGGTGGCTGGCTACCGCCACCGTTTGCCAAATGTGACTTTTCCACGAGGTGTGCCAACAAGGCCCTATCACCGCTGCCCTGCCCAGGCTCATTTCCTCATTCCTCAGCTCAGTCCGCCGACAGCGAGCGTTGTAGCATTGTTCTCCCAACCAGGTCAAGCGGGAGCCGCTTTTTTTCCCGGATTGTTGACAGGTCGCAAGCGGTAGAGCAACCGTGAGTGTTTGCCTTTGTGTTTTTGTGAAATCGTATTACTCTGTGTTTCATCATCACACCACTTCCCTCCCCTGCGGTGGAATCTCACTTTTTGGCACGCTCCCGCAATCTGATTGGTGGAGTCCGACCACAAGGGGTGGGGCCCGGGAGGTCGTCTTAAGAAGGAACGTTAGCGACAGCCCCATCCACAGTATGCCGTCGGGAGACCCAATGTTATTTATAATCTGAAAGCAAATCTTTATGGACTGTCTGTGAAAATCAAACCAAAGCTGTGGAAAGAAGTTTTACATCTATTTGTAACTAAAAAACTGTCAGGAAGAGTTCAATCAGATACATTTAGCACTGCAGACCCCCACTCCCAAAGGTTTTTCGACCTCTCCAAAGTATACTTGAAAAACTGTCTTTAATAACTTTAAATGTGCGAGAGAGGCGAAACTATTAAAACAGTCTTGGCATTGGGTCAGTAAAACCGATGAGTCAATATGGTGGAAAAATCTCCTAGCCGCATTTGAGTGTCGTTAGCCACGTTATCAAGTTCTGTGACAGACGACGGTGGCGCCTGTTTACGCGCTATTTTGCTACATCCACCGTTTATGCATGCACACTGGCAGATACGTTGTAGCCCAAATAACGCAAAACGCACTTCTGGGAAGATGCATTTTTTTTTTCGGGTTGTGGGCATAACTTGATGGCTAGCTGCATGTATCTCCCGCCAAGAATCGGCGGTTCACTTTGGTTGTTGTGGCCTTCCGCTGAACCCGTTTTCAACTTCCTGTTTCTGTCTTCTTGTTTTTCTTGTCAGTGAGCTACAAGGCTGCGTCATGTGAAGAACGGTCAACCTCTTGACCGTCTCAACTGTGATTCTGAGGTAATACAATAATTAGCAACAGTTCAGCCACACGGTATGATCCGGTACTGTCATCCACCAGTGAAAGCTACAATAACGGGAGTTCTTGTTTTTCAAACATTCAGCCCATGAAGCCGAGAGGCGTGGAATCTGGTAGACATCTCGGTTATGAGATAAGCCAGCAAAAACGTCTGAAGACGCCATTCCTGAAAAGATACAGGAAGGTGGCTGGGTTTTTTTTAAGGCTCCTTTTGAAAAATTTTCATCCCTTGTGACGAGCCAGTGTCCCTTTGCAAAATGGTTGGACACGTCAATCATGAAAAAATAAATTTAAAAAATTCCACAAAAAAAATTGCAAGGAGCCATGCCTGAAAATTCTCTGGAAAAGCTCCAATTTGGTTTGAAGCGGCCATTAGAAGTTTATTTTGGCTATGTTGCGCGTCTGTGTTTTTTCACACTTGTACTTGACTGACTGACTGTATAATCGTACATTTCTGCAGTCTAACCGACCAGGCGGGATTTTGTGACTACGACCTGACCCCGCCCCTCCAAGGCCTCGGGCATGCCTCAGGTAAAGAAAGTGGTGTCAGGTTGAGCCCGTCGCTTGGCCGTCTTTGCTCAACGTGGTTGTCATCTGCACGCTTGTGTGGTTCCTCCCCCCCTCAGCCGGGTATGAATGGCATGGAGCCTGCTTTTGGCGAGGCATATGGGGGTCACCGGGCTCTACTCAGCCACTACCCAATGGCCATGTCACCTCAAGGGGGCAGGACAGAGTACGACCAGGTGTGGACCTCAATTCCCACACGACAAACCTTCACATGAAACCCCAAACTTCGTTGATAACCTTAATTTCAAACCTGGGGTTTTTTTTTTTTGTAACCTCGCTTTTTCTTTCTTTCCCCGTCCAGAGCATTCTCCTCATGCTGGGTTCACCGGCATCCCCCCGCAAACGGCCTTTTGAGCTGCTCAGTGACCTCGTGGACGACGGAGGCCTGGGTGAGGATCTGCACGCCGAACGCTGGGACGTGTCGGCTCTGGACGAGATGTCTCGGTACACAAAGTTGGGTTTGGGTGTGGCCTCCGAGGACGCCGTGCTCATGGGACGATGGGGGCGGAGCCGAGAGGAGGACAAGCCGCCCGAGAGGACGACCAAAGACGAGTCAGTTGGTGTGGGACGAGGACAAGACGGCGATGTGAGGAAGGAGAAGACTGTCGAGGTGCTCCAGTCACAGGTGAGACAACAGTCAGACGCTAATTTTGGGGGGGTTAACCCAAATTATGACTTGACCTGCTTAAAATTTAGCGGGGACTGGACTTGACTCGCATGATCTTTGGTACACTAACTTAAACACTCCATGAGGGCTGTAACTAACAAATATTTTCATACTTGATAAATTTGTACCTTTATTTTTCTGTGAATCTTTTTTAAAAGATTTCCATCCCTTTAGCATTGAACAAATTTGTCAGATTTATTTATTTGTATTATTTGATTGTATTTTTTATTTTTTTCTTCGCATATGGCATTTGTAACAGATAAACATACTTTTTATTTTTGTACCAGGCCATAGTCCCGCCTCAGGGGACGCCGAAGGAGGACCACCAGGAGACGCCGGCATCAGGTTTACCCCTGGAGCACTGCAGCGAGGAGCACAACTACTCCCTCAGTCAGGGAGGAGAGCCGGCCGTCACTTACGGCGTGCAGGAGGAGGCACAGCCGCAGCGGGAGGAGGCACAGCAGGAACAGGCGGACGGGGAGGGGAAGCTGGACGAGGAGGACGAGGATGAGGAAGAAGAAGATGAGGATGAGGAGCTCGAGGAGGAGACTGCAGCCGACCTCTCTAGCTCATCGGAAACGGAATGCGGTGAGTTTTTTTTTTTGAAAAGCGTCCCGCGCTATGTCCGTTCCAGACCTCAGACCACGTCGTATATCTTACGCGGCCAAGTGCGCGGGCGCGGGCACACACTGAAGCTGCGGCGGTACTTCCCGGACAACATCAACAATATCCCGCTTTGCTAGAGTCACTTCCCAGAAGGAAACCAACCTCACACCAACATCTCAATCGAGCGGAACACGCGACAAAACATCCAAGGGGGAAAAAAAAAGGAATACGCTACACACTGTAAAAATAAGTCGAGAACATCTGGACTGCCCGTGAACGTGCGAGGCTTCAAAACCTTATTTCAAACCAGAACGCAGGCTACAAAGCCGGAATCCAAACCCCAACATTTGTCTTGAAATCCGATTTTGAAACATTAACCCTGACTTGAAACCCACGTTTCAAAACTTAAATGTAGTTTGAAGCCCTACTGTGCCTCATTTGTAAGGCTTAAAACAAGGGCCCGACCAATATGGATTTCTTGAGGCACAATACGATATTTGGCAGAACAAAACACTGATGACTGATTAATCGGCTGATCATTTATTTATGTTGTGTGCTTGTTTGAATGTCATGTCTTTGTCATATGTTGCAATGTGTACCAAAAAAAAGAAAAGAAAAAGGCTTCAGAATGCTTTTGTTTTTTTCTTTTAAACCATAAGTACAGTGACTAACCTAACCTGAAATTTTAGTGGCACGCAAGCAGAAAATTTAGGGGCCCGCACTGTAAATCGACTTGCCAAGTAAATATTCGGGTCCACTCGTTTTCACTGCGTAACTCATTAATGGCCTGAAGTGTGGAGCCTGCGTATGTCAGTACCCCCCAAAAAATATTCAACAGTATTAAAATGAATGTTTTGAAGAAAATTCGCATATTTACGGGTCACACATGCGGGTAGAGAAAAAATGTACGCTACTTGTGCTGTCCTGAATTGGAGGGGCGGCATGGAGCCTTGAATTTAAAAGGGGAAAACATCTGCAGATTTTTAGAGCAAATATCAGCTGATTAAATCGGCCGGCCGATGAAACCCTAATCGCCGTCCTGAACATTTGACGTTGTCTTTGAAACGTTAAGTTGAACCTTTGCCCTCAACCTCACTCTGAAACCTTCAGCCTACAATAGTCTCCAGCCTTACCCTGAAACCTTAACCCACACACTAATTTGAGACCTTAATGCCAGTTGGTGAGTCGCTAATGTCCGATACGAATATCAGACAGGGACGGCTGTGATAATCCAAACAACATTCGGTATCTAGAAACAAAAAAAAAAAACAACAAAATATTCCCCCTATTGAACCAACCAGGAAATGCAGTCATAATGCTAACGCTAATGTAAACACGCTACACTACACACGAGCATGCGCATTTCCATAAATTCATCATAAACTCTGTCTAACGTGTCCTTTCCATCACCACAGAGCCTAAAATATATTGAGAGATCTTACGTATGCAGGCGCACTCTAGCCGACCTCTTTTCTTGGTGGATGTGTCACGTGCACATTTGTGTGTGTGTGTGTGTGTGTGTGTGTTCATAACTGAACGACAGTAGCTGAAAGGGCAAGGAGAGTTCAGACAATGTCATTCTGTGCAGACTGGGCCAGACGTCGCATTATATAAAAATTGTGTGTGTGTGTGTGTGTGTGTGTGTGTGTGTGTGTGTGTGTGTGTGTGTGTGTGTGTGTGTGTGTGTGTGTGTGTGTGTGTGTGTGTGTGTGTGTGTGTGTGTGTGAGATGGTTGTAACCCGAGTCCAGTTACAAATGTGGTTGTCGCAGCGGCGTTTTAGAAGGCGTTGCTGCATGCGAGGCCAGGAGTCGTCTTTTGTGTGTAGTTTTTAGTCAGAGCTGATGTCATTTTTAGCCACGCTCTTGTTTTTCCCGCTGCCTCGGAAAAATCTGTCTGGGGTTTGTTGTTCCGATTTAGCATTCGCCAATCGCCTCCGTTTCTCAATCTCCCAGCCGAATATGAAGCCCCAATCCGCCAATGCCGAGTTGGAAACCCTCGTCAATAGTTTTGAAGGCCTACGCCTGTCGCGAAACTCTGATTTGAAACCCTCACCATGCCTTGGATGCTTGAACCACCTATTTTGCGTGCGCTTTGACCGGCAGAGGCGGAGGCGGAGCTTGCAAGGCCAGCGGGCGAGCGGCCGTCCAAGCGCCGCTGCTTCTGGGAGTACCGGCGCTCCCGCGAGTCTGCCGCCAAGAAGAAAACGCGTGGAGGAGGAGGAGGAGGAGGAGAAGGAGGCGGCGATTGGTCGCTGTCGTGGAGCTCCAGCACGCTGCCCAGCACGTTGTATCGACGACAAGGTCGCTGCATGGCACACGCGCGTAGACATTGACACGACCAATGTAGCCTTAGCATCATTTCAGGCATTTCACAAAAATGTAATTTTAGTTGGGGTTTTTTTTTCCTATTATAAAAATAAAATCACAATTTGATGCCCTGGGGAAAAAATAACAATCATAATCAACAAATACAATCTATTTTCTCGTGTCTAGTAAAGTTGAGGGCGTAAGACGTGCTTCACACATGTTTACATGTCATTGCTACATGGACAGTTGAAGTGATAAAGCCACAGATTGGTTTGCATCGTTGTGGTCGTCCGATATTTGACTTATGAACTTATTGTCACACTTGTTTGTTTGAATGTTGGCGAGAGTGCTTAAAAGACTCCAAGTCAAAGTCATCTCATTGAAAAGAAACTGTCACGCCTCATTTGTCTTTATTTTAGTGCGCAAATCGAATATATGTATTTTGGCTCCTGTTTGTTGAAGAACGTAGGGGGACAGGACTGTGGGGGCGGGGGGAACAAATATAAAATACAAATATAAAGGAGAAAAAAATTGCGCTTTGATTATTTTTCATTTCCATGACTTTTTCTGGGGGGGGAAAAAAGCATTCTTGCAACGTGACTATTTTCACGTAAGGCACCACAGTACAATTGTGACTTTACATAGGGAAAAAGCAGGCCTACTTGTAACGCACAATTCATTTTCTTCAAATGTCTGACCCTGCCGGCAAGACTCGGGAATATTTCTGAAGCGGCTTCCTGCTTTCAGGCAAGAAGGGGCGGCGCAAGGCCCGCAAGACGGACGCCAGCGACCTGACTCCCAACCCGCAGAAGCTGCACAACATCGGCGAGCAGCTGCAGAAGCTGAACGCCGCCATCGATGGCATGGGGCCCGTCAACGACCTCCCCGCCCTCGCCAGGGCCAGGTCGCGCAAGGAGAAGAACAAGCTGGCGTCCAGGTACGCTCGTCGCCCTCGCGCTCAATCCCGCGCACCCTGATTGGGAACCCGACGACCTTAAATCGAAACCCCGACCTCGGCGTTAAAACGCAAAAAGAAAACAAGCCTGAATGCGAGTTTTACTGCACACAAGCAAAAAACAAAACAAAACAAAACAACAACAAAAAAAACAAGCGGTTCTCTCGATGGACCTTTTTGCCAATGTCACGATGACTCAGATGCACGGGACAAGTGGAGGGAAAGCAGACAGGATGAGGGAAGGTCATGTGGAGTTCAGGCGCGGGGGGGGGGGGGGGGGCGGCAGTTCAGTTTACATTGCCTTACTTTGCAGGGGGGAGGGCGGGCAATGTAATCATGACAAGCAGAAAAGTGTTGTCCAGAAGGCTTTTTCCGTAGCGTGTGGAAAAGTTTGCCGCTTCCCTTTTCGAGTGTTTGCCAGCGAGCGCTCAGTGTGGCTTTTGCTCACGAGCGCCACCGCCATCACCGCGAGGGCGGGGGGCGGGGAGGAAGCCGATCCCCACCGAAGAACACGCTGTCCTCTTCCTCCGGGGAATGGCGCTTCTGCTCTCTTTTCTCTCTCCTCCCTCTTTTCTTCCTCTTCGCTCTTCTCTCGTCTCCCTCTTCCCTTTTGTTCTTTCGCTCTTCCTCCTTTTCTCGCTCTTGTCGACCTCCCATCTGTCTTCTCAACCTCCCCGCTGCTTCTCTCATCCTCTTCTCAATCACTCTTTTCAACCTCCTCTGCTGTCTTGCTGTCTCTTCGGCTTCCTCATCTCGCCCTTCTTGTCGGTCTTCCTCCTCTTCACTCTTTTCTCTTGTTGCCTTTGGCTCTCCTTTTTCTCTCCCTTCTCTCTCTCTTTTGTTTTTCTCCTCTTTTTTTATTTATTTTTTTTAAATATCTGGCCTGATGTTTATTTGTGAGCGCCAGCGCCTAAATCGTTTTATTCTGTTGCGTGTGTTGTGTCCCAACATTGTGTCTAGGCGTTAATTGCCTTTTGTCAATCGTGTTTTTCTCCATCTTTGTGTTTCTCTTCCTTGGCCTAACCCTTCTCTTGTTTCTGTCTTCTTGTGCGCTGCAGGGCGTGCCGTCTGAAGAAGAAGGCGCAGCATGAGGCCAACAAGATTAAATTGTGGGGGCTCAACCAGGAGTATGGTCAGTCAAAAAAAAAAAAGAGAGAGAGATAGATATTGATGCACATGCCTGCATATGTCCACGAAATATAAAAATTCTTTGCACCTCGATGCTGCCGACGCAGCCTGCATTTTTTTTTCTCCTTTTACACACAGACTAAAGTGGGACATTGTCACCTATTTGAAACCCCAAACTCTCGCTTGAAACCTGAATGAACCTTGACCATGACCACGTCTAACTCTATTTTGGTCCCCTTAGCTTGTCTTGAAACGCTAAGCTAGTACGGAAAACCTCATTTGAAGCACTACCTTGAAACGCAAACACTAATTTGGCACCTCCACTTGAGGCCCGAAAGCCTGGCCGCACAAAAATGACCACAGCCCCCTCCTTGTTGCCAGCTCGCCCATATTTGGAGGCACCTAAGTAGTACCAGTAATTTAGTATTTTCGACCAGGAAATAAATCATCATAAAAATGGGCACGAAATGACACCGCCAGCTCATCTCCTATCGGAGGCGTTGGTCTGATGTCGCTGAGGGTGTCCCAATACTTTTGGAAGGCCTCACATGAGCATGCTAACGGCTTGTCGATGCAGCGTGACGTCATCGGCGCTGCCACGCATCCGAAAAACGCGATGGCCTCCTCTCATCCTTGTAAAATTTTTGTGACCCTACCACCGCTTTTGCTCCCCCCCCCCCCCCCACCCCGCAAACGACATTCCGCTCAATCCTGTTTGCTTTGCCAAGGATTTAGTGGTTCGACAAACTTTACGGGAAACACACACACACATACCTGTACATACACATACACACACTTTCAAGGCTTCTATTGCCATAGTTAGCCGCTGAGTCATAAACTCACATTTTTGAACGCTTTAATCGGTTTTGATCTGTAATATTATGTAAGATTGTGACTTTTTCAAGTTCTGCAGAAACACCACTTCATTGTCAGAATTTACCTCTTAAGAAATAGCAATATTCTCTGAGGTGTTATTTTTAAATGTATTATTTTTAATTTTTGCTTGTTTTTGTTTCAGAGTAAACATTTCACCCCCCCCTTTTTTTTTATTCAAACAATTCCTTTTTTCCATAGTTTTTTAATGACATTTCATTTCAAGAAATAAAACCATTGCCATTATATTTATTTTGGAAACGTTAAAAAAAAACAATCGTCATAACTTTTTATCTCAAAGTAAAAGCACTTAATTTTCTTAAGATTATTTCCTTCCCTTCAGAAAATATGACTTGTTACATTTTGTTTTCTCTCAACAATAACTTCATTCTCATCATACCTTTTTTATGGTATATCTTTTTAGGTTAAAAAAAATATTCAACTTCATTTTTTGTAAAATTGGCCTTTTCTTCCTTGGGGAAACAATACTGTTGTCATTTTAAGATTATCTTGGACACATTTGGCGTTTTCTCTCCATGTTCACGTGCTTTGTGTGCTGTTGTGGCTGCCATGACCTTAGAGAACCTGCTGGGGGCGCTGCTACGCATCAAGGAACTGATCCGGCAGAAGGTGGAAAGCGGCGAGGAAGAGGACACGGACGAGCGAGGAATGACGCGGCGCCTGGAGGACATCCTCGCTCAATCCAGTGGTGAGAAACACACGCCAAGTCGTGGTCAGAATTCGGGCCGGGCATGTGTGCGTTTGCTTGATCCGATTTTTATTGGAGGCCTCTCACTTTGTAATCTCCAAAACATGACTGCATTATGTAAGATTCCCCCGGGAAAAAAAAAAACTAACTTAGTTTTTGTGGGATTTCTGACATGGGGAAAAATACAACTTTACCTCCTCACCCCCCCCCCCCTCGTTTTTTGACTTATCTCCTTTTTTTCTTTTCTTTCTTCTTTTTTTTTAAACTTTATTCATCCAGGTAAAACAATTGAGAACAAAATCTCTTTTGTAATGCCGCCCTGACTTAAAGTAAAAATAGAAGCAAATGCGACTTAACGTCGCTGTCCTCTGATAAGCATGTATTTCCATTTTTGTCATTATTATTATTTATTTATTTTTTTACGTGAATCCAGTGTGTGCTTTGGTTACATTCCATTCACGTTTAAAAAAAAAAAAAAAATTGAGAAGAATGGGCATAAACCAGACATGTCCAGCTCCGGGCCTGGAGGGCCACTGTCCCGCCTGATTCAGATGATCAGCTCATCAGCCAGCTCTGAAGCAGCATTAGAACGATCCTGATGATTTGAATCAGGTGCGTTGCTCCTGGGAGAGCTGGAAAACAGGCAGGACAGCGGCCCTTGAGGACCGACTTTGGACACCCCTGGATAAACGTTTTTCACAGGAGAGCGACCGTCTACAACAAACGGTACAACGTGACCCCCCACAAAAACAAAACAGACAGACAATGACTCCGGATAAGCGAGCTTAAGATTTGAAACCTCTTCATGAGTGGGCCGGGCCGGATGTAAATGTACGGGGTGTGTTGCCATGGCAACCGCAGGTCCTCTGGTCGCCGGGCGGACCAAAGACTTCGTGCAGAGAATCCTGGCGGCCAGCGGGGGTCCCAGTCAGCGCAAGGAGCCTCCCCAAGAGGTGGTGCTCTAAACCCGACCCCTTGGATGTCCCTGTCTGAGTGGATGCTGCTCTTGTAAAATACTGTACCCCCCCCCTTTTCTCCCCCCCCCCCCCCCCCCCCGCCGTGTGCTGTACTCGTACCCCATTGTGCCTATAATTAGATATTGCACTGTTCTGTAGATGCCCGTAGTGGTCTGTGGGGGTCGGGGGGGGGGGCTGAAAATAGGGGTTCTCAAACTTGATGGGTCGAGGGGAGGAATGTTTCCAAGCACCCCCCTCCCCCCCTCTCATCATCCTCAAAAGAGTTAAACACGACTTCCGTGTGTACCTAAAAATGCCACAGGAGATAAATGTTCTGTCCTAGTGCCACAATACCAAATTCAAATATTTTATTATTATTTTTGGAGTAGAAAAATAAAAAAAGTCATAATGTTGTGGTTTGAAAAATGGAAAATCAACATTTTTGTATCATTATTTGTAATGTTATGATAAAATTGCTTAGGGAAAAAATGTCCATGTTCCAATAAATTATGATTTCTTTTTCAAGCAATGGAAAATGTAATTCTGTTAAATTCAGATTTGGGATGGGAGAAAAATTGTCCTAATCGTAAAATTCTGATGTTTTAGTTTTATTCTTTTTTTAAAGGAAAAAAATGTGAATGTAACAATCTCAAATTCAGATTTTTTTGGCGCGGGGGGGGGGGCGTACTGTTATAACAAATATAATTTTTTGTTGTTGAGAAAAATAGTAATGTTAAGATACAAAAAGTCACACCAAAAAGTTTTTTAATTAAAAAATGGGCATTATATTACAAAAACAATTTCATTTAAAAAGACGATTTTTAATGTCTTAACTCAAATTATTGGGGGACGGTGTAGATAAAAATTCTGATTTGGGGAACAAATTGAATGTTAGGGTAACACATTTTTTAAAAAGAAAGATAAAGGTGAAATTCTTACAGAAATAATGATATATTTAGCAATACGATTTGTTAATCTAGAAAAAAAAATTCCTTTCACAACCTTTTTTTCTTGAACAATATTCATATTAGCCTTGTTTCTTCAAAAATATCACAAACACTATTTTAGACGTTTTACCATCTTTTATCTCTGACAAAGTAAATTCTACTTTTATTTTGGCAAAGGAAAAAAAACAATACTTCATCATTTTAATCAAATTGACTTTTCTTCTCTCCACATTTGTCTTGTCATTTTCCAACTAAATTATTTCCTCGGCCCCATTTTGAGAAACTCTGTTTTCGAGGATATGAGAGGGTTGGCTTTTTTTTTTTTTTTTTTTTTTTGTGGCAAGTGCTGATGTCAAAGCAGCAGCTACACATCCCTCCGCCCCCACCCCTGAGCTTTAAGACGCCCACTTCCTCTCCCCCCCCCCCCCCCATTCCTGTCCTGCCACTATGTTTAGAAAGCTGCACCTTACTTAATCCAAAGCGACCAAAGAGAAAAAAAAAACACCAAAACCTCACACATGCTGCCAGTGTTTTGCTTTTATTTGCTTTTATTTTGACTGAAGCACCAGCATGCACCCCCATTTTGACCCCCCGCCCCCTCATAAAGGAAAAAAAAAAGCATTTCAGCCCCCTATGTGTGGCCCTCCCACCTAATTATGTAGCTTACCTTTGTAACCACAAAGTCAAACACTCTTGGAGAGCAAATAATGATTTTTTTTCTCTTATTTTATATATATATATATATAATGCACACACCCACATGCACAAAAGGTTTGTGATAGTATTGGGCTTTGATGCATGGACATTTCCAAGAACATGCACTTCGATTCCTTTCTGTGACTCTTCCGGTCTCCCTGTTACATTGTGTTGCACAACTTGGCTGCTCTACAGCAAGAAGCTGACGGGACAAATCACAACAGCTATTTGACTGACCCGTGAACATTTCCGGGGACGCCCGCTTGCGTGACTTTCTGTGACTCCTCCGGTACTCTCTGCGAAACTTTGTCCTGTTGATCAATTGTTAGACATCGTAATAGGCTCATGATGTCAAAACAGGAACGGCACGATGACCAGCACGATTTAAATTCCATTTTCTAATACAATCCCAAATTATCGGACAAAACTGGAGGAGTCACAGAAAAGCGAAGACGGGGATGTCTTTGAACGAAGGAATTTGTGACGTTTGCCATTCGATTCCTTGTTGGAGAGCGATACCAAAACATTCAACGGTCGGACGTGTGCATTCAAAAGTTGCAAATTCACATGCAAAGGTTCTCGAGCATTTTAGGTCCCCCCCCCCCCAAAAATGTCCTTTCAAAGCCCAATATTCCCAACTTCTTGTGGGTTATGCATATTGTTGAGTTACGTTTTGGCCATGTCTGCCTTTCTTCTGTGAAGCTGTAGACCGAACGTGTCCAAGGTCTCTAAATGTTGTCGGACATAAAAAAATTAAGAACCCTTTTGCACTGTGGTTTGAAAACAACTACGCACCTTGCTAGAGGACGGAGTGTCCTCCTTAAGAAAAAAAAAAAAACTTGGCACCTTTTTTTCAACTCGGCAGTATGAAAAGATGCCAAGTGGGAAGCGCTGACTGGTTTCTGGCAGAGGAGCATCAATGTGTTAGTTTGCGCCGCCACTAAGTGCCTAGCGTAGCCTCGTAGCATAGCATTTTTTTTGTGTGTGAGAAAATACGTTTACAATGTGTTTAAGAAGCGTGTTTTAATGAGTTAAAAAAAAACATTAGAATATAGTCGTGCCTTGAGATACAATTGTCTTCACGTTTTGAGATCCGGGCCACTACTCTTCGCTTTATCGACTACTTTTAAAATAATAAAACGCATTTAAAACATAACAAAGATGGCGAGCAAGAGCAATGGATAAGACAAAAAAATGTATTTAGAGTGTACTGATCCCTCTGTTTACAGTAAACAACCCTTGTTTTTTTTTGTTTGTTTTTTCAAACTAACGAATGTATTATCTCACAACATGAAAACCATAATTATGCCCAAAATGAACCTTGGAGGCGTCACTTTCTGTAAGGCTGATCTTGAAAAAGGTTTACAGGTGGTACTGTATTTTCCCAACATCTTATAATGTGGCAACTGTTATTACTCTGTTTTTATACCGTACAATAACGTAGAGAGCATTTTTTTCAGGGGTCCGGAACACATTAATTGTATTTTAATTGATTTCAATGGCGAAAGCTGATTTGAGATATGATGGTGGACATGGAACAAATTCAGCTTGTATGTCAAGGCACCACTGTTATTATTTAAATTTTTTTTAATATGGTTTCTCTATATCCTGGATTTTGCAGAAGGTATCCCCTGCAACAAACGGCTGCTGATTGACTCGCCAGAGAATCGACCTGTGAATGTTTTGCGTCCGTTTACGTGACATTGGAATCCCGAGTGACCGATTCGTTTTTAATGTAACATCCGTTTGAGAACCGAAAAATATTCATTTTTAAAACTAGCTCAAAAACAAATGAAATTGTTTACTATTCAGCTTTGAAATTCTGTCGGTAAGAAATGTCCATTTTTCTTTTTGGGTTTTGATACATTCTTATTGTGCGGGAAAAAAAATATCCTGCCCGATTTTCTTCTTGTTTTCTCTCGTTTGTGCGCAAATGGTAAAGAAAAAAAATCTAGAGACACCAGACACGGGAAGAGTTTTCCGTTTTGTCGTGCAATATTTTTTTCTTTGTTCCATTGGTAAAATTTGAATAAAAAGCCGTTAAGAAAAACACAATTTATGTCGCATAACTTTTTGTATGCTGTCGCAAAAGGAAAATGAAGAGAATTAAATGATTTTTTTTTCTTTTTTGTCTTCCTTTCAAAAATGGGACAATATTTCAGGCCAAATATATCGGACAACCGCAGAATTTTCAAACTTTGAAGGCATTTTCTTCAGTGTCACTGAGTGGCAAAAAAAAAACCCCAACTTGGTTGTTAATTACCAAAAATGTTGACGTTAACTGTAAATATTTCCATGTGTCAGCCAGTCAGATGATGAGCACCAAGAGTCGACCAAAGCAGTTTGACGACTTTCATGTCATCACATCGGATTTATTTAAAATGTTATTTATTACGATTTTGTTTGAAACACAGTCTCTGACCACAAACCAGTCAGCTTGAAAAGATGTCATTGGCCAATAATTGCAAACATTCCACCACAGTCATGTCAAATAATGTACAGTAAACCCCTCTCCTCCCTCAGTAATCACACTACTACAGTACTCTTACAGTAGTATTTGGACCTTTTAACACATGTAACTCCTTTTGTCACTCTCAGTCAACCTTTAAGATGAAAAACATACAGAAGTGCCGTAAAAATAGAAGCCTATTTTTGGTTTGTTCTGTTTTGTGTGTGTGCGTGTGTTTCTTGTAAACCTGTATAATGTATATTTTAATATTTATATGCAGCTGTTGTATTAAAAGTATATTTTTAAAATAAAATCAATCTTGGGTTTGTGTGTGTGACTCACGAGTGCCGCCTGCTGACCACGCGCTTGCTTGGTCCCCAGCATTGAAGAAGAACGGAAGTACGGAAAATACAATTTCTAATTTCTCCTTGTATAATTGTATGTACTTCCTTTTAAAATAATTTGGTTTTTGAATAAAATCTAAAAATGAAATGAGGGTAGAAGGTAAATGATGATAAAACAGCATTTTAATTAAGAAAAAATGTGAAAAGATTAGCATATCATAAAAATGTGAAAATTGCGCATGTTTGCCTATGAATCTTAATATCGCGCTTTCACAAGATACATTTGTCACAAAGTGTTTTACAAAACATTTCAGTTATATGACTTATTTTTCAAAGTTTTAATTCAAAAGAAAAAAACGAATGTAAACAGATTACCGGTACCTAAATTATTTGTATATATTCACGTTTTTTAATTTGCCATATTTTAAATGTGCTTTTGTGAAAAAATTATTCAAACTAAAAACAATGTAAATGAAATATGAGCATGACATTCTGACGATATTGTATTTTACTCATTACATTTTCATTTCAATTGAAGGGGACACAGAGGTTATTTAAAAAAAACTTGTTTTATTGGCATGGAATCATTTGTATTCACATTTGAATCGTGTCTTCCCCACTATTGCACCTTGCCCACATCCATTGGACAAATTACTTTTTTGTTGTTTTTTTGGACAAGCAAAAAAAGGAATGTACAAAAAAGAACAACTCTTGTCCAGGCCTCCATTAAGAGTCAACAGCAGCTTTGGATCAAAACATTTGATCAAGATGTTATCGCTTGTCTGTCAAACGACAAACTAAGGGGGGTGGACAAACTCAACAAAACTTCTGTAAAAGGGACATGGGCCAACTTCATTGGAGAGAGCGAGAAAGACAGACAGATTGGTTGTCGTTAGCCCGCTAGTTTAATTGGCTACAACTTAATTTCACAATGCCAATGAGGGAAGAAAAAAAACTAAAATATCCTTGTTGAAAATTCAGCTTTTAAATTGACGTCTATGTTAGATGGTCAGCCGTGACGCTAACCCGCAAAGGTTGAACGCGGCAACCAGACTTTTCTTGTTTGTTGAATTTGTTGTTTTGCCAAAACGATCAAATACGACATGGGCAGCCAACCTACGAGGCTGACGTAAAATAGTTTCTAATCAGATCATACTTGATCGCTTTTTCCATTTCATTTGGAGTTATAATCAACCAATTAAAAAGAAAACCCTTAAAATATGTATGTCGAGTACATTCTTTCAATAATAAAATCATTCCATCACGTTAATTATAATTTGATTATAACCAACCAGTTATTTTATAAAAACTAATTTTGAAAAATGTGGAAAGTTGTCTATTTTACTACTTTTGAGATAGCTAGCTAACTAGCTAGCCGTACGAAAAATTATTTTCATTCTTATTGCAACTACACGGTTTAAGACAAATGTTGAAAAATTGTCAAAAGCAATGAGGTCTATTTGAAAAGGAATAATTGTAATTAATCCATCCATTTTCCGAACCGCTTGATCCTCACTAGGGTCGCGGGGGGTGCTGGAGCCTATCCCAGCCGTCTTCGGGCAGTAGGCGGGGACACCCTGAATCAGTTGCCAGCCAATCGCAGGGCACACAGAGACAAACAACCATTCACGCCCACACTCACACCTAGGGACAATTTAGAGCGTCCAATCAGCCTGCCATGCATGTTTTTGGAATGTGGGAGGAAACCGGAGCACCCGGGGAAAACCCACGCAGGCCCGGGGAGAATCCAATTTCACAAAATTATTTTTGTTTTTTTTTAACCAACTACAGGGTGTGCATTGCTTTTTTTTTTCAACGAGCAGGACCGCACGTCAACAGTTTGCCCACCCCAGCGAGAACGTTTTGACAAGGGAATCATTCAAGTGTAGGACAGGAAGGATGACGTCACCGCGCGATCACTCGATCGGGATTCATAAGGGACGGAAAATCCCCACGTGGTGATTCCGGAGCGAGGAGCTGAATAGTCAGGGTATGAGCGCCTCTCCTTCGTCGGCCCAGAGCATGTCCAGCGTGTCGGCCTGCCGCTGTTCTCGCTGGTGGATGCGTCTCAGGCGTAGGATGTAAAGCAAAATGGCCAACACCACCACCAGCAGGCACAGCGAGAACAGGTGGTGGTTGTAAACGAAAGAAGAACGCAGCCAGTTGGGGTGGCTCTGGCGCAACGCCTCCTGCTGGAGGTCCCTAAACATGACACGACAGAGGGGAGAGCCCGGTCACAGGACTGATGGGATGTTTTGAAAATTCTTCCCCCCGGAGCCAGTTTCTCTTGAGTAACCAGAAATTTGGCAGACTTATTGAATAGGAGTAGACCCACGCAAAAGTCTCAAGAAGGCATCGGTGGACAGACACGGGAAGTCGACCATTTTTGTATTTATTCTCCGAGGGCCCTTCAGGGTGGCGCTTTCCAAACGTTTTGTGTACCTGAGTGGCAGGAATCGCGTCTTGTACAAGATGGCTCCCAGCGTCCACTGCACTTCCTTGTCGTAGACCAGCTGCGCCGTCCTCAGACCGCGGTAGTCGCTGGGGAAGTGGAAGCCGGCGTGCAGAACCTGGAACATCCACGCTGACTTGAAGCACTGATACCTAAAGGAGACAAAAAGAAAGCAGAGAACAGGTCTGATTTTCTTTTCTTATGCGACTGTCCACAGGTTGCTTTACTAAGTGATGACAGGAGCTCTTGTCTTTTTTTTCTCGGTTATTCACTTTTGCTTTTTTTATTTATTTTTTTTTTTTAACTCATTCACTCCCAAAGACGTTTTTAAACGTCTTTTCAGACTTGGTCCAGAATTGGCTGGTACTGAATGAGTTAAGCCAATCCGCCCCCAGCTTCCAAAAGATGCTGCGATTTGCTGCTCCTTTTTGCTTTGTCTTTTCTCTGTGTTGGGTTCCGACATGTATGGAAGGATTGTCTTCCAAAATTGCTACTTTGCTCCTCCTTTCTCGGTTGTCTTTCCCAAGGTAAAGGAAAAGGAAAAGACCAAGTACTTGAGTCTGTCGATGTCGGCCTGCTGGGAGAAGAGCTTCTTGTCCAGGCGCTGTTTCAATGTCGGCCACTTGGTGGCGCAGAATTCCTACATTGCCAAGACAAAGAAAATCCATATACAGGTACTTGAGGACACATTTTCTTTTCATCATTTTTTTCAAAATAAGATGGCGTGTCGTTACCGTGGCGGCCTTTGAGTATTTGTCGCTGTCGTACTCTCCGCCGATGCGCAGCAGGTCCTCCATGCAGTAGTAAAACTCGGAGAAGCCGTAGAACTCGCTGTTGCTGAAGTTGATGGGTGCCTCAAAACACAAACGATAATTCCGACTACAACTTTCATCCTGCCCAAAACTGATATTTTGACATCGTTTGGTTCAGTGTTGACATTTTGATACTGTACCATAACCCTACCGCACACTGCCGTCTCCCATTTTCCATCCAGCCGGCAGCCGGGGGAAAAAAAATAAATAAAATTGCGGTATGCGCGGTACCTGGTAGATGCCGCCTGCAGTCATGGTGCCGTTGTGGAGGCCCAGGAAGGGTTGCACGGCGTCCAGGCAGCGGGCCCAGTCTCCCTGGCCTCTCAGGTGCACGGTGCGGTTGTCTCGGACCACCGTGTGCGGCAGGGCCAGGGGCAGGCAGGGGTCCAGGTAGGGTTTGTCCTCGCTCAGGCCCGTCCCAGCATTCAGCAACCTGGACCACCGACGGCACGCAGGCGCTCTTACCGGCAAATTAATGCAAAATGTGCGGATCGCGACGGACGACGGGTTTTGCGGTGGACAATCGATCGGAGGGCGGGAAAATGCTGATGATACGTTAACGGTTCGGATTTCACGGATTCTGAAGGCCCTGGCCACATCAGATTGGCATCAGATGTTTGGAGAGAAAAAAAAATCCAAATCAGATTTTTCTGAACTCAAATCAAACTCCATTTTTTTGGGGTGATTTAAAAACCCGAGAATGAATTATGAGGCCGATATCACCCCCGCCCTCTGGCGGCGTCACATCACGAGCACCTGTTGTTCTCCAGTGTTGTGTTGAGGATGCGCTGGTCGTAGCGCTGGCGGGCCATGTTGCCGCCAAAGCCCAGGAAGGTGGTGACGTAGACGCGGTACACGTGCTGCGTGTGCTCCACGTCGCAGCCCAGGTTGAACTCGGCCAAGACGCTCTTGCCCGCCTCCTCCTGAAGCACCAAAGCCAGCGTTAAGCGGCTTCGCCGCATTTTCCTCAGCAGTTTTAACCTAGTTGTGTCATTTAGTACTCGTTTTTTTTTTTGCGCTAAAGTTGTTCGCTAGCTGGTTACAGTCGTTAAAGTCATTAGCAGGGTGCAGTGGTGAAATTAGTTGAGTGCAGTCATTGGTTGGTATGTTTCTATTTTGCTATTTAGTCAGAGGTAGTAGTTCAGATTTGTCACATTAATAGTTTGGCACGGTCGTTTGGTGGTCAGGTACCGTAGTTACTTCATTCCTTCACGGCGGTAGTTTGTTCAGGTAGTTCGACGTAGCGAAAGTATTTAGTTTGTAGCTTAGTAACAGCAGATCGTAAGTTAGTCAGTAATTAGCAGCGACGACGGTGTCGCTCTGACCTCTTGCGGAGAGCTGAAGGTGATGGCGCCAGGCACCTCGTAGGCGATCTGCAGAGAAGCTCCGCCCATGTCCATGATGCCCACAGTGCGGCGGCGGCTGATAGGCCGCTGGTGCTGCGAGCCGGTGGTCACCTCCACCGTGCTGTCCTCTGTGCAGCACAAAAGGACGCCGAGGTTAGCTTGAAGCCTTGCGAGGCGTACGTTAGCTTGCGCGGCGTCCTCACCATCGTCGGCGTGGTCGAAGCGGCCCAAAACGAAGTTGATGCCGATCCACGCGTAAACGCCTTTGGACGGACACAAAAATGCTATTGAACTCTCCCGCCTATTTGCTAAATGTTAAAACCATGATGAGATATGCGAATAGGTCGACTATTTGTAATTCAAACCGTTCGCTGCTTTTGTGATCTTTCTGAAACACCCTGAAATGCCACAAGATGGCGCCAAAGCCTTGTCTAATAGAAAAACAGCGCTTGGGTGATGCCCCAAAAGGTTTATAATTGCTTACATATTCCACAAGGTGGCACCGAAGCATTACTTTTCTGTAAGACAAGTCTTCGGGCCATCTTGTGGCATTTTACTGCATTGCAACCCCCCCCCCCCCAAAAAAAAACTGCAACTACAATAAGTTATAATAAGTTAAATAATGAGAGATGCGTTCCCAGCAAAAATATATCCACCACCCCCATGCCCCCACTCAAAATTTTTTTTTGTTTTTTCGAAAATCACCTTCTTGCTTCCCAGAGATGACCTCAGCGTGAGAGCGGGAAAACAGAAAGTCAAAGTCCAGAGGGACGTCGCTCACCAGGTCGTCCAAGATGGCCACTTGCTGGCTGCACCGAAACCAAGTCAAAATACACGATACTTTATTAATAGCTTACTTGCCGTGAGTAGTTCGTTACGGTAGTTAGAGTAGTATGTTGGTTAGTTACGCTAGCTGGTACTTTGCGGGCTTGCTAGCTACAGCGATTGCTTGACTACAGGAGATAATATCGGATCTTATCGGTTGAAGTCATTGGGAGATTACGGTGAGAGAGTTCCAAACAAAATACCTTTCGGGTAGCAGCCTCATGCCCGCCGTGCAGAGGATGTAGAGCGGAGTCTCCTTGTGTTTGTTCTGGGGCACGTGGGCGGCGGCAAAGCCGAGCAGAGGATACAGGTAGTCGCTGGCGCTCGTCGGAGACGTCGCCAGCGAGGAAATACCTGAAAGTGAAAACATCTGATCATTGTCTGAACTGTACCGTCCGTCTGTGTAGTCAATACATACACGGACGGGCCTGAAAGGGGGATTTATTTATATTTATTTGTGCCAACGCTATTCAAAAAGGTGCAGAATACGAATCCCGCAGATTAATCCGTTTACATCCATCTCAGCAGGCCGTCATTGGAGCCTCACACCGCCCTCTACTGTCAACTAAAATTGGCCTCAAAGTGCCCCGAGGCTCACGTCGCGAACATCACGACGCCAAACCCGGAAAATAAGGTGAGCTGCGACACGGCCTGGGTGACTCTTGCCTAACTTTAACGAAGCTCCTCCCCTCACTTCAACATGGAACCAGTAAATTTCGGCAACAAACCGAGATATTGCTGGAGAATATTTCCATGATTTCCTACGGTGCGTTAAAATAAATAAATAAAAATACTGACCCGGTTTAATCTTCTTGACGACAGGCTGCCGGTCAAGGTCCCTCATCTGTCGTATGTCGAGCAGCGTGTGAGGGTTTCCGTTGTGTGGGGGCCAGTAGTACACGAAAACGCGAGAGCCGCTACTACCGCAGTCCACGACCACGCCGTAGTTGAGGCCCGCGTCCCGCACGTCAGTGGCTTCCATGGACTCGGCGCTGGAGAGGTACCTGGAAGCAACCCGGGCGGGCGTTGGTCATCAAATTGACGCCGCTGTGCCTCTACGGTAGAAACCGTGCGAATAAAAACACCTGCACTTCTTTTCACAAGTGTTTGTTTGCTTACACCAAGGACAAGCCTTGCATGAACCAGATGAACACGTGTCCACTCACTTGCTGAAGTGAGTCCCATGTGGTCTGCGGGTGGCCCACAGGAGCCTCTGGTGGGTGCCCAGGAGGAGCAGGACTGAGGCGGCCAGCAGCAGCAACAGCAGGAGCTTCTGCCTGGGGGCTACGCCGCAGTACCAGGACGCTGGCAGGAACCACAACGTGATCCTGGACACACACGCAACACTTATGGACCTTTGAGAAAAATACCGGACGTGCGACATCCTGGTGGAAAGAAAGATCTTAACCGCAGCCGTAAGGGCCAACACGCGGCGATAAGCGATGGAGAAGTGTTACCGTGCCATATGTCCACCACGCCGGCTTGTTGAAGCGCACAGTCGTCACCTCATGGTCGCTGAGGCTCCCACCCACAACTCTGACCTGTGTTGAAAACGTTTCAATACCAGAACAGTCTAAATGTTCCCTTGCAGTCTTCCTTACAGTTACAAACACGAGTGCGACCCTATCGCGTGGTTTGTGTTATACTTTAATGGCCTCGTGAGTTCAAGGAGTTAATTAATTAGTCACAGCAGTTAGAGGTGAGCTACAGTTGTTAGTTTAATAGATCGTCAAACTTATTAGTTGTTTCAAGTATCGACTTTATTAGTCAGTCACGGGAGGAGGGTTAAGTGCAGTAGTCGGGCAGATTATTCAATTGGTTAGTTCCAATCGGTCGTTTATTAGTTTGTCAATTACAGTGGTTAAGCTGCAGTGCATTGTCATCAAGGTTAGTTGGCAAGTTCGAGTTGATCGTGTATCAATGTAATGTATTATGAATTTACATATTAATGACTGAACGGGCGTGCTCTTTCGAACAGCTTGTTGGTTGTTTGACAGGCTGTAAAATAATAATAATTAAACTCTCCAGTTGGCGTTAGTGGCCTAGCTTTTCTATTTCTGTTCAGAAAAAAAAGACACAACTCGCCAAAAGATGCCCCAGCTGAGCTGCGCGTCCAGAACTGGAACTTGGCATTTCAGTAACCCATATGGCGTTGCATGTCGTCATTTAAACCTACCGTATGAAGCCGCTCCTCGGCTGTGGCGAAACAGTCCGACACTCGTTGTTCCTCCGACAGAAAAATGTGACCAACAAATAAGTGAATCGACTGAAACAATTGTATGACACTCGTTGTGATCGACAAAGAACACCGTCTATACAAGAATCCGAATGTTCTACTTCCGGTCGGCACGACTAATTACGTCACAGGAAACGTAGTTGAGTTTGAGAGCTGCATTCAAGTGCCGTAGGAAAAACGGCTAATACATTGAGGAATGTCAAATTACGTGTAATACTTTTGATTGTACATATTCTCGACCACTACCTCTCAAATGGGGGAACGTGTAGCCCTGGGTCTACGTGACGGCACTTGGGGGGGGGGGGTCGTGACATTTCAAATGTCATTTAAATCGTCGTATCGAGGATATTTTTATTTTTCGTTTCCACTCGTTTAAAATTAAGTTAGTAATTTCTTCTTGAGAACATATCCGTACTATGATCCTATGACGCGTTGTGTTGCTGATAATTATTTTTATGTGCACAAATTTTCATCTAAATTTAAGTTAATTCATTATTTATTTGTAACAGTCTTTTAACGTATTTCCAAATACTGCAGTCCAATAGATACCACTACAAATCGAGTTTCAAAGTTTAATCAATAAAAAACTGTTGGCACAGCACTGTGTTTAAACTTTAAAGTATTGGGGTTTTTTCCATTCCAAAATGCTTTTCGTTGATGAGGGGATACTTGGATGAAAAAATCGTATGATACATTGAAAAAAAATACGGTCCGGTTTGGGCGTAAATTTCAAAATTGACTTTACATTGTGTTCTTCACCTGAAGCAAACCCCAAAAAGCCATGAATTGAGGTGCACGAAAAGAGTTCATATGTCTCAATGTATTATTTTTATGTTCACGTACTTTGTTTTAAGGGAGTGCAAATCGCAACCCAAGTCTGAGTTCATACATTCACTATCAGGTGTTTTATACCAGCAGTCATAAAATACGATTACGAACACAGCCAGGTGGCGTCGAATTATCGGCATTGCTCCACGACCGGCATAAAAATGTAATGATGAGTTCATTGGAGAGGGGATTTTGTTCGGACCGCCTTTGTTGAAGAACGCGCACTGGCCAATGAAAAGGGCTGTAAGTGAATGGGTGTCTTCTCATCCAATCACTTGCTACACACTATTTGACGTCATCATACGTCTCGCCCAGTCGTTTGCTAACGTTTCCTGGAAGCTCCACTTCAGATGAGCGACCCGCCAAGTGACAACCTGGCTATCAGCGACGGCGGTGCGTCGTGGTCCCAAGAAAGCAAGACCGGTGGGCTTCTTTTTCAATCCCCCAACCAAATGGAAGGTGGCGGCTTCGTGTCCCGGCGAACGCCGCCGGACACGCCATGTGTCGACAACCGGGTTGCAGGAGCGGCAACCGGGACCGGCGTTCGATGGTTTGGCGGCAGACTACTGAGCACCAAGGGAGGATTCGTCGGTGGTTTACCCTCGAGGGTGTCAGGAGAGCAGGACCTTTCTCCGGTGTTGTACCGAGCCACCGCGGAGTGCTCGACCGAGGCAGACGTGGACTACGAGGGGCTACCCCAGGGAGCCACCACCGGTACCCACATGCTGGCCGGAGCCGTGGCTGGAATCATGGAGCACTGCCTTATGTACCCCATCGATTGTGTGAAGGTATTATGCCACACAGCCGCACAGTTTCCACAACTTGCTCATTTTATGTTCAAGTTTCACTAGATTTCACCGAAATGCGTGTTGCGTAAAGCGGGTAAGCCCCGACGTTTCCTGAGCTCGACTGACTACAAGCTAACAGGCTTGCAACTAACCTTGCTGTCCGCGATGTCAGTTTACCGGCATTTAGCTGTGGAGAAACAATGTTCCAGCGGTCACAAGTGCAAATTCAGATTTTGAATATGCCGATTAATGAAATTCCCCTTGTCGTGTAAAATTTAATAAACAAAGCAGACAATTACTCCTTGTGGCGTGTTGGACTGTCGTGTTACAAAAGTGGACTAGCGTGCGTCCATTGTCGGACACTTCAAATTCACCTTCCTTTTCTGTACTTTTTTTCGCCCATTTTCCTGTTTAGTAATGTAGCCACATATGAAATTAACCCCATCGCAGCACTTAGTATTACCGTCACATAAACCGCCGTGAGGTTCGCTGTACTTTGGAATGAGAATCATTTTAAACTGCAAATTAGTCCGTTTTAGTTTGATTTAAATTATACGTTTGGGGTGGGAATAAGACGCGTGAGGGAAGTCTTGCCAATTTCAAATTGCGATCGTTGGTATGATATGGTAACTTAAAAGTTTACGTAACCACTAACCTTGGCGTGTGTGTTTGAACTTTTGAAGTTTCGGGAAGAAGATAAACTTTTGATTCACCTTTTACAATCTACGATGATCAACCCATAAAAGTCAAGTTGCTAGCTATCAGGTCATAGCTAGCAACTTTAATTTTCCAGGTTCTCGTTTTTGCAGTGCGTATTTTGCCGAGACCTGCAACTCGCCGCCGAGCCTCAATTTGCCGGTCGAAGCTACTACCGGTATGTTGACAATTTCTTAGGAAGTTGTAAACGAGACATTTTATTTAGTGTATTTATTGAATAATTGTTGAACAATATCGACGCAGTTTATGAAACAGAAATAATTGGCAAAATGATGAAGGCCCCACAAAAATAAATGTTCTGGCAAGAATTCATCATCATAATATTAATAAGCAAACCTTTATTCTTCTCACAAAGGAGAAATTCCCAGATTACAGCAGCAAATCTATGAAAGGAAGAAAGTAGAAGAACAAAAAGTACACGGACTGCTTTAAAGGCAGCCACTAATAATAAAGAGGTACAAATAATCACAAAAATGAGCTTGGGGGCAGAATTAAGTTCAGGAGTTGCGCACACACGTGTGTGTGTGTGTTGTTTTGTTTGTTTGTTGTTGTTTTTTTTTACACAAAGTTGCGGTAATATGATCTGCAAACAAGAAGTTACTGGACTGATGTTGCCCAAACGGCCACAGCTGGACTTGAGACCCGGCTGATGTGGAAGCCACGGCAGCCGACGCATCATGCCATAATCACCCGTTCACGTCCAAAATACTTTAATCACGGTAAAATAGCAGCCCCTGAATTTATCGCTGCGTCAATTGGCTAATCAACGCGAGCAGGACGGTTGCTGGTCACGACAAAATAGAACAATACAGTGAGTTATCTGAATGATGACATGAACTTGCTCTTTTGTCACACCAAAGACTAACCAAGAGCTTTTAGACTCTGTAAACTGGCACAAAGGCAAAATTAGCCCATTAAAAAAGAGAAATGATTCAGATTTGATTGTTGCTTCTGTGCCGGTTCAATTGAAAAGGAAAGGAAAATGGCATGTGTGTTGTCCACGAGCTGTTTGGAGTAGCTCATTAATAACGATACTCATTAAAATGAAATAAAAACATATTGGAGACTGTAAAGCTGACTCGTACCTCATAGAATACCACAACAATTATGAGATACCGTGAACGTCAACGCGACTGGTGGCTGCGATCCTTCGTCCAGAGTCAAACAAGGAAGTGGTTAAAATGTTTTTTGCCCGGGCACTGAGTCATCAGCCCGACTTTCCAACCTGAAGAATGCCTTTGCAAATTTCCTCGGTGCTGAAGTTACCTTGCGAGATGTGTTGTGATTTGTATCTTGTTCCCATAAACGTGGCACGGCCGATCAACCTTTTCACCAGTTTCACTTGGGGAAAAACAAAAACAAACAAACATGCGTGCATGTCATTTGTCACCAACGTAACGCGGTTTCGAAGACGGAATGGAAATGGCTCAAATGACAGTTTCAGCCGTCTTCTCTGCCGCCGTCATTTGAGTATGTCACGTGCTGCCTGAAAAGATGCCCAGTGAGGTCAATTGCTTGGAAGGGAGTTTAAGATGAAGATATCCTTTATTTGTCCCACACTGGGAAAATTTACAGTCTACAGCAGCAAGATTGTGGGTAGAAAGAAGAAAATTTTGTTGCAGCGCTTGCCGTTGGCGCGGATCTCTTTTCTTTTTGAAACTCAATTAAATAACGCACTGTTCTCTGAGCAGACTGAGGGCTCATTTCCCAATTGTGCCATGAATAAAAGTTGATTCTTTTCCTTCCGAGAGCACCGTGGCGCTGCACTTGGCAGGATGGTTGATCACCATTTAGGGGAAGAAAAAAAAATGGAGCACATTCAGGATGACTGGACACATTCCACCTTAGGTCTCAGTCTTTTCCCTCCCCAGAGGCACAGAGTGTGAGTTTCCACAGAGACATCGAGGACGTTTACATCCGTGGCCGCAACTGCCGATTGAAATGTTTGAGCATTGCGTAATTTTCTGGACAGAAGAACAAAAGTTCCCTGTTGACAGACTGCTGAGAACCGTCCGTGTGTCGACGAAGCCGAATCATTATCAGTTTTCCTTCGTCAACTCGTCGGGTGTCATTGTTATCGATTCAAATAATGATCACTATCTAATCACAGAATACTTGATAGAAACTCCATGTGCCGCACGTTTACCTTAGTTTTACCATTACCTCCAAGAGGCATTGGGTAGTAACCTTTAAATAGGGGTGTCAAACGCATTTTTGTCGTGGGCCACATTTTAGTTACCGTTTCCCTTGGAGGGCCATTATGACTGAAACCATATTAAAAAAAAGTCAATCATAACAGTTTATTCAACTATTGTTCTCTGTAATGAGGGGTTTGATCACAAGAAAATGCTTACACTATGTCTCTAATTTATTAAATTAAGAATTTTAAATGCTGGTAGAGATTTTAGCAAGCATCACGGAAGTGGACATGTTTGATTTGCTTTCGCGGGCCACATAAAATGATGTGGCAGGCCAGGCCTGGCCCCCGGGCCTTGAGTTTGACACCTGTGCTTTAAAGCGTGCACAGCATCTGAGGACGATGGTGTGTTCTTGCCCATATTTGGAAATGCTAGCGTAGCGGCTTAGCAGGAAGTAAGCACGT
Source organism: Hippocampus guttulatus (assembly GCF_054856545.1). Taxonomy (NCBI): domain Eukaryota; kingdom Metazoa; phylum Chordata; class Actinopteri; order Syngnathiformes; family Syngnathidae; genus Hippocampus; species Hippocampus guttulatus. The sequence goes on along the minus strand of NC_141269.1, from coordinate 1,910,294 downwards.
TTTTCCCGCGTGTTGGCCCGTTGCTGTTAGCGCTCTGAAATCGCTCCGCCAGCCTTCCGACGTCACTGCAGAGCTGCTCTCAAGTTGAATATTTTTCTTCCCCTCGGGTGGTGTCTCATTTGTGAAAGCATCGCTCATAATTGATCAAATTGTCTTTCCCCCGCACTAGACTCGCATGCAGAGCTTGCGGCCCGAGCCGAAGGCGCGCTACCGCAACGTGGTGGACGCCCTGCGACAGATCGTGCGCACGGAGGGCCTCTGGCGACCGATCCGCGGCATCAACGTGCTGGCGATGGCCGCCGGTCCCGCCCACGCGCTCTACTTCGCCTCCTACGAGCGCATCAAGTTCACGCTGAGCAACGCCATCCACCCCGGCGCCAACAGCCACTTTGCCAACGGTCAGTGTTGCAGTGTGTGAGTGTGTCCCCTGTTCGTCTTTGTGCGTGTTAGCGTGCGTGTGATTGTAATGTGTGATTTTGTGCAGGGGTTGCCGGCTCCGTGGCCACTGTCATCCATGACGCCGTAATGAACCCAGCTGAAGGTAATTTACACGCACACATACGGTGAAATTGGAACCGGTGAATGTACTTTTTCCTACCGATGTAAATTATCGGGGCGGACCGATTAATCGGCTCCTATGAGGTCTTTTTAAAATAAAAGTCGGCAGAAGTTGTAAAAAAAAATTTTCAATGCATGTATTTGTACATGAAAATTCCTCTCTATTGGGAAGACCCACAATATTTTTTGTAAGCATTAAAGGACATGAGGAAAGTTTACTTACTTATATATATATATATATATACTGTATATGCAGGTATATTTTTTTTTTTATTTAAAAAGGGAAAAACACCCTTATTTCTGCCCAATTTCAGAATCGTCCAACAACAACAAAAAAATATTTGTTGAACCATCCATCCATCCATTTTCTGATCTGCTTTATCTTCACAAGGGGGGTGGGGTGTGCTGGAGCCTATCCCAGCCATCTTCGGGCAGTAGGCGGGGGACACGGTGAACCGGTTGTTCACCAATCGAGACGAACAACCATCCACGCTCACACCTCGAGAAAATTTGGAGTGTTCAATCAGCCTGCCATGCATATTTTTGGAATGTGGGAGGAAACCGGAGTACCCGGAGGAAAAATCACGCAGGCCCGGGGAGAACATGCAAATTCCACACACAGGAAGGCCGGTGCCGGGATCGAACTCACGGCCTCTGCACTGTGAGGTCGACGCACTAACCACTGGACACCGGGCCGCCGATTTGTTGAACCATAGTCAAATTGTAAGCGATTCGAATTGCTGATTTAATGGGCACGTTTCCATCCTGTTTGTCTGACAGTGGTGAAGCAGCGCATCCAGATGTTCGGCTCGCCATACCGCGGCGTGCTGGACTGCGTGGGCACCACGCTGCGGCAGGAGGGTCCGGCGGCCTTCTACCGCAGCTACACCACGCAGCTGACCATGAACGCGCCCTTCCAGGCGCTCCACTTTATGACCTACGAGTACCTGCAGGAGGTGCTCAACCCGCACAGACACTACCATCCCACCTCGCACATGCTGTCCGGGGCGCTGGCCGGCGCGTTGGCCGCCGCCGCCACCACGCCGCTCGACGTCTGCAAGACGCTGCTCAACACGCAGGAGGCGGCGGTCGCGCACGTCCTCCAGGCGGACGTGGGCGGCGCGCCAGCTGTGCGTCACATCTCCGGGCTGGGCGAGGCCTTTCGGACGGTTTACCGCGCGGGCGGCGCAGCGGCCTTCTTCAAAGGTGTGCAGGCCCGCGTCATTTACCAGATGCCCTCCACTGCCATCAGTTGGTCCGTCTACGAGTTCTTCAAGTACGTCATCACCAAGCGACAGCACGAGAGGCGCCTACGGGGGGACGTCGGCAAGTGAGCCGGTCGCAAGCGCAAGAAGAATGTTTGGATGAAAAGGGCCTCCTTCTGTTGAAAGAGTTGGCCAGCAGATGGCGACAAACACGAATCATGTTGTGGCACTCACGAGCTGTGAAGTGCGAGCTGTCAGCAAAATAATTTATTCTTAATCGATTTTACTGAAATTTTCCAATGGTAATCTACTAAAGATTCAGTCTTGCTACATTTAAAAAAAAAAGCGACAGCAAACATGCTACTGTTAGCTTGAATTTTAATTTATTTGATTAATATCACTATTGAATTCCATCAACAATATTAATTAAAAACACAAGCATCCAGGATTTTTATTTCTCCCTTCACAAATTAGCATTCCCCATCGCCTGTTTTGCATTTCATTGAATCTTCCGTGTCATCGTTTATCAAAACGTAACTCCTCAAATTCAGACATAATGCATTATGCCCGCTTCTAACCGATTGGTCGGCTTTGTGTTGAGTTTGGGAAATTGCTCCTTGAGACTTTTTGTTCAGTTCTGTTATGTGAGACATGTCCTCCCGAGTTCATGTTGCTAAATGAAAGTGGCTACGGGATCCTTTTTATTTTTTTCATGAAAATTCTTGAAGGATTCTAGACTTTGACACTACTTTCCTCCTGCATTCTGAAAAACGCTTTGTAAATTACCGTTACCCGTCTTTCAGGTGTCCTTGAGACGTTATTACTTTGACCTTCTAAATTAAAGTAGCTCATGTTTTATTGACATCTCTTGCGAACCGCCAAATAGGACTCCAGGTGTCAGGCTTGCCTTCAGCTAGTCGCTTCAAATCCAAATGCACACGGTAAACTGCTCCTCATGGAAGCCATACAAGCAGTCTTTATATTGTATTAAATTATGTTTGTATGTATTTGTGTGTGAATATACTCATACCTACATACATACGTGTATTAGCATCAAGCTAACATGCCATTTCCTGGGGCTGCGCTCCGGGAAGATTTTGTTCTACTTTGAAAACCAAAGAGAACGACAACAACAGTGTGCGAGAGATAACTCTACTGTGTGGAAGGAAAACAAAATCGACTTCAGATCTATTTTTGTTTGCTTGTTAATAAAGTGGCAAAAGGCAGCTCCTCGCAGAAGCAGGGTCTTCTCTTGGCGGTGCATTGAAACAAACCAACGCTAGTCCACGTCTGTTTTTTCCCCCTTCTACAGTGATATTTTGCGGTTCGTTTATCACGTATTCTTCCAATCATTGAAAAGGCAAAAGGTCCGCGAGAGGCGGCTAAAGTCAGCAAAATAACAGTGAGTCACATAGAGCAAAATATACAGTATTAAATGTATATGTTTACTGTAATTTGTTATTCAAACACTAACCGAATTTATACATGTTTAAATATATTGGCATATAGCATTATAACATAGCATTAAGTAATGTTAATTTACTTCTACATGCATGTATACCATTAATTTGGCCTTATAAATACTTTTTATACTCATACACATGTACAGATACATATTCCGCGGGTGTTCACTACCTCGCCGACTTTCGTTTTTCGCGGGTGATTTCGGTCCCCATTCACCGCGAGAAACGAGGGATTACTGTACTTTGTCCGCTTTGTCACCCTTTCAATGTATTTTCTGTTTATAGCAGAGATGTTGAAATGCAAGCCCAGAAAGTGAAAACCCTGAAAACGAAATTATCACATTTACCATCTCCGCAAATGAGTATTACATCCTCTTCACGTCGGACTTTTTCGAACGGGCCACTCACAAAGGCTTCGTGAATCCAGAAAGAAAAACCAAGTCTAACCGGAACGTCTCCAAGATACATCGACAATCTAAATATTTTTTACTAAATTAAGGTGGCATTCAGTAAAGTATTTTACCACGTGTTTTTGAGTTTCTCTCTTTGAACCGAACTACCTCACCGAAACGGATTTTTCTATCACGTGCTTTTCTAATTTTATTGACATGCAAAAAAAAATCGTACGGCTGAGCCCAATGTAAGGGAGGGGACTCAATGATAGAATCTAAAGTCTTGATTATTTTCTGGGCGGATGCAACCAACCATGTTTAGGGTACCACACCGGGTTTGATTTAAAATTTTGTGTTGAAAATGCGCGGAATAAATTGGGTTTATGTTGTTGTAGTACTCACATTTGATCAGCCGAGGACGCTGCTGTAGCACTAAACATGCCAGAGTTTCACATGCATGACCGGAAGTGCCTCGATTTTTACCGTTAAGTTGTTTTTTTGTATTGTAGTTGTTGTCGGAACCGTTTTTGCACTTCACGGGTTCTGCCTGAAAATAATTGTTTTTAAAATTACTTTACCCAGAATTCTCTGCTGCTTCGTACGATCACACGAAGCAAACATCCGTCTGTCTATTGGTTTAAACGCGGATGCAGCGTGTTGACAATGAACTCTTTTCACAAACGTACTACCAGATTTTTAACCGGTATGGTAAACGAGGGTGTCATAATGCATTACACCTGTCACCATAATTTGGCAAACAAGGACAAGAAGCTTGAATGTGATTGAATACAAGACGATAAAAATGTAGTTTACAAAGTTATTTTGCACAGTAGGTGACGCTATGCACCAAAGAGATGTAATCCCCAAGTTTTGCTTCTTTTTTTTAACATTGACGGGACTTGTAATGTATGTTACAAATTATCAGAAATTTTCAAAACCAAGCATGATAACTCCTTAAAGAATTTGAGCTAACTTTTCATTCTAGAAGAAATCGTTCTGTCAAATTGACTAATTTTAATAAATTGTCAATCACTCAACCATAGTTCAGGGGAGTTCTTTAAAATGTGGGTGTGTGGCAGTCGCTCGAAGAACGATGATGAATGTTAGCTTTAGCATGACTCATTACTTGTAAAGTGGAGGCTGCGGGCGTGGATTGAAACATGTACAAGTGTTCGCCTATCGCATAGGTGTCAAACTCAGGTCCTGGAGGGCCGCTGTCCTGCATGTTTTCCAAGTCTCCCTGTTGCAACACACCTGATTCAAATGATCAGATCATCAGCAAGCTCTGCAGAAGCCTGACATTGAACATGTTCATTTGAATCAGGTGTGTTGCAACAGGGAAACTTGGAAAACATGCAGGACAGCGGCCCTCCAGGACCTGAGTTTGACCCCTATGCCCTATAGTAACTGCAAAAGCCATTTGTCAAAAAGTTGTACACCCTTTCGTGGGGGTGTGTGTGCGCATGTTCTCGTTTGTCTGGCATGTCACGCACCTGGTTTTGACCCGTACAGGAAGTGCGTGACCTCCCTGTCCAACATGTCGGATCATCTTTCTTTTTTTCCCCTTTCTTCTCTTTCTCTGAACGTGATTGCTGCAGACCAGTACAGCAAACAACTGAGAACTATAAGACAATCAGGTATGTAAAGGTAGTTAAAGTTGGAGTGTTGGTTGTGTAATTGCTGTGTCACCCTGACAAATAATAAAACCTGTCCAGTTTTTGAGTAATCCTGCGAACAAACCACAAATAGCTTTTGTAGTTGTTCATGTTATCCTGCTAATGCTCAAATTTGCTTTTGTAGTTTTTCCTCTACGTGTTTACACAAAGAAAAATCAAAATTGTGGCGGCCTCATGACACTGCGAACAAAATTTGGAATTGTATTTTTGCACGCAATCTTGCTAGGATGAAAATGACTTTTGTAGCATTTTTACATGACCATTTTTATACCAAAACCACAATTCGCAAAACCTAACTAACGCAAAAAAGGTACTTCGTTTTCCACGTAGAATTGTTGTGTAGTGTTTTATGTAAACCAATTAACTAAAAAATAAGACTGCTAGCAGAAGAAAACACTTTTGTAGTTTTTTTTTCTTTTTGGGGGGGAAAGGGGGGGGGGTCACAGAACCCTAAAAACACAAAAATCCCTTTTGTAGTTTACAAGTAAACCAGCAAATATGTCCCTCTTGTAGTTTTTGTGTAAACCTGTGAACAAACAAACATTTTTCACAATATTCCTTGGCGAACAAACAAAAATGTCATCTAGATTTTTATGCAACTTTATCAAATCTGCCGGGTACATTTTGAACGTCTTGCATCACTTTTGCAAGTTTCATTTGCGATCAGCTGCTGCTGTTGTTTTTATAAAAAAATACTTTTGGAGGGGGCGCTCTGCAGCTGCGTCCGATAAACGACTCGAAACGTCTTCCAGAGAAACCTCGCGTGAAAATTTACGTCTGTTTTGCCGCGCCCTGTCACAGAGGATGAATGTGGGCGGCTCGCTCGCCCTCAGATAAGCGCCGTTTGCCCGTTCCCAGAAAACGTGACGCTTTTCGCCCCACTTACGCGATTAAATGTGGACGCCGGCCTCCAAATATTTACAGAAGGTTGACGGACGGGCCGAGAACGTCTGTTGGCGCCGGGCGGGACGCTCGCCCACCACCGACGACAAGAAGAAGCGTTTCCCCAAACATTCCGGGCTGCGCTGAAATCTTTTTAGCCCGCTGTCAGGAAGTCTGACGTGAGAGCGCAGTTAGACGACGATGAGCAGAACTCCGGCCACTGAGCTACATTTACGATTCCGAATTTTCATATTTGTTCAAAGAGACTGTATTGAATTACTCCCAGCAGTCTATTCTCTTCATTTTGTCCTTTTGTGGCGTTTCTCTTGTGGACTTTTTTTTTGTCCAATCAGATTTCAGTTGTTGTTGTTATGGCAATCTAATCTACCAGGAGCCTTCACGATCCGAATTCAATTCGCAGCGACGATGTTTCTTGAACCAATCACATTTCCAATTCAATAACATGTGGCAAGTTATTTTAAGGACAAAAAAAAAAACAATGCTGAAGGTCTGGAGGTTTACCAGTTTAGGGAAATAATCAATAAGTGATGCACTAATTATCAGCCCTTAGTGTGTTAATAATTGAGCTGCACATGCTTGTTAGTGACTAATGAGCACTGAGCAGCCTCATGAATTGACCTGCTGCCAAATTATCACCGACTGCAACAACACTACTTTTTCGTCGTCTTTTCATCTTAGTCATTTTGCTTTTGTTTACTTCTCAAATCACCGATTGCGGAAAAACAAGGTGTGCTGCAAAAATCTAAATGAATCAAGAAAATAAAAACATGAAAATGCATTCGCTAAAGCTACCATACACTAAAAAAACGAAACACTGAAAGGAAAACATCTACGAAAAAACAGTACACCAAAAAGACATTTAAAAACAGCAAACCTATATTTTTAAATTTTCTCAAAAATGAAGTGCAGAATGCACTCAAAAATAAAACAAACAAAATCCCCACAAAACAAATTTCCTATGAAAAAATAAATACACAAAAATCCAAGAGCCATAAAGAAGCAACAGCACAAAAAACAAAACAAAAGACTCGAATGAAAGGAAAATCTCCTAAATAGAAAAATAAGACAGAAAACCAATGAAAATGGACAATACACAGAAATAAAACAAAATAGAACCAACTCGTAAAGCAAACAAAACTGTAAAAAGGGATCTACAACACATTTCGCTAGAGGGAAAATAAACACAAAAAAAGTAAAGCAATACACCAACAGAACCAAATATTCGATGACACAATACAAGTAGGAAAGCGAATTGCTGCCACATGAGCAATAAAAAGTCAAATGTGTCTTTATTACGTGATAAGTGTAACCGCCATATTCGGCAAAACAAATCGAAGCACTTCCGGTTCAGATTCGTGTGCATGTCTTCTTTTTAAACATAAAATATTATTAAACACCTGGCCTTTTTTTACGGTTTTATTGAAAGTGCTTATTTTCAGTTCCAGTATTTTTATGTATACTTTGATTTCTAAGACACAAGAGGACACTGCCAGCAACCTGAACCGGAAGTGAAAGTTTTTAAAGTCTATACGTTTTATTTTATATGTACATACGTACTTGTTTTTCCTGGTGTAGCAGCAATACTATTCTGTGCGAAAGAACAACCCGTATTTTCATATATATTATTCGTATGAAAAAGTATACCTTCATGACAATTAAGGAAATAAAAACAATTTTCCTTTCCATAAATGGAACTTGTGGTCTCGTGTTAATGACCTCACTTGCCCAATTAAAGTCGCTTTTATTCTCCTTTGTAATGAACTAAATAGATTGAAGTGCTAGCTGTGAGAACAATCCCACAAAACATAAAGCCACATAATGAAGCGACCCTTGTAACCCGCACTTGTACTCCCCCTCCCTCCCTCTCCACTGGGATAAATGGTACAATTTGTAGCAATAATGCTCCCTCATTCACGAGCAAGACCCCCATTGGACTGCCCGCCCCCGTGCCTGCGCCGGTACCCGCCCCACCACCACCTTGGACCTTCACAGTGGCGGGAACAAAAAGGCAAAAAGCACGTGGTGCACATCCACGGTGGGAACATTACGAGGGCGTCAATGTGCGAGCTTGTCTTTGTCTTGCGCTGAGGGGCATTTTCTCTCCCTCCCCCGCCTCCATATTCTAGCTGTGGGGTGCTTTTAAATGGCGCCACTTTCTCAATGGAGCGGCCCAAAATGGAGCTGTCCGCTCCCTCCTGTATTTTTTTCTCAAACTGGTACCGGGACAAACCGCCGCGAGCGCCAAGTGTGAGGGGTTATCTCGTTTTTAGAATAAGAAGAAAACAACAAATGTTCTATGAAATGAAAACGATAAAGCTTTATACAAAATTTTGTAAAACTACAAATTCACTGTTGAAGAAAAGTAACACATCTACAAAACAACACATTTATTAACAAAAACAATGGGATCAGAAAGAAATTTAGTTTGATGAGAAAAGGGAAAGAGCAAATTGGCCAAAAAAACCCCATTTATGAGCAGAGCTAACAACAAATTCACAAAAAAAGAAGACAGAATGTGACAAAACAAAAAAGAAATCTCCTAAAACTACCAAGCAACAAAATGGAAACAATAAAACTACAAAAAAAAAAAAATCAAAATTGACAAAAATAACGAAAACGACATTTGTATTGTCTGGGATCTCCAAGTCCGGTCCTCGAGAGCCCCCTATCCACCCTGTTTTAGACATTTCCTCCTCCAACGCACCCGATTCAAATGATCAGCTCATCATCAAGCTTTGCAGAAGCCTGATAACGAACGTGAACATTTCAATCAGGTGTGTTGGAGGGGGGAGACATCGAAAACAGGCTCTTGCGGACGGACTTGAGCATCCACGATGTAGTCAAGACAAAATACTGACCCAATGCAATTTTGTAGTTTTTTTTCTCATTTATTAGAATGCACGTGAAAGTCTCTGCAACCATAGCAACAAAAGTGTTTCAAAACTTGCATCCACCACCAGTCCCCTCGCCACCTCTCCAAAGGTATGACGTCACACACCCCGTAAATGAAGGAATAAGCGCACCCCCACCCCCCGTCCCCCCTCCACTACCAGGCCCGGATGCCCCCCTGGTGGTCGTGGGGCTGCGCCGAGGGTGCCTGCAGTCCGCCCAAGTTGACGAAGGCGTTGGGGCAGCCTGCCGAGGTAGGCCCCGGCCCAGGCCCAGGCAGGCCGCCGTACGCGCAGCCCGAGTTGCTCTGGTGATACGCGGGGCCGCCGTACGCGTAGGCCGGGTAGCCCCCAGCGAATCCGTACGCCGAGGCGGCGCTCGGGTAGCTGTGAGTCGAGCCTCCGCCGCCGAGGCACGGTTTCCCGTCTCGTACGAGCACCGGCACGGACACACGCCTCGGCGGCGGCGGGGCTTGGTGGTGCGGCCCGAGCGCCTCCAGGGTCCTGTCTTGTCGCTGCCGTTTGCACTTGTAGCGGCGGTTCTGGAACCAGATCTTGACCTGGTTGGAGGTGAGCTTGAGGGCCGAAGCCAGGTGCTCCCGCTCGGGCGCTGACAGGTAGCGCTGTTGCTTGAAGCGACGCTCCAGCTCCAGCACCTGAGCCTGCGAGAAGAGCACGCGGGGCCGGCGGCGGCTGCGCGGCTTCGGCCGGACGCCCTCCGAGGAGACGTCGGCCCGGGACGACGGAGCCTCCCCGTGCTTGCCTTTTAGACGAATGCGCAATCAGGAATTAGTATCATCAAAATAATCATAATGATAATAATAATGGTAAAAATAATAACACAATCATATGTTTAAAAAAAAAACGATGCCGTGAAAATAAGTAGGTCCACTAATATACACAAACGTGCAGTCGTGAAGTTAAAAAAACAAAAGCATAATCGTGTAAAAAAATGTTTGAATGAAATACACCACGGTTAAAAATGTGTCAGAATATCCTTCATACGTCTAATAGTTTATCAAAATACAAAAGTGAGTTCAAAACTATAAATTTAAAAAAAGCACAACATTGTGTTTGAAAACATTTAAAAAACGATTTCGTTTAAAAATGTATACCGAAAAATACGTAGTGTGAAAAGTGCAATAAAACACAAATGTGTTCAAATACAATAAAAAAAAAACACACACACAAGCTCATCACCAACCTTTTAAAGATTCGTGACGAAAATAGTGTAAGGAATGTGCAACTTGACTATAATAATAACCTTCTCACTGCCACTTTACAGTGTATTCGTTCTTATTGAACTTTAATGAAATAGTGACACTTTTTGAAAAATGGCTACTTATGTTATCCAAAGCGAATCATTTCTGAGTTTCTGTTCTACATTTCCCGTATTTTAAATACGTTGACAACTCGCAGCACCTTCTCAATGTCGATTCTTATCAATTTTGACTTTTTTTCCCTCTTGTATTTTTGTTCACAATGAGGTGTTTAATGCCATTGCAAAGTGCACACTTTAACTTGATGCTTGTTCACTTTGGGTTCGTTGCCCCCCCCCCCCCCCCCAACCAGACTCTTGCAGGACTAAACAATCCCACTTGACTGAAATCAAGAGCAAACCAAATATGGCCCATGGGTCAAATGTGGCCCATGCGTTCAATAAGCCAACTCAAACCTGCAAACCTTTATTTTTAACCTTTTAATTGTTTTGGGGAGTATTATTAAGTTGTATATATAAATAAGAATTGACATTGTCCATGCATACATTTACTGGCCCATGTGTCAAACCCTCCATTATTATTGTTATTTGTTTTTGTATTAACATCTATATGTGCAAGAAGCAATCAAATGTATACATCAGGTGTAGGTTTGACTTTGTTTCATGTACAATTGTCCTGGCCAATGTGTCAAAATGTGTCCCTGTGTCAAGTGCGGTTCTGGAATGCTCAGTCGCTTTGAGGCCGGACTTGGCCATCGATGACCTTTCCGTTCAACTTTTTCTCAAACGCGAATGTGCTGGCCCGTGTGTCTAATGCACCATCGAACGGTGCCCACGTGTCAAATGTGACCCTTATGTCAAGCACGATTCCTGAACGCTCATTTGTTTTTTTTACCATCTGTAAGCGGGAAGTCCGGATTGTACAATTTATGCGGCCGCACGAATGCGCTGACCCACATGTCAAATGCTGCCCATGTGTCAAGCAAGGAGAAGAAGACTCACTGCTCTCCTGCTGATCCTTGCCAATGGGGGCCTCCCGTTTGGGCCCCGGCAGGCCCCCCTGGTGCGTCCCGGAGTACTCGTCTGCCGTCGGTCCGCTGTCCACCGAGCCGTTTTCCTCCTGGCCCTCGCCCTCGTCCTCCTCCGGGGCTCCGAGGAACACCATGCGTCCGGGGTCCAAGAAGGGCGGCGCCGGGGCCGAGGGAACCCGGGGGCTGTCCCGGGCCAGCATGCAGGAGGACGGCGGGGGGCTGTGGTAGTGGACCATGTGGACCGAGGGGTACTCCTGTCCCGCTTTCAGGATGTCTTTGACGGAGAAAGGCGTGGAGGTCTGGAGCATCGTCATCATCACGACCCCTCGCCACCTCCCCCCTTCGACCCCCACCACCAGCTCTCAAGACCCCATGGCGGGCACGGGTGCGCGGCAGTTCGCCTGAACAGTCCGCGATCCTGATGTGTTCTGAGGGACGCCGCCAACTCCCGAAGTGGGAAGGAGGGCGGGCCTGGGGGGGGAGGGGGGTTGGACATGGGCGGGTCCAATCACAAAAAGTCCACCGGAAGATATTGGGAAGGACAGAAAGAAAATGTGAAGGTTGTGGCGAAGGGGGATGGGGGGGGGGGGGTCATGTGATCTGTGCGTGTAGACGGGAAGCGACCTGTTTGTCCTCCTCTGTGATTGTCAATATTGACCTCCACACTTTCATCGTTTTTCTCTTCCTCTTCTTTCTCTTTTTGATGTTGTTCTGCTTTCTCTTCTTGTTCATCTCCTTGTAGTTGTTGACAGATTTGTCCGGCTGTTTTCCTTTTCTTCTTTCTTGTTTGGTTGTTTTAGGTCAGGGGTGTCCGACTCATTTTCGTCTCGGGCCACATTTCAGTTCCCGTTTCCCTTGGAGGGCCATTATGATTGACATCACATAAGGAAGTTAAGAATACCGTTTAAGTTACTCTAATGAGGGTGTTTGGCAACAAGAAAATGCTGACCATATCTCTCTTATTTATTACATTTTAGAATTTTTGGTTTATATTTTAGCAAGCATCATGGAAGGTGCCATGTTTGATTTGCTTTTGCGGGCCGCATAAAAATGATGTGGCGGGCCAGATCTGGCCCCCGGGCCTTGACTTTGACACCTGCAGCAGGTGGTTCCTCTTGTTCTTGGTTTTCTTCTCATTGTTGTACTTTATTCTACTTGCTCTTGTCGTAGATGTGGTTCTGTCTTTCTTGTCGGCGTTGCTGTTTTTAGTGTTTGCATCCTTTCTTCCTCATGTTTGTGTTCTTTTTCTTGTTTTTTTTTTTTGTAGCTCTCGTTTTCTAGTGGTTGGTCGGTCTTTGTGCGGTTCTTCTTTATCCTTGTTCTTTTCATTGTCTGTTTTTGCATTTGTTGTTCTAATTTGTTGCATCAGACGCAGATGCATCCGCTTGTCTTTCTCTCCGACATGATCATATCTTGTTTGAAACTTTATTAAAAGTGTACAAAAGTCATTGCGTAAACTTGTGAAATGTTGACGTGCAGGATATCAAAACCAATTGCAATCACAACAGCTTTTTTTTCACATCAATATACTGAATATGGAGCTGGTTTTATTTATCTACTTATCTATTTATTAACGTATTTATTTATTTGTAGTCGCCTACTTGGTGCCCATGTACAAGTTCACCCACAACTCGAGGGTCAATTAGTCTTGAGTCAAAAGTAACATTTCAGCAACGCTTCATCCTGCATGTGAACGTGCTGCGACTTCTTTATCTCACTGTTGTATTAATAACCACACTGATGATAAGGAAACACGCACGCGCACACACCTACACACACACACACACACAGTCCCTCTCCAGGAAGCAATTAAAATTCCTGCAGGGAAAAAAAAAAAACGAGCGACTTTTTTTTTTGGCCTAAATCTCAAACTCTTTCCTTATTTTTACCAATTTATTTTTTCGCCTTGAGCAGAGAAACCACTCATGCGACACGGACCACCCAGAGCCCCTGAAGCGACCGCGTCCACACGCCCATCAGGTATGCGACGGACAACATAAATGTGTGGAAGGTAAGGGAAAAGTCTGTGTTTTCTGGCTTCGGTTCTAATTGGTTCTATTTTCATTGGGTTGTGCTTCGTTCAATGCTTGGCGAGCATTTGCTCTTAGATTGCTTTTGTTCTGTTTGTTTTTGCGCTTGGGCTCAGTTGGTTTCAGATTTGATATGGCGAAGAACACATTTACGTTATGTTTGTACTTTATATGTAGTCCTTTTGTATTGTGAATACACTCGTGTGTGTGTGTGTGTGTGTGTGTGTGTGTAGTCAACAATAGGAAAGGTGACACCTCTTGTCTGCTGTCATTCTTGAAGGCGCCAGATGTCTTTTTCATCGTCTTTTTTCCCCTTTTTTGCTTTTTCCATTCTTAAATCATCTCGGCCGAGAAACCACACAACAGCAGAGTCACAAAAAAATTTAACATTTATTGTGTGTATATGTAAATATATATAATTTTAAAAAATCTCTCGTTTAAAAAAAAAAAGATAAAGAAAGAGATCACACCCAATGCTATTATAATTAATAATAAGTTTGGGACATGCATTTTTCCACCTGATTCAGGTTTGTCATGGGAATTTGACGTATAACAGCGCTAAATGGAAGTAAGATAAGAAAACTGTTCCTATAATTGAATCCTGATGAGTTGTTTTGCAGATAAGCAAAGTTCCTGCCCATGCACTATTCTGTACTCTGTGTAGCTGCTGAAAATGCTGATTGCGCTGGCCTTCGCCACCTCCCAACAAGATAAAATGAGGGCACGAGATGCGGAGGGGGAGAAGGTTCCCTTGACAGATCTGGGAACGATGTCCCTCCGTGCTTTTTCTCAAATAAGTCAAAATTCTGCGTGCGACACAGATTCAATTACAAAATAGAGAATTGTCATGCTTGTATAAGATATTTGCTTTTAATTTCAAGGGGTTGCGGAGATTTATCTCGGTCAATGCTTTATTAATACATTTATTTGTGTGTGCGTGTGTGTGGATCTGTCTGACAAGTGTGTGTCTGTGTGTAAAGTTGCGCATGTGTGTGCTCTGCTCACATTACAATAAAAGCTTGTAATTGATCTTGTAATGAGCTGCCGCGACTTAGAGTAGCAAGGGGTGGGCCGTCCAGGTGATACTGTCACACCAGGATACCATGATACATGGAGAACTAAAACAAAAGCGCTGAAACGCCAGCGTCATTACTTGTTCGCTCTGTTCCAAATAATCTACTTTGACATGCAGAGGTGTTTTGTCAGATGGGCACAGTTTCAAACACACGCATACAAACCGCGACTGGTTCATGGGTGATGACACGGAGAGAATGAGATTGATTTTCGAGTCCCTGTCAAATGAAAATAGAAATGACGTGCTGCCAGATGTCGGAAGCTCAAAACAAGCCCTTGCTGGACTCGTCGCTGGAACACGACCGTGTTCAGTTGTTTGTATAGTGCGCTGTCGGTGAAATAATGTGCCACTGCGTTTACGTAACGGCTAACTTCCCCCGGGGTGTCACAATTACGTGGCCCACACGTGACAGAAAAGGGAGTGGTTTATGAGTGACATCTTTGATGGCAACAACGCCGGTCCGGGGGCGAGGGAGCGAGCTAGCGGACTAGCGAGGCCCTCTTCTGTGTTGCGTGCGTGTATGCTAGTATACCACCATGAGCTCGCAGGATAGCGAGGCCCCGTTATGTGCCTTCTGTGGGTCCACATAAAATAATGGGCTCGTCACTACGAAGGCCTGGTTTTGTGTCGTATGTGCGTCCGCATAACGTAGCCCGAATGTGGCCGGGTAGTCTGGAATGACAGCACCCAGTACTTGTACATGTATTGTATTGGGGACGGTCGACTCATGCCGGAAAGCGCAAATGCGTATTGAATTGGTGAAAAAGAGTTTCATGCTGTATTTGAACAATTGAGTCTTCAAATTATTTCAGCACTAACGTCAATCCCTAATGCCTATCCCATATATTTCGAGACAACTCGCTGAAATCACTTGACAGAGTCTTTAACATTAAACCATCCATTTTTCCACATGATGTGAATACATGATACTATATGTGCGGCTTTTAGGGCTTTGTGCTGCTTGCCTTAATTTCCTTTGGCTTATTGTAGTTGTATTTTGTTGTCCACGTTAGAATAAATGTGGGAAGTTAAATTAGCTACGCTTGGTTGATATAGTCTGGCTTACTTTAGCTTGCCAATGCCTAGCTAGTTTTTTTTTTTCTGACTAGCGTATCTTATCTACTTGAATTTGTCTTATCTTAGTAGCTTAGCGGTATCTTAAGTAGCCTCGGAGTCACCTAGCTAACTGTAACTTTTTTTTTAATCAGGGTTTCATATCTTAGTAAATTTTAGTTGAATTTAAATGAGGTATTTGTAGTTTGGCTCGCTTGAACATAGTCTAATTCTTTTAAGTTTAGTCAAGTCTAGTGTTGTTTAGCTCAGATTTTGCTAATCTTTGAGCATTTGGTTGTCGTGTACACGTGTGTGTGTGTGTGTGTGTGTGTGTGTGTGTGTGTGTGTGTGTGTGTGTGTGTTTATTTGTTTGTGCGCTATGATTAGCTGCTAATCCAACGCAGGTCAACGAGGTCCCAGGCAAATGTCAGTAAACACACACGCACACACATACACACTACCATGCTGCTTTCTGGGAGCCCAACAGGTCACCACATGTGAGTGAACATGTAAACACACAGTGCAATGTCGAGGCACCCATGTCATGCACAGGCTTGTCCTCTGTGTGTGTGTGTGTGTGTGTGTGTGTGCGTGTTAGCCAGCCATTTGGTGACACATGTACATTATTAGCATCTTAGCATTGCATGTCAGCTTCATAAATCTGCAGCGTGCATTAGCATTTTAAGCCGTATACATTTCCCATCACACATTGTACTTAAGCATTCATTATTTGTCCTATATTAGCATCATTATTAGCTTGTTTCCCTAGCGTCCACGTTTTAGCATCTTGTATTAGCATGCATCTATATCGCTACCATTATGCAATAACTTCAGATATGAGCATTGTGTGTTGCAAGTCTGTGCTAGCATTGTCCATTATCGGATATTAGCATCCGGTGTTAGCATGTTTCTCGACTCTTGATGATCTCTGTCTGCTTCATGTTTATCGCTGGACAGTTTGTCTGCGAATCCCTCCAAATATTCCCCGCCGAACAGTCGTTCTGCATCTGAAAACGCAGACGTGGGACTTTTGTAATTTATTTACGTGAGCGTCGAATGAAAACAAATGGTTTCCCACACGCAGACGCTGTTTACTTCCTTGACGACATGCTGCTGATTTAGGAATAGGAAAGGTCGCTCGTCCATCCTCAAGTGGGAGTCATCCATCATCAACAACGCGGCGTGTATACATACTGTAGTGCGTCGTACAAGTGCACTTCCTGCCACAGGAGCTGCTGCTGAGAATAGTTTTCACAAATAACATGTGGCCTCTGCCGGGGAGTCACATCCACCACCATTACAGAATGGGAAAGTACATGTTCAGAGTTTCTTTGCCCTCGCTTTTAATGCTCGCCTAGTTTGGTATTGTTTTCTTTTCACTCTAAACAGTTAGGGGTGATGACATTTGTTTTATTTTATTTTTGCATTTTGCATCAGCCGTGAAGGTCAACATTTTTGAAATTATTTGGTTGTATTTTTAAATGTATTTTTTTCAGTGTTAGCGGATCTATGTATAGATCAATCGATAGATAGATCATTCAATGCAAACAATCCTAATTTTAGTTGTCAACGATTGCTCCTCCTAACAAAAAAGATTAACATAAGAGCATGTGGATGCAGACATTTGTAGTGATGTCATGTGCTGCCAGAGGGTTGGAGCATTTTTGTCAAAGTCCAAACACACACACACACACACACACACACGACCACAGTGTCCAACTTTGAACCCAAGCATGTATCCCTGCCTTCTCCTAGCCTTGGGTGATATTTGTTGATGTGTGCACAGCAACACGGATCACTTCCTGCCACAGATCATCCAGATCTCAGACACACGCACAAACACACACACACACACACACACACACACGCCTACACGCACATGCACTTGTGTAAATCAATGTGTTGACATGTTGTGTGCTGACTGGTGACAAGTGGAAGCCGAGCAGTCTTACAAAGTACAGAATCCCCCCCGCCCCCTCACCATTGATGCCTTGTCTCCAACAATATGCCACAAAGTGACATTTCATCTGCTCCATGCTATCCTTATAGTGGCCTGCTAAAAGCGACCCCCCCATGCAAACTTTCCAACCTGTACTCCCATCAACATGCTGAGAGGAAACATAATTTCCAAACTGTCCTTGCACCTGTGATACGCAGACAGGCTCCTTTTATCCCCGAGATTAGTATGGCAAAAAATAGTCAGCCTCGAGACGATACCAAACACCCTATTCGCAATGCATCGATATGGTGCCAAAAAGTGATCCAGCTCGCAACATGATCAAATTTCCTCTTATCAAAAGACCACCGCGTGCCAAAAACCTAAACGTCCCCTGCAAATGTATCACATCCGAACAAAAGAGTGCCAAAAAAACGGTCCCTCTCGCAACTTTATCAAATTCCCCGTTATCAATAAACCCAGAGAAGGATGCCAAAAAGTGATCCCCCTGCAACATTTCCAAATTTCCTCTTATCAATACACCGATAGGGGGACAAAATGTGGACCCCCCCCTACTCCATGTACAAATTTACCAAATCTTATCAACATCCCGACAAAAGGGTGCCAAAAAGTGGTCCTTCTCGCAACTTTACTGTCATGTTTTGCGTGGTCACCGTGGTGGTAGTTGTTGGGAGGACCCCAAAAAGCAGGGAGGAGCAAAATGTATTTCACAAAAATGCAAACATGAACACACTGGAGAAACTAACTCAACAACTCACTCAAATAAAGTCCAGCAAAATCACAAGAAATCAAAGTAGCAAAAAACCTAAGACAAAAAAAACAAAACATGACATGTGCACACAGCAACAATGACCCGACACCGAGTGGTCAGGGCAGGTCTTGCAGAATTGCAACAACCAAGTATCGGGTTTTACCTGTTACGAGAACTTAATTTAAGCCTGAACTTAATTTAAGCCTCAGAGGGTTTTTAAACAAGCAAACTAATGACACAATGATCAACAGGTGTGCAGCTGCAAGCGCAGCCCTACGGTGCCACCTGTTGGTCACAAACAGAACCCTGACATTTACAAAATTCCCTGGTATCGATAAACCCAAATTAGAATGCCAAAAAGTGGTCCACCTTGCAATTTTACTGAACATCCACTTATCACTACTCCGAAAACGGGAAGTCCCCCGCAACTTTACCAAGCCTTGTCAAAACCCCAACAGAAGATGACAAAAAGTGGTCCCGTTTACACCTTTAGAAAATGTCCTTTAATTAATACCCTGACAGTAGGGTGCCAATAAGTGGTCCCCCTCGCAGCTTCACTTAACTGATAGGCTGACCACTAATCAACTCAACACAGTCCAGAGTGAAGAAAATAGTTTTTGCTTTTTCTTAGGTGATCCACGAGGCCTAATGGACTCCATCATCTCCATCTTTGAAACTGGACCTGACAACCACAATGTCTTGTTTGTGTTTGTGGAGAGCGAAAGGACAAAGAAGAAGAGTGACAGGTCAAGAGTGTTTACATCTGCCCCCCCCCCACACCCCCTCCAAAAAAGTGTTTTAGCCTCCATTATCGTAAGGGCTGCAGGGACAAATTCTGGGCTCCTTTTTCAAAATAAAATTCATGGTTTTATCAGCGGTACTAAGTGTGTGTGTGTGTGCGCGCACGTGCACACTGGGAGCAGCAGGCTGTAAGCCATTCATCAAACACTTGAGAACGTCTGACAAGCCAGGAAACGCACCTGAATGTTTATTTTGACGCACAGTAATTTACACCTTCCTTCATTTGTTTAGACGTTACTTCAAAATCATAAACACGCCACCAACCGTTTCATTCGGCCCACTATCTACTGACTTTTGATACATTTGTAATGTTTGCGCCTGTTATTGTGTTATGCCATTACTTCATCATGAGGCTGACTGATGATTGGATTTTGAAGAATAATATGAATTTTTATTCATGATTAGATTTTCAAAGTGTTAATTATATACAAGGCGGGTTGTTGATGATATGCATTGTTTATCCTAACAACATGGCTGCAAACAGAAAGAAGATAGTTGGCAAAAGCATCGTCAGTGTTGCCACCTCAGCAATTTTTCTGACCCCCAAAGCAACAATTTTTCAAGAAAGCATCTTTAATTCCCACTACATAATACTACTATAAATTTCGTAATATTTTACATATGACAACAAAAGAGACTTTATTTAATGGTGATCAAAATTTGGAGCCCAAGTGTGCGCTTCTAAAACACAACTGTTTTGTCGAGGTCACCTTCCTTGACCTTTACAAATCTTCATGAGAAAATAATTTGAAACGTTTCAAAACGTGTTTGGTGCCAAGAGAAACAAAGAAAATCAAAGGAAAGTGGGGGTGGAAAAAACAAAACGAAAATTGTTTTTCATCATTTATTAGCCATTTTTCCATAAACGAAAGGGGAAAAGTCAGTTCAAATTGAAAATCATATTTTTGTGAGGAAAACAAAAAGAGATTTTACGGGGAGTCCATATAAGGCAGCCTTACTGAGAGCTGCTTTTTTTTGCTTCCCAGGAGAGTAAACATATTCAAGACATCACTCATTGTGATGCAAGACAGTTTTACTAGCACGATAATAAAAAAAGTATTTTTAATTAATTCTCTCTGACAACCTCTGACAATCAAACTGTAATTGCTTTTTGGCACGGTATAAATTCCCAGGAAGTAATCATGTCATCCAAAACACTGGATGTATTTGATTTCAGTTCATAGTACTGTAATGAGTGAACAACGTGAAAGTGATTTGATCTTCAGTCTTAGATGATTATAGAGACATCTAGTGGTAAAATGTTGTTACTTCGACCTTGATTTGTGCCACTCTCGCTTAGTGTTAAGGAGAAAAGACACAAACTAATTAAACCTACCTCTTTTGTATTTGATAGTGAATATGTCGTATTTTGCAATGAAAATCCAACATTTTAATCCAAAATGTATTTGAATTGAAATACACGCAAATCAACAGAGTAGTTCCTGGTTGACTTCCCATTGGGTTTGGAAAAAAAACGTCACGTGTAAGGAGGCGTTTCATTGGCTGGTCCGCTGCACCTCTGTCTGTCCTTATTCGTGAAGGTGAAATCGGTCCCCGATTTATCTCTGCCTGCCTCCCTCCGGAACCCTTGCGGCCGTCCTTCTGTCTCAATTCCGCAATCATGTCTGTATTCGGCGACGTCCCGCAGGCGCCTCCAGTGGCTGTCTTCAAGCTGTCCGCCGACTTCCGCGAGGACAACCACCCACAGAAAGTGAACCTCGGCGTCGGAGGTAAGCGGAGCTAACGATGCTAAAAAAAAGCTAGCTCGTCCCATTCAGAGAGCCCGGCCGAGTTGCATTCAAGGGTCACGTGGCAAAACAGCAAAAAGATTGACATCGGCGAAAATACTTGGGATAATCCCATTTTTAGCCAATCATACAGTCACGTAACGAATTCAACGTGTGTGTGTTAAAATTAGAACTTTTTAAACTTCACTCGTGACATCTATTACGAAATGTTGCTCATCGAGTATCTTTATTGTGTCTTTTCGTGCGGTGGAGGAAATACCCCAAACGCATCATTTCCATCCACTCCAAGGTTAGTGTTGTTATCGAACCGAATTCAATAACTACCCCCCCCCCCACCAAAAAAAGACATTTCGTGATTGCAATTAATACAATTACGGCAAACGTGTTTATCGTTTTCATCTTCGTCTCTTAATGTCAGACATGGATTTTCAAGTTTCATTTTAAAGTTATTTATTTTGTTATTATTGTACGGCCGTACACAAAAACTCGATCATAAACTTATTAATTAAAAATAATTAAAACAAGATAAAGACTAACTATGATGAAAAATCTCAAAGCTTTATAACCCTGATCCACGTGCAAGTTCTCACAAGGGTCCCAGTTCTGCTCAATCCGACCTTCTCTAGCTCATGTATTTTATTCTGCGACCAAGCTCCTAACTCAATTTACTTAAATAAGATTTCAAATCTTCTGACTGAAATAAAAGCTCTGTAAAATATAAGCATGAAAAAATAAAGAGAAAAGAATGTAAAGTAACAAACTGGTTTTAAAGGGGGCGTGGCATAGTGAGTGATTGACCGGCCGTTAACCTGCAGCGGTAGTTCAGTGTGAGCGTCTTTTCCTCCACGCTCCTTGCAAATGTTTGCATTTTGTATAAGTGTGTTTACTTGTACAGTTCTACCTGGCACAAGTGATGATGTCATGACACATAGGTTGGGACTCACTGCTTTAACCAAGCAATTCCAACTTCCAATACTTCTAGCAGGACATTGCAATTGGTCTGTTTTCACAATAATTCAATTTTTAATTCAGCTCTAAGTCTATTTGCTTGGGCTGAAGAGCTAATCAAATTCTAACCAACATCGCAATGTACTGTATTCTCATGATCATACTACGCACCGCATTAATAATAATAATAATAATAATAATACATTTTATTTATAAGCGCCTTTCAAGACACCCAAGGACACTTTACAATAACAAAAACCACAAAACAATACGCAAAAGGCGTTGTCAGTTACGGGTGCTATTTCTGGATCGAACACATACTGTATACAATCCGGATTGTATTATTGAACGGTGGCATGGGAAAACGTACGCCAGCTTAAAAAATACTGCAGTCGCCGCTTTTGGGATGTTTTGCACAATGCGGGTTGCGCCACCTACTGGACCTGTTTTCGAAGTAACACAGCAGCTTTCACCGATTTGGGAACTCGGTGCCTACACAGGGCGACCCGCATTATTCAACGCTTCATCCTTACTGGAGAAAATGTCAGACTTTAATGTGCATCTCATGATCGTGAACATGCGGGAGTCGAATAGAATTTTCAAATCACAAATTTGCTTTCCGTCATTGCTCTCGTCTGATTTATGCCCGAATGTGTGATATCACGCTCGAATTTTTACGAGGTTGTCGTAGCGAGTGCGAGTCCAAATCTGGAGCGATTTAACCATAACATGATATCAGCTCCTTTGTATTTTAACCTCATTCTCGTGTTTGTTAACCGCCACATTGGAGGACCTTGAGAAGAATACTCACAAAGCAATTCATCTTACTTTAATTGTTGCCGGGTGAAGCAATGTTAAGCCTTTGCCTTGCAGCCAACTTTTTCATGTGTGTTTTTTTTTTAAATTAGCTAGCAAGAATGACGGTTATGCATGCCCAGGCTCGTACAGTAGCCTCTGGCTGCCAAAAAGCACTCCCCATGATTACGTTCAACCGCGAGCGCTTTTGGCGAGCAGCTGCTTTCTTTGCTTTGCTCTTTTCCCAATCCAGTGTGCTGTCACACGATACAGACTCATGTCCACACGCCACAAGTTCCTCGGAGGTCAAAGACGCTCAGTTTAGTTCCCAGCAACCTCGGCACATCCACTCTTTCACGCACTCATTTGCTGTCTGACGGTGGGGACACGAGGACTTTCTGCCACGATGTTTTGGACGGCAGCGGCATGTGGGCAAAAAAAAATACACTTTATGCTTCATTTGCTGACATTCCCTATTAATTCCGATGTCAAGTTTCAAATTAGGACTCCTTCCAAAAGTCCCTCTTTTAAATTTCCGTGGGCATTAAAAATAAACTGCAACCCATTTCCCGCCCCTCGCCAATCCTAGTCGGACCTCGAACAAACACAAAGCGTTGCGGGTCGGCATCCGTTTTGTCACGTGACGGGAAGTGAAGCTGTTTTGGTGCGGTCTCCCTCAGCCTACCGCACCGATGACTCTCAGCCGTGGGTTCTGCCGGTGGTGAAGAAGGTGGAGCGCCTCATCGTGGAGGACACGAGCCTCAACCACGAGTACCTGCCCATCCTCGGGCTGCCAGAATTCCGATCGGCCGCTTCCAAGGTTGCCCTGGGAGAAGACAGCCCTGCCGTCAAGGAGGGCAGGGTGAGTCTGTACGGCTAACCGTAAGCACGTTATCCCTGACTAAACGCTGCGAGGCAACATTCTTTGTGCTTTCTCGACCCACATTGCCTTTTGGTCTATGTTAGCGTAGCAGCAGTTAGCATCTTAGCTTTTAATCATTCTCATTTGAAATGGGATCCGACGTTTAAACCCGATCAATGTGCCTGCACATTTTTGAACTGTGGTTGCTATTTTGCTACATGTTAGCCTAATGACTGTTAACATTCAATACGTTCGCATTTCAAAGAGTGCTGAAAAAAAAGGTAAGCTATAAAGTCCTGCTGTTTTCTCTACCGACATTACCGTCGTTGTTTATGACGTCATAGCAGCTGCTAGCATGTTTGCATTTTACAAATCGGAGGAGAGTGACGACAGAACAAAATGTAAAAGCCTGATCAATCCTTTCAATCACTTTTATTTCTTGTCTTCTAATATGTGAGCAATTATTGAGTCGTTATTAAAACTTGGACTCGTTCAGTGCAACGTGTCAAACGTGTCAATCTGCCTTTGCACTTTTTCTACCACGGTTGCTATCTTGCCACCTAGATACGATCGCATCTACTGTTGCTGAATTAGCATTTTAGCAGTTCTCATTTGCAGTAGCGCCCGCCCGCAGGGCAAGATATAAAATCCTTATTTGTCTGCTGCTGCACTTTTTTGTACTTGGGTTGGTATCTCGCTAATTTAGCGATGCGGCCTTTCATGTTTTTCTTGTCTCATTAAAAATTGCACTTGTCTCGTAGTACACATAGTATGGCGGCAAATTTTTGTCAATCTGCCTTTTTCTGTTTTTGAGTTTGCTTTGTTGACATCTCAACTTTTAGCGCGTTAGCCTTCAACCAACTTAGGAGGCTTTAGCATGCTTGCGCCTGTCGATTGAAGCACAAGGTGTCCCCTAATGGACACATCATTTGTTTGCATGCTATCTGTTAGCATGCTGGCTTCTAGTATTGTTAATACTTTGATTTTATAATCAGAATGCCAGTATACATGTATTATTCTTTTTGTGTACGTTGTAGTCACCACTGGTGTTTTTTTTTTTTTTGTTTCCGCCTCAGGTCGGTGGAGTCCAGTCTCTGGGTGGCACGGGCGCCCTGAGGATCGGGGCCGAGTTCTTGCGGCGTTGGCACAATGGCGTCAACAACACAGCCACTCCTGTTTACGTGTCTGCGCCGACCTGGGGTGTGCGGATGCTGACACATACACATGTGCTGTAAACATGTATGACATATGACTTTAAATGTATATTGGGTTTTTTTTTGTTGTTTTTTATCTCAGCGAACCACAACGGTGTGTTTGCCGACGCTGGGTTCAAGGACATCCGTCCGTACCGCTACTGGGATGCCGCCAAGAGAGGTCTGGACCTCAGAGGCTTGCTGGATGACCTTGAGGTGACCTTGTTTTTAAAACGGCACATTCTCAGCCAGCGGTCATTTTCGCAATTCGCAGGCGTGTTAATGTGGTGCTAACATCCTCTTGCCGCACCCTGCTTCAGGAGCTTCTATGTCATGCAAATTCTGATTTAGGCTTTAATTACCGTGACGACCAGGGTGAGGCTAGGGTGTGGTACTCAATGTCGCCTTTGTGACATTTCTGAACCTTCAAAGATACCTTTTGAGACTCCCTCCAGAACGGAAGATCATTTAAGGATATGTCGCCCATAAAAATCTGATGGTATTTTCCCAATTGGAGGCAGCACTGCAGCAGTATTTGACATATTCATAATTAGAGAATGTTAATGTTAATTGGGTGGCCCGCCAGACGACTGGTCAGCACGTCCGCCTCACAGTGCAGAGGTCCCGGCTTCGATTCCAGCACCGGGCTTCCCTGGTGGAGTTTGCATGTTCTCCCAGTGCCTGTGTGGGTTTTCTCCGGGTACGCTGCCCCCCCCCCCCCCCCCCAAAAAAAAAGCCATGGCCGGTTATTGGAACACTCTCAATTGTCCCCGGGTGTGACTGTGATTGCCGATGCTTGTTTGTCTTTGTGCGCCCTGCAATTGGGCGATAGCCGGCCCACAGATGGAGAGGACCATCTCAATGGTCGGGCTTTTCTAAACTGTTCGAGGAGTTTCCATCTTAATTGTTTAGCCGCAACGCTTGTCAGCATTCCACTTGATGTCATCGTGTGTATCAAGAGAAACCTCAGTTAAGGCTCTGTATTGATTGTGTGTTTGAACAGCAAGCTCCAGAAGGTTCCATTTTTGTGCTCCACGCGTGCGCTCACAACCCCACCGGCACCGATCCCAATCAGGGCCAATGGAGGCAGATCGCCGAGATCATGAAGGTCTCCTTCTCTTTTATGAGCATTAAAAAGCCACTTGACTGTTTCCCTCTTGCCTGATGTTCTCCTCTGTTGTTTTCTTGCTCTCCAGAACAGGAATCTTTTTGTCTTTTTTGACTCGGCCTACCAAGGCTTCGCCTCGGGTTCTCTGGAGAAAGACGCGTGGGCCATTCGCTTCTTTGTGTCTCAGGGCTTTGAACTCTTTGTGGCTCAGTCCTTCTCCAAGAACTTTGGCCTCTACAGTGAGTACACGTCGAGGTGTTCATTCCAAATTTATTTTCTAAATTTATTTTGGTATTGCTGTACGTCAGTTCGGAAGATGGAAGGTCAAACAGTCGTTTCAGAATTGGACTTGATTGCAAACGAATAAATAAAAGTAATAATGATCTCAAATGAAGCAAAACCTTTAACGAACCTGCTCTTCCAGATTTACATATATCGAGGAAGCTCGTTGCTATCTTTAAATGATATTACAACAGTAAATCAAAAATGTCCCAGGCAATTATGCTGCGAGGTGAACAATAAGTTTCACACACGCACGTTTCAAGTCCTAAAATTGGCGACTTGGGTTTGAATCGAGTCAAGTGACGTGACCTGAGTCCATCGGCTCTGGAACACGCGGAGAACAACCCCCGCCTCAACCCCCCTCAACCGACTCCCTTACCTCTCCTCAGACGAGCGGGTGGGCAACCTGACGGTGGTGGCGCGAGATGGCGACAACCTGGGCCGCGTCCTGTCTCAGATGGAGAAGATTGTGAGGACCACCTGGTCCAACCCGCCCTCGCAAGGCGCTCGCATCGTCAGCAAGACCCTCAACTGCCCCCAGCTCTTTGCGGAATGGTGCGTTTCCATTGTTTATAATAGGCCCCCCAAGAAAATAGAAAGGCCTTCACGAGCCTCCAAGCCTACCTACCAACACCTACAGGGCAGTTGAGGAACTACAGCACTTTCTTATGTGGCACATACGCGTTTGCCCCCCACCCCCATTAATGTGTTGCTTTTCTCTGCAGGCAAGATAACGTGAAGACGATGGCCGATCGTGTGCTCCTCATGCGGGACCAGCTCAAGTTGAAGCTGCTGTCCCTCGGAACCCCGGGAACATGGGAGCACATCACCCAGCAGATCGGAATGTTCAGCTTCACCGGCCTCAACCGTACGTGCACATGTGCACGGATGCTGCGTTACTGCAACATGCACTAAAACGCCGTCAGGGAATTTTTAGAGGATTTAAAAAAAACAAAAAAACAAAGCTAACTATGGGTGAAGAATTGAACTAATTAGTCAACTAGTCCTTGAGTTGACTCTACTTTTCCGCAACAAGGTTTAATAAGAAATGTCTGGCACATGAGTCGAAATAGGCTTACGCTGTACGCAGTACTTGAATCAGAATAGTGGTTAGCCTTGTTAGCTTTGGCTATTCCAACTGCTGCTAGTCTCAGAAAATGTCGAACGGCGCTGCCTCGACACTGGCTGCAAAGGGGCGAGGGCACCGGCGCAAAATAACGCCTTATCTTTGTCGTCCAAATGTCACTTCTAATAATGCACAGACGACAATATACCCCCCCCCCCTTTTTTGGGGGGGGGGGTTGTTTGACCAACTTGAATAGCTGGGCCTTTCCAACTCAAATGTTCTCACAAACCTGATCAAAACACATTGTGGCATAGGACCTTATTTGGAGCCTGCCTCTCATGTCCGACAGGATGCCACCACGGTCATAAAGTAAGGCAAGTATCTCTCGGTGTCTAATCTTTCCCTCTCTGACTTGTTTCGGCGCCGCAGCCAATCAGGTGGCGTACATGATCAAAGAGAAGCATGTGTACCTGATGGCGAACGGTCGCATCAACATGTGCGGCCTCACCTCCAAGAACCTGGACTACGTGGCGCAGTCCATCCACGACGCCGTCACCCAGGTCCAGTGAGAGGGAACGCCATCTCCGCTTCTCCCTGCACGTTTTGTCCCGTCCCGCTCTCCATTGTCACATCTTTGATGTCACCGAAAGTGTGAGTTGTACATCCTCACTTCTCCTGCTAAGCCGATGGCTCCCAACATGTACTGAGCCAAAGACCATTTTACATTTTACATTCGAAAGATGTTCTGGCACGTCACCAAACAAAAACATCATCAAAAGTAATAGCCCTGATGCGAATTGCAAAATAACCAGAGGAACTGTCACCTCCTACCCCCCGCAATATTTTGGTTGTATTTCTAAAAAGTATTATTTAATACATTGCATCTTGTCAGTCACTGCCACACAATGGACAGTTTGAAAATTGGCGCTTGATTATCAGAAAATGTGAAATAATGATTCAATTTAAAATGTATTCTGCACATTAGTTAAATATATATATATATATATTATTTTTAAAAGCAAACAGTTTAATGGTATAGTAAATGCAAATGTTTTGAATTTAGACGGTAGATACAACTGTACTCAATGAGTGATTTATTCTGGATACCACTAGAGGGAGCCCCGTTATCGTAGTTGAAGCTGTAAATAGTCCCCAAATTATGATCCTCAAACACTTGATCATCTCACAACCTTACACTCAAAAGTAATCATGAAGGGTTCTGTTTTCATGACAGATTACATTTAAAAATGTATGATTTACAGATTATTAGATTTTTGCAGCACGAGGATGCTGGCGCAAACAAAGAGTGCTGTTATTTCAACGTACTTCCCTGTTGACTTACTACTTTCCTGTTAGCTTGGCTTTGATGCCATCAAGTAGTTTTGTGGGGGGAAAAAATAGCCCAAAAATATGCAGCCAATTGTGAAGGGGGAAAAAAAAAGTGAAGAGGGAGCTGTGAAATCCAGGGTGCTTTCGATGGACCCCTGTAGGACTCCTGGTCTTGTCAAATTTACTGATAGAAATCAAGCAATTATTCTGTTGAATGAAAACAAACGTGAATTGTAGCTTGTAATGAAAGTACATTTGAGTCTTCTCTCTGTCACAAAAATATGTCACTGGCATGGACGGAAGAACAAAGACACATTATTTGTAATTGAGTACATTTTGCTGTTGGGAATCGCCACGCTAAGATATGCTATGCTAAGATACGTTAACCACGTGCTGCTGTCAACTGTGGACAGGACGTCATCGTAGGTCATTTACTGTCACGGGTCAGGTAGCTTTGTGTGGTCTTGTAAAGTCACTCCTGCTTCAGACACACTTCAAAGTACACTGTAATAATGCAATGACAAATATACGTAAGAACGCTCTTCTCCTGCTGTTTTCACCTCCAATGAAACAGGTCATTATTTTATTGTCGGCAAATGTGTACAATTGATTTTGTCGGCTCGGAGCCTTCTTAAAGGTACAGTACGCGCCACACATTTGCTGTCTACAGTACTCTGCATTTGATGTTGCCTTTGAAAAGTGCTTGAAGTGTTTGTCCTTTTACCACAAAATCTAAACTAATATATACTGTCAGTTGCGTGCTACATGGAGAAAGCAAATAAATTGCTCGACTTAAAAAATTGAATTGTTTTTCTTCAGTGTGCAGTTATCATAGTGTGCTGTGTAGATGGATTTATGTGTACAAGTAGCGTGTTCTTTCAAGGACCGTGCCCGTTGCCGGTTCGAGACGCTTTATCTTAGCGTTATTGATTTGCCCATGATGATGTCATCATGAGCGGGAAGGGGAGGCTTCGGTACATCCGTTTGTCTTGTTAGAGCCTCCGCTTTGGTCAGGTAAGATGCCTGCCTGCAATATCAATAATTAAAATGTTTCTCGTGTTCAGATACAAAATGAGCTGCCACATGCACACAAGTGTGTGATTGGGTCACCATGTAAAAGGTGAGTGATAAGTCTGAAAATAATTTGTATGCTATGTCATGAGATGGTAAACGTACTGAAGGGATCATTGTATGCGCGCAAATACATTCATTGAAAAAATAATGGAAATTCAAAATATTGCAACTATTCAGAATGAATTTAAAATAAAAATATATAATGAACATAGTAATTGTTTTTCAAAAGCAAAGGCGACCTATTGAAAAATATTTCATTTCATTTATTCATCCATCCGCATACACTTTGAGCATAAAATGCTCTTGGTATCAAAATATGGTTTAATGAAGTAAAGTGTGATATAAGCAAGCAGCATTTCCAAGCAAGAGCCCTTTCACAGTATAAATTGACTTCCGGCGGCGTGATGACATCTTTGGTACGACGTCATCACAAGGACACGTGCCTTTTTTTTTAATACAGCATAGCCCAAATATTAGGTCATTTGATTTCTTCTCGTATGCCAGAATCCGCCTTGTTGTTGCAGCAGCGCCCCTGGAGGAGGCGACTTCAAAAAACCCCAAACGTCTTGATCGTTTCCGTCAACATCGGCTGGTAGGTCGTGCGTTCGTCTCGGTTGCTCAGCTAGTTTATTCAGAATTGTCTTCTTGTTCAGTTTTATCGTGTTTTATGGTCGAAATTACTGACGACTCATCCGCTTTATCTTCTCGTGAGATTTGGCTCTTCTTGTGGCCTGAAGACACACACAAAAGGGGCGAAAACAATCATTATCCTTAATAAAGTGACACCTTGATAAAGTGGCTGTATTAAAGTTAGGAATCAAAATAGTACATATATTAGATTCTTAAATGTAATTAAATAACTTGGTGAGTCGTAGTGTGTGCGTGTAGAGAACTGTTTTTCTGCCTATATGAGTAGTTAGTATGCATGCATGTGTCTGTGCGAGTGGCTTGGGTGGATTTGTGTTTGCATGTGAATGAAAAATTGAAGAAAGACATTTGAAAAGGCCAATGAATAGGGTGTGTGTGTGTGCGTGTGTGCGCGCGTGTGCGTGCGTGCACACTGAGTTTAAGTCGGAGTTTGTTTCCCAGTGTGTCCTTGGAAGGGCTGACCGACAAGCTGCTGATGAAAGCAGATGTGTCTGTTACCGTGGGGACATCAGCCACGTCTGACACAGACACACACGCCACACACACACACAGAGGTTGCGAGTCAGTGTTGACTTGTTTGTTGGCACAGTTTTGCTGTGCTGTCCATGCCATTTACAGGAATTGCTCATGATGCGAATGTTTCCATAGTTACCGGCATCTCGGGTGTACGGGATCTCGTCCATCCGCAGGAAAACAGAATCGCTTGGACTCTTCTGGCCGTCGGACTTACTTCCTGCAAAATTTTTAACACAACACAAAGTGTTCTGAACATTGATATTCTTTACTTCAAGCAATATTTTTGGAATAGCACAAATCCACAAATAATTGATGGACCTAAAAGGAGTTTGTCATTACATATAGATGCCACTAGATGGCCCTTAAAAGTCACATGACACGAGGCATGATCAACTTCCTGCGTTCCAACTCACTGACGATGCGGTTTCTGCGGTTGAGCACGGTGGTGCTGTGGGCCACGCCGGACTTCTGCTGTTGTCCTCCATTCCTGACGGGAGGTTGTCGACCCAGCTCCCAGGGCGGCGGCATCAACGTGGCGCCTGCGGTGGGGGCACCAGGTGTCCCGTTCGCCAGCGGCGAAGGCTCTGCCATCTGGGCGTCGGGGTCGGGCGTCTGCGGTGACGTGTCCATCCTGGAGGCGCCGAGCGCGTTGTTGTAGTGGCTCCTGGTGATCTATGGTGAGGAGGATTGTGGGTAATCTGGAGCGCGAGGTACCGTGAGGCGGCGGCGTACTATCGTTCACCTTGAGGATCTGCAGCGGTGTGAGCTGTCTTACAGAATAATCGGGCATGTAGACGTTGGGCCCCCCATTGAGCTGAGCTGGAGTCCAGCCCTCTGACTCGGAGCGACATGGCGACATCGGGGCTGAAAAAGAATTTATGTCTTTTTGGTCTTGAATATTTGGTGTCTCTCACACTAAAAAATGACCACAGACATTTTTTTCACTTCAATCTTTTTGTGTATGTTCACCTGCTGGCATGATGGCAGGAACTCCAAAATATGAGAAGGCTCCATTTTCAAATTTGAGACACTCCTTGCCAAACTCCACCTCCACTCGACCCTGAAGGACCGGAAAACAACATGAAATGGACTTTCTCACACACACACACACAATGAAAGCATCAACCCGGAAGAACCAGAACTAGCAGATGTGATGCAGGATTTCAAAATAAAAGAATTAAAGTTCCAAAGAACCACAACAAGGAGGCAACATCCAGGATCACAGAATAAAAGCACCACAAGTACCACAATCAGGAAACATGTGAAACAAGATTTCAGAATAAAAGCACCAAGACCAGAAGAACCACAAACAAGAAACAACCTAAAGATAAAACCATCACAGACTAAAAGAATCTGAATACGGACGCCCTGGATTTGAAAGAACCACAACCAGTCACGGAAAGATTTGATAATAAAAGCAGGCCGAAACAGGGAAACCCGTGATACAAATTCAAAATAGAAGCATTAAAGACCAGAAGGACCATGAGCAGGAAGCAGACCAGATTTCAGGCATTTAAGACCTCAAGAACCAAACCAGGAGCTGATGGATTTCAGAATAAAAACGATGATGGCGATGTTGTACCTGCAGCACGAGGATGAAGTAGTCAGCTGGCTTGTTTCTCTGGAACAGGAAGTGCGTGGGCGCGTGCTTATTTCTGTCGTCAAACTTGAGGTCCTGGACTACGCTGGGATGCTTGATGAGCCTCAGCAGGATCTTCTCAGAGATGTAAAGCGGCTTGAAAGGATCCACCTCTGATTGACACAAAACATTCGGCGACTGAGATATTAGCTTAGCCTTAGCTGGCTGAATCCAATTAACGGGAGGGCACGTGGAAATCATTTTGAAAATTGTAATGCTAGCTAGGATTTGCCTTACACCAGCCTTTCTCTTAGCCTTTAACATCGCCTTTAGTTTAGCCTTTTGATTTTCACCAGTCTTGAGATTGTATTCAGAAAAATGACACCGATGCTCGTTCATTTGGAGTTTAGCCCTTGGATTAGCCTTTGTCTTTAGTGGCGCGCACGGAGAAAACTGTTTGAAGGATGCTAATGGAAGCTGCACATGGTTTAGCCTAGCTTGCTCTTGCCTTCATCTTAGTATTCAGCTCGATCATAGCATAGCCTCAATCGCTTGCATTCGGCTTCAAGGAGTGTACAGTATGTAGACAAGGTTTTGTTGGAATTGTAGCTGTAGTGGAGCCTAGATTAGCACCTGGCTGACATCCATGATAAATGTGTGATTGGTGGATATGTTCTGACAGGAGACGCAAAGCTGCGCTGTGATTGGCCAATACCTGTGGACAGAAAGCGATGCGTGGCCAGCAGGAGCTGCGGGGAAATTTTGACCTTCATCTCGTGCTCTGCCATTTTGAAGATGGAGAAGTCTTGCTGCTTCCTCTCGTGGTGAGACACGCGACGCTTGCTGCGGTTGTCGGCTGTTGTCACAGCGAGTAGAGCGCGACAATTGGAAAGATTTGAAATTTTCAAATTGCCGTGAGCTTTCTAATGAGTGTTCCGCAGATGCTAACATGCTAACTGTTGGTATGCTAACAACCATCAAACGGCAAAGGCGTAGCCCGTGATTGGAAGACGCGTGGCCTGAATGAGATGAACAACAGCAAGTCAGAATGGCTTTAGTCATTCGAGACGTGGAACGATTATGTTAATATGTCAAGTAAAGAAAAAAAAAAATCAAAATGTGGAACGTAGCAAATGCACATTCGTTGGAAATGAATGTGTCATATTAATAATAAAAACCCCATTTTGCTCTTATCACAATAATGCTGCTGCTGATGATGATGTTGATGACATCCTGGTCCTACTGTAGAGGTCGGTCTCGTCCAGAATTTCGGACTTGATGATCTCCTCGATGACGTCCTCCAGCGTGACGATGCCCATCACTTCGTAAAACGGGTCGCCTTCACCCTCGTTGTTCACGCGCTGAACGATGGCCAGGTGAGATTTGCCTGGCGAAAAAGAAGATGCTCCCGCCGCTCATTTTGCTGGGCAACAACAAGCAAGGCACTCTCAGTTTGGTTAGATGACAAAAAAAAAAATAATAATAATAATAATTTGATGACAGAAATGCGTTTGGCAACAACAAGCACGTGCAGTCCATTTTTGGACTATAAAGAGCAAAGCGCACAGCATCCACACTTGACAAAAAGCAAAGCATGCGGTCTCAATGTTTTTTTTTTTGGACAACAAAAAGCTGCCGTTTCCTTCCTTTCTTTCTTTTTTTGTCTTTTGTCCCCCTGCCTTCCCTTTCTTCCCTCTTTCCCTTCTTTCTTTTGTCTCTCTCTTCTTGGTTCTGTGTAAGTGAGAGGGGGATGTGTTTGAATGGAAAACTCAATCATGCAAAACTAATTCTCCTCTTTTGTCAGTCAATGGAGTGCGTGTGTGTGCATGCCGTGTACGCGCATGCGTTTGTCTTCTTTGTGACAGAACACCCCCAAAAAGCGTGAAGAGGACTCTGTCAGTGAAGTTGGTAGGTGTGTGTGTGAGTGTGTATACACACACATGTTCCTCATTCCAACACACGCACACACACAGAGCAACAGTGAATCCTTTCAGTGCGACTCACTGGATTCTGTTCAAATTTCTCATTGAGTGCCACGCGCACGCGCACGCTTGCATTCATCTAGTTGGGTCAGCGCAAATCAATGGGAGGGAAAAAGCTCAGACGTAAGTCATCATGAGCCGAAGGCCAAACCAAAAAAGGCTTTCGCGCTCTTACTCGAGGTGCCTTCATCGGCAACATCAAAAATAAACGCTGACAAAGAAGAAATGCGGGAGCCGCGGCAAGGCCTCTGGTCGGTCGTCTCTTGACTGCCTCTGCAACTTCCCCGCCGCAGTCAACAGGGGGGTCCGTTGACTGCGGCGGCCTGCAAAAGGTTGTCGCCGTCTTCTTTTTCCTACTTCTCTACGACACAGCTAAGAGCAATCCTATTCCTGTTTTGCAACCTGAATTTGAAACCCTACCCTTCTCTCAACCCCTAATTTGAAACCGTAACCCTGTCTTTGAAACCCCAATTTGAAAAAGTAATCCTGGTTTTCAATCCCTAACCCTTGTTAGGAGCCCTAATTTGAAACCCCGACCCTTTTTTAAACCCCTCATTTGAAGACCTAACCTAGGAATCAAACCGTAACTAAGGTTTGAAACCCCTCATTTAAAACCCTACATGTCTTGAAACCCTCATCCTGGATCCAAACCCCAACTGGAAACCTTAACGCTGGCTTGAAACCCCAATTTGAAACCTCGAGCGAGGCCTCAAGCCTTCATTTGAAAACCTCACCCCGGTTTGAGGCCCCGACCGGAGACCTTAACCCAGGCCTCAAACCGTGACCCGAATTTGAAGAACCCATCCTGGACTCAACCCCCAACTTCAAACCCCGATGCCTGGCATCCCGATTCAAAGCCATCGCCCCGGTTCGACCCCCGACTCATTTGCGACCCGCCGCTTTGCCCGCTCTTCGCTCCCCTGCGGCGCCGTACCTTTCTTGAAGTCCTCCAGCATGGCGTCCAGCGTGGTGTCGCTGAAGACGCAGTGCAGCGGTCGTCGGTAGAAGCCCGTGACGGTCTGCAGCGGCGTGCAGTCGTCGGGGTCGACGAAGGCCAGGTCCTTGACGAAGAGCACGTCCACGATGTCGGCGCGGGTCTCGCGGTAGACGGGGATCCGCGTGTAGCCGCTCTGCAGGATCTCCGTCATGGTGTTGAAGTCCAGCAGGGCCTCGGCCGCCAGCATGAAGCAGTCGCCCAGCGGCGTCAGCACGTCCTCCACCGTCTTGCTGCGAAGCTCCAGCGCCCCCTGGATGATGTTCAGCTCCTCCTTCGCCGAGGTCAACGACAGCAAGGGGCTTTTTATTTGGCTTTATCAGCACTCGTTCCTTCGCTCGCTTGTTTTTTTGCTGCCCCCGGCGCGCGGCGCTGCCTCGAGATGTTTTCAGACACGAGCTGTCAATCGGCAAGAGTTTTGCGCCGCTTCCACTCGAGAATACGTGATCGTTTCGAGATGATCGTATCAGGTTGGGGCGTTTTATTCGGGTCGGGGTTGAAAGTCAGGCCTTTACACAGGGGTCGGGGTTTCAATTCAGAGTTCCCAGCCAGAGGGTTGGGGTTTTAAATTCGTGTTTGAAGCCAGAATGAAAGTTTTGAATTAAGGTTTGAAACCAGGTTTGGGATTTCAAATTTGAGTTTGAAGCCAAGGTTAGGGTTTCAAAGTAGGGTTGGAAGCTGTAATTATGTTAACAAATGTAAAGCTTTGGGCTTCAAAGTTAGGGTTTCAAACTGTGGTTTCCAGACAGGGGCAAGGGTGTCAAGTGAGGGTTTCAAACCGGCTTCACATTTTGAAGTTTGAAGGATGACTAGGATTTAAAGCCTTGGGTAGGGTTTCAAATGTTGAGGTTTGACGATGATTCAAATTTGGGTTTCAGGACTGGGTTAAGGCTTCCAAATTACCGGTGGTGTTTTTAAACCAGGGTTAGGCCTTCAAATTTGGAGGTTTGAAGGTGGGGTGAGAGGGTTTCCAGTTGGGCTTCCCCAGCAGGTTTTGGGCTTGGAATTAGGGTTCGGGTCGAACAAGTCGATGCTCGTAAGGCGGCGGCGGCGGGCTCACCTTGAGCAGGTCGTGGTAGGGGTCGGAGACGCGCAGCATCTCCAGCAGCTTCTCCCTGGTGTAGAAGTTGGAGATCTCCTGGTGCAGGATGAGATCCAGCAGCTTGCTGAGCGGGTAGGACACGGGGAAGGAGAGCAGCATGAGCAGGCGCGTCAGCCAGATGCTGCGCGCCGCCATGGCCAGGCCGTGGCGCGAGGCCGCCGAGTGCGGCAGGATCTCGCCCACCAGGAAGATGCCCAGCGCGCAGGCGGCCGTCGACAGCCACGTCATGCCCAGGATGCGGCACGTCCACACGGCCAGCGAGGCGTTGATCAGCGCCGTGCCCAGCAGCAGCGTGCACAGCACGTAGTTGCCTGAGGGAACAGCTCCCAGCTCAGTGGACTCCTCGCCGCCTCGCCCATTCGCCGCGCCGGTACGACGACCGAGCCGTGGAAGCCCCCCCCCCGCCACTCGCGGCGCGCCCGCTACCGTATCGCCTACCAACGAAAATTGAGCTCCGGCACGAGTGCGACGAGCCTCACCCGAAACGAAGCTTGCTCGGAACCCTCGCCTCACCCTGCGCGCGACTCCCGGTTCAAAGTCAAATTTTTCATTTAAAAGCCGCGCCGAGGTTTGAAAAGCCACCCAAGCCGTTCAACCCTAATTTGAAACCCCGCCCAAGATTTCAAACCCTAATTTCAAAACCGACCTAAGACTACCAACCCTACTTTCAAAACGTACCCGCGGCTTGCCACGAGGCTTGACACCCTCATTTCATACCCCCACCTAAGCCTTCCAAACCTAATTTGAAACCGAAGCCCTGACTTCAACTCTTAAATTGAAGCCCACCTAAGGCTTCAAACCCTGACTTGAAACCCCACCCGAGTCTCGAACCCCTCATTGAAAACCCTGCCTAAGACTTCAAACCCGAATTTGAAACCCCATTCCAGGCTTCAAATGCAAATCCGAAACCCTACCCCAAGACTTCAAACGCAGTTATGAAACCCAACCCGAGTCTTGAAAACCTCATTTGAAACCTTCCAACTCGTACTCCTGCTTTCAAACGCTAATTTGGAACCTTAAACCTAGCCGAAGAGGAAAGGACTTCCCGTACTTACCGTGGCGCCGCACTGACTCGATCTTGCGGGCGTAGCGCTGCTCCCGGGCGGTGCCGCTGTTCTGCAGAACTTGCAGCTCCACGGGGTCCAGCGCGAGGAGGCTCAGGTTGAGGCCGCTGAAGAGCGCCGACAACGCCAGCAGAAGCACCGACACCAGGATCTGGATCCACAGCTCGGGCGCCTCCCCGGCACGCTCGGCAACCGCCACCCAGAAGTCCCGAGTGCGGTAGTGCTCCCACTTGGACCCGTCGAAGGCGCACACCTGTGGACATTCATTCCGCATCAGGGATGTCCGGCACGGGTACGCAGTTTGTCCTCCCTAAGACGATACTCGTGTGCTCCTTTTGACCTACCAATATGCAATTAAATGGGGATGGGCGAGTATTGATGCCAGGTATCGGGCTAATATTGGCCTTATTTCAAGGTTTTGGGTACTCGTGAAGGAGAGTCGATACCAGCCACAGATACTTAAAAAGGGGAAGAAAAAAAAAACATTCTGACATTGAAGATGGGAAGGTCGTTCGTTGTCCACAATTATCTGTCATCGTCTTCACTGAAATTTGATGAAGCAAAGGTACTAATGGTAACCTTACTAGTAATCCACTGGGCTGCACTAGTAACACAACAAGGCCCAACTAGTCAACTTGTGTTACGCACTCGTAGCCTCCTTGACTCAACCTGTTGCACTGAAATGCTCACTAGTAGTTCTGCCTCACTAGTACCTTGCAGTTGTCCGACTAGTATGCCAAAGTAGTCCTTCTAATACAGTACAGAGGTGCCCAACCAGTCGACCGCGAGGTGTTTAGGAAAAAAAACCTTTTTAATTATATATATATATTTTTTATGTCATGACAGGAAGTCGGCGCTGCCAATTTTGGTGAGTATTCAGACCCTCTCGAGCGACTTTTTTTTTTTTTCCAAAAAAAGTGACTTGTGACAATCTAGCGACTTTTTCTGGTGTTATTGGAGACTTTTAGAGTCTGTGTGGTGAAAGCACCTTGTTCTCAATGAGCCGCGCCGGGTGCTGTTGTGGCCGGGTCACAGATATCAAGTCAATCAAGTGAGCAGTCAATCGATGTCCTTGACAAGGAGGCTACTAGTGCGTGACCCTTATCTATTGGTTGGTTCTAACAGCGTTCCTAATGCGGCTTGATAATTTATCAGTAAGGTTTAATTGTCGATACCGGGAAGCCAAAATTGGCACTGGTAGTTGAAAAAAACGAATGCACAGTTTTGTCTCACGATTCGTTTTGAGGACAGATCATTCTAGTATACGGGTATGGAATGATTTATGGGAAGCTGTTTGAGTATTTATTCGACATCCGTGAAAAGGAGGCGAGTCGCGTGTGCCACGTACCGAACAGTTGTGTTTAGCAGGGTTACTAGTGCAGCACAGTGGGCCAATAGTAGTGCTTGTGGATTAAAAAAAAAAGTTGACTAGTATGACGCAGTTGTCCACCGTAGGCCCTCTCGTCGTCGTACGAGTAACAAATGTGTTGAATTGATAAGAACTTGACATAAAGCACTGATTTCACTAGCGGCGATGTAAAATTCTAGTCCCACATGGAGGGCGCTGCATCCCGGAGTCCATCCTGGATGCGACGACCGCTTGCATACGCACCGAGTAGAACTTGATGCTCTCCCCGCGCCGCAGCTCCTTGGCCAGGAGCTCGACGAGGACCGAGTTGCGGCTGGAGGCCGACTTGAACGAGCCCAGCACTTCGATGTCGGAC
This sequence comes from Hippocampus guttulatus, assembly GCF_054856545.1. Lineage (NCBI taxonomy): Eukaryota > Metazoa > Chordata > Actinopteri > Syngnathiformes > Syngnathidae > Hippocampus > Hippocampus guttulatus. The sequence continues at coordinate 1,871,278 of NC_141269.1, read as the reverse complement.
GTGCGCGCGCTCCTGTCCGCGCACAGGTTCCGCGGACGGGCCCGGTGGCGCGGGGGCGGGAGCGGGAGCGGGAGCGGCTCGGTTCCGGGCTCCTCGATGAAGGCGATCCACGGGGCCGCGCTGGTCGCCCGCGTCCTGTTGAGCCTGCGCAGCGGGGGGGTGGCGAAGTATACCCGCAGCGTGAAGCGCGTCCCCTCGGTGGCTTTCAGTACCCCGTCCTGCACGGACAGCTCCGGGCCGGTCTCTTCCGGACGGAAGCCGAGCAGGGCGAGCCCCGGCCCGGGCAGGGCGAGGTGGAGGAGGAGGAGGCGGAGTGGGAGACTCGCCATGATGAGGTGGGGAGACTCCCTCCTCGGTCAGCTCTGGTGCCGCGGGGTCCGGTCCATGTGCTTGAGAGGCTTCCGCAAGGACGGCGCCCACCGTGACGTCACTGCTTCTAATTATAGAACATGACGTCACAGCCACTGCGGCGGCGATCACGTGATCACAATCGTTTGGCGATTTTTTTTTTCTTCCAGATTTCGTATTTTGGTTTAGTTGTTTTTCAGTACAGCACCCCCCCCCCCCCAGCACATTTTCAGTGTAATTGGGATCGTTGCTTTTTTCGCGATTATTTGAGAATCAGAATTATTTTGATTGAAATTACCCTAAAATTGTTTTTGTGTGTGTGTTTTAACCATTTTCTCATCATCTCACCACTTAATATAAACGTGCATATGTATCATGTATAGGCTGCGCGGTCGTCGACCGGTGGGCACGTCCAGTGCGGAAGTGCGGAGTTCGATCCCCGCGGGTTGGCTTGCGGGCTTTCCCCGTGCCCGCGTGCGTTTTCTCGGGTTTCATTCCAAAAACATACACGGTAGGTTAATTCATCCCAGCACTGTTTTTTAATAAGGTTCAAATCGAACCGTAGAAGGCATTTCGGACCAGCACAATCAGGAAAGAAAACATGAGAAAGCATGAACGAGATGCGCTTGTCAACTTTCGGCCACGCGTGACACATTGAGGCTAGGCAGGCGTTGTGGTGTTTCCCCGGAGACACGGCGGGGCCTTTTTTCCGACGTCGACCATGAGGTGAGTGTAGAGAGGTTCCAACTCTTTGGAGAGCAGCTTGTAAGTCAACGAATTGAAGCCGTCGGAGCTCCAGTCCAGTTTGGTTCTTCTCAGGAGGTCGACGCTAAAAAGTTCAAGTGAGTTGGAGGTCAATGGCCGATCGGTATGTTTCACCACAGCGAGCCTTGCTCGACTTACTTGCGCGGGTTCCGTTCGTTCCCCGCGTCTCTCTCGTGCTTGATCATTTTGTAGCGAGCGATGGCCTCTGGGGGGCGCACCGCTTGCATGCCGGATAGAATCACTCTGCTCGGGTCGCCAGACAATCGAGAGAAAAAGCAGAACGTCAAGACACGTCCGGCGTTTTCGCACAAGCGACCATGCGGGGATCGAAGCGTGTTTGAAAATGTTCAACTCCTGTTACAGATGCACAATGATGATGGCGCCCCACACTCCCTTCCTACTCAAACGTATTGGATACTTTTGCTGGGCCGAGTTCCAGAAGAACTATTGATGTTGGAAGTTTTGGACGACGATGGACTTTGTACCCGGCTGCCTCCGTGTTTGCTTTTTTGGGTGAGTTCGTTTGAGCTGGCGGTCAGTGCTTGTATGCGAACTACTACAACCCCTCAATTCCATTGAGATTGTCAAGATAGTTATTTGGACAAAGGGATGGATGTTGTCGTTTCATTTTCATAAATTCATAAAAAAAAAGAGGGAAATGCGCAAGTCATCAATTTACAGTGTAAATGTGCCTGACTGAGCTAAATACAACTCATTTTCATTGTCGGTCTCTTGGGCAGGTGTAAAAAGCCAACCTAAAATCAAAAGCATTCAAATCAAACATCAATTTACAAAACAGACAGTAGCACTGCAAAAAAAAAACAACAACATCTATTTTATGTACAAGTGATTGAGAATTTACTCCCACCCCGTGTGAATAAATTCGACCCGCCTTCAGCCACTGGCTTCAGTTGTTGTTTTTTTTGCGAATATTCTCTTGTTGCGAATTTTCATTCCGCCATTAGCCACACCCACCATCGAGGATGTAAATTCAGCATCCTCAATGAGCCTACGGAGACGCGCACACTGAAAAACTCCTCGAGACGAGTGACGTCAGCTCGAGGAAGACGAAACCCAAGAAACATTCCGGAGCGAGACGTTCAAACAGAAGAGAAGGTGAGCGTAGCCAAAGATGAGGATTAGGAGTTGATCACTTCGGAAGTGACAACTTCACGCATTTTATTTTATTTTTTTTACCTTTGCCACAAATTATCGTCCTCTTGGCCCCAGCCCCAAAACTGGTTCGAGTAGCCGTTCGTCTTCCTGAACTGGTCTGGGGTCATTGCAACAACACCACCAAAAGCTTGTGGATAGTAAAGCCTGAGGGGTGCGGGGGTGACACAGCCAACAGAAGATGTGAGGGCAATGCAATTCAACGTGCACACACAAACACCAGTTTAGCATTCTCATTTGAAACAAGTACATACTTCTTTTTTTCTTTTTAGGTCATTTGTATATTGACACGGGATGTCAAATGTTAGGAGTGGGTAATCTGGACAGTCGGGCGATTTCTGGTGGGCCAGGCTGCTACACGCGCTCCTGTTCCAGCCCATGAAATTGGGAAAATAAAGTGCATTTGCGACATTTCAATCAATTACGTATAGCACTGACCTTTATTGCCAAGGGTGTCACCAAGTCAAATTTTTTTTTTTTAAATCTTGCACTCAACCAGCGAATGGTAAACTAGTTGAGATTGACCCACTAATAAGGGTGACGTGGTGGATAATTCCGTTCAAAGGTCAACTAAAATGGGCCGCCCTGAGCCGCGAAACTCACGTCTCCAAAGTTGAGCCGAGTGACACTCGTCACCCTCAAGCTACGTTAAAAACGCTCGGTGCGCCTCCCATCTCAAGCGCTCCGTCTACCTGTATGCAAACTTGTCGATGGCCACAGAGAGGTGTGAGGGCTTGTCTTGGTGGCAGCCGTAGGTATTGCCGTCGTCCTCGGGCAACAGGTCGACGTCGTGGAAGATGATGCAGCTCCACGTCGCGTCTCGGAGAGCTTCCCGCACGCCGGCGTTATAAAGTCTGCCTTTGTTGAAGGTGCCGTTGCCCCACTGAAAGACGGAAGAAATGCCGCGTCGGATGTTTTGCGAGGAAGCGTTGCTGCGTGACAACGGACGTTTCATTCACTTGTAAAATGCATTCTGATTTTTATTCGACGCGACTCCTTCTCACCTGCTCGACCAGGTAGATTCTGTAGTGGAGCTGTTGCCTCTGCAGGAAAGGATGCAAGTGGTCCAGGAGAGCGCCGAGGTGTGTCAGCCGCTTCCGGTACGGCACCACGATGGCGGTGCGGTGCCGAGCTCGGCAGTCCGGCGGACGGTAGAATCCGCCCGCTGAAACCGACGTGCTCCTTTTTTTTCTGATCTCCTCCAGAGTCAAAAGCGGGAAGGTGAGATTGGCGGGCTGAGGCCCGACTGCGCATGCGTGGAAAGGAAGAGAAAGGGAAATTTGGGGGGCTGTCCACGACGGCTCACATTTATGTTTTCCTCACTCAATAGCGGCGACACGACGGGGCACTCGGCCTGTGGCGCAGAAGGTGCCACAAAGAAGGCGTAGGAGAGCGCGAAGGCTGCTGCCAGCAAGACCAGCGAGAACCGGGACCTCCAAAGGCGCCGGGACCTCCAAAGGTGCCGGCAACACCCCATTAAAAGAAAGATGCTTCACAGGTGGCAAAATCAGAGGACGGAGGCAGCCCGAGGTCAAGTGCACCTAGAGAGTGACCAACACCATTGCCATTCAAGTCGGCTCATAGGCCAAGCACCGGCACACAAATACTTTTTACACGACAGTATATGCTGTTTGTTCATGTATCGAAATGGTGGCCCAGTCGACCACCAGTGCGTGCATGATCCTCATCTCAAGTCACGTCGCTGTTTGACGGTCAAAGTTCATCCAGCACTTATTTAAATTGGCAGCCCATCAACATTCTCCGGCAACACCCAACTACGAATCACTGTGTTTGTTTTTGCAAATCGGTGCTGACCGATTCAATCAAATAATGAGCACATAAATCTTAGATTTACAAAAAATACCCACTTTACTTTGGATAAACAATAATCAATGATTTTTGGCTATTTCCTGACAAGGTAGGCACCAAACTGACTCCTAATCAATTCATGTGCATTTTCCACACTGTCAAATAATTTCATGATTTCGAATCAAGGGCTGAAGAAACAAGTGTTTGCTTTACCGAGTGAAACGCGCAGGCCGGCGGACGAGCGACGTCAGCCTGGTTCTGATGATGATGACGATGACGACGTTGACTTTTGCGAGCTATCCAGGAAGTAAACCATCGGGAGTCCTAGCACCCTTAACGTTTTAAAGATTATTCTCTCTATCTTTTTATTTACTATATGTCCTTCTTAACAAGCTACAAAAGTTCCTACGGTACTGGGTTGAAAAGCATATTTGAACAAGCAAACTACAGAAGCCCAGCCGTGCCAAAAAAAAAAAAAAAGTTGTTCCCACTTTTCCCGCCCATGGTTGCCAATATGCCAGTTGCCACCCGTCTCGTATCACAATGACAAACCTTTTTTTTTTTAAATTGGTCTTGTGTACCCCGAAGCAACTTGTCATAAATACAGGAAACCGGGGCTTGTTGTCCTTTGCTGGTCCAATTCTTGCTCGATGTACACCTTCAGCTGTTCAACAGGTCACGGGTGTATTTTGCAGCCTGTGAGATCGAATGTCACGGGCATTCACTGTTGGGTTTTGGGCCTTGCTGCTTACATGCAATGATTTTTCCAGATTCTCTGAACCTTTTGATGATATTGTGGACCGTAGATGATGAAATCGCTTCATTCCTTACCATTGCACATTGAGGAACATTGTCCTTAAACTGTTTGACTAAGAGGTGAACATCGCCTCGTCTTTGCTTGTGTTATATATTCTGTTCTTATTTATCTTTAACACAACGTAGATATCTTTTTGTTGTTGTTGTTATTATTTCAATTTCACCTCTGTATTACACATATGACTTTTAGCTGTCACTCAAGTCTTGCTATGCGTTTTAAGGTTTGTGCACGTGTTGTAATGCCACGACACCGCCCAGTTATGCAATTAGTGCCTCATACTAATTTTTTCCCCCGTGTTAAACTCCACTTGATGGATTGATGAGCTTCTGCAAGCAAAAGTTGCGAGGTATAACGTTAACCACAAGGTGGCAGCAACGTCAAGACAAACAACATGGGGAGCACCCGGTGCAGTGGATTGATTTCATTTTTTAAGGAGCTACGTAAAGTCCACTTGAGAGTTGCATTCCTTTCATCATTTCACGTTCGACTTCAACGATTACTGTATACTGATTAAATTTCAATTATTTTTTCAAATCATTTTCATTCACGCGTGGGCGTTTGGGAAAACACGCATGTGGGTGTGGCGTACGCCACTTGGGGGCGCTCATGTGATTACTCGGGCTTCTCATGTGTGTCGGCAGCCCACAGTACCTGTGAAGAAAAAAAAGTGAACAAGCTCAAGTCAACATTTGAGGCACCGAACAAGCCAAAAAGCACGAACCGTCGTCAATATTTAACCAGACGGCTCAGACATTAACTGACAAGAACCACGTACAGTCCAAATACACTAACGACAAGAAGAACAAGTTACAAGTGGAGTGGTAGCAACTGCGGTACTGCCGGCGTTACAGTATGTTGAGGTCCGGAGCTCGGTTGATCTCGTCCCGCTGGCTGACAACAGCAGCAACACGCCTCGGCCTCGGCCGCAGCTCCGGTTCGGACGGGGCCCGCGCCCTGAGCTCGGCCGGCGTTCGGCTCGACCTGAGCGGCGTCTACCCTCCCATCGCGACCCCCTTCACTGAGCGGGAGGACGTCGACTACGACAAGTTGGAGCACAATCTTCGCAAGTACGCTGAGATTCCATTTAAAGGTCAGAACAAGTGGATGAAGCATCATCGCAATAATTGTTCACACGTTCGCTACCAAATACAGCAATTATCCATCCATTTTCCGAACCGCTTGATCCTCACTAGGGTCGCGGGGGGTGCTGGAGCCTATCCCAGCCGTCTTCGGGCAGTAGGCGGGGGACACCCTGAATCGGTTGCCAGCCAATCGCAGGGCACACAGCAATTAGATAAATACAAAAACTAAATTCAAAAGTTGAGCGTGCGTCACTTCCGGCAAAAGCAGAGGTTGAAAACGGTCACAATTTGCTCTTAAATTGACTTGAATTAAAAGGTTTCGTTTTGTCCTTGGTAAAAAGTAATTGTACGTTTTGTTCACTTTTATAGCCCCCGCCCATTTTTTCATATTATTTTAGAAAGCATTTCAGTTTGTCTCTCTTTTTCCCACTATTACCATATTGTAATGCTCTTCAACGTGGACATAAGGATGCACGCAGTCGCTGATGATGATGAAATGTCTGATTTTGGGGACCTGTCAATCACACTGCGGTTGTTTGGCCTTGTGTGTTGTGTTTGCGCAGGTCTGGTGGTGCAGGGTTCCAATGGCGAGTACCCTTACCTGACGGAGGAGGAGCGCGTGGAGGTGGTGAAGAGGGTGCGACGCTCGATGCCAGCCGACAAGCTGCTCATCGCCGGTTCCGGCTGCGAATGTGCGTTAAAAGTGTATGCGTGTGTTTTGTCAGCGGGTGGAAGTATTCAAAGTGTTAATATTTCTTTACTGTCCTGAAAAGCCATGGTGGCAGTCCCGTGAAATGGATTGAAACGGGTCGATTAATCTGCTTCATTTCACAAAAGATATATTAATTAGAAGACCATGTTTAGTGGGCGCATATTCAACACATTCTTGCAATGGACATTTTGCCTTGACTTCCCCTTGAGAACTTGAATTGAAGCCCAAAACCTTGTAATTGCCTGTAAATGCCACAAGATGGCGCCCAAGCATTTCTCCCTCTATTAGACAAAGCTATGGCCTGTCTAAATGAAGCTCCTCCCCTTTCTTTGGTCTCAAGATGCCACAACATAGCATCACTTTGCGTAAGTGACAGTAAAAATGATTGTCGACTTGAAATGTGTTGTGATGTGATTGTCGTTTAGCCACAAGAGCCACATTGGATCTCACGGCTAAGATGGCGGCGGCCGGCGCCGACGCTGTCCTGGTGGTGACGCCGTGCTTCTACAAAGGCAAGATGGACTCTCACGCCCTGGTCCAGCACTTCACTAAGGTCAAACACGGAAACCACAAAACGCATCCTGTGCTCCCTTCATTTTTCCAATAATGCCACTTAGCTGTTTTTCCAGTAATGAGCCATCACGGGGACACTTTTTTCCCCCTTTTTTTTCCTTTGGAGTCAGTGCGCTTCAAAACAAAGTGTGAAAGGACTCAACTCAATTTTGAGAGCACTAAAGAAGTCGACAAAGTGCTGTAGAGCGATAAAAATAAGTCGTACAACAACAACAAACAATAAATTAATAACAAAGGCAATTGAAAACACAAAAACAGTCAAACTAAAAATCGAGTCTCATGCCGAGTCAGAGAATCAAAATGACTTTTAAGACGGCTTTGAAAGATGGGCAGCGAGGGGTCGCGGGGGGCTTCCCGAACGTTCAGTGGGAGGTCGTGCTCTCTGTATGAATTTCCTATTATACTCTCAATTTAATCAATCATTTAATTATTAAAACTGTTAAATATACCATACTGGTGAAATTCGGACACCGTGTTCTTTCTACTTGTAACAAATTTCACATTTCATCATATATTGTTCGATATCTTCAATGCATCTATAAAATTGTGTATCTGACTTACTTTGGTATTCTGCCATTATGATGGTATTCAAAAAGAAAACTGTAAATGGATTTGCAATGTTGAATTATGCGAACTTCACAATGAGAGCAGAAAGGGAGAAATGAATGTGACGAATGTCGCCGTCTTGTGTCACCACGCAGGTGGCAGACGGCAGCGAGGTTCCGCTGATTTTGTACAGCGTCCCGGCGAACACGGGCCTGGAGCTGCCGCTGGACGCCGTCGTGCGTCTGTCCCAACATCCGAACATCGTCGGGCTCAAGGACAGCGGCGGAGACGTGAGGAGGCGCCCTCTTTTACGCAGTCTCAGCGAGTATTTGTGAGGGTGAAGGAGGGAGCACGAGGCTGGGAGAGAGAAGGCCAGTTTTCCTCACGCTTTTGTGAAAAATGTCGTTGGGTCAAGGCAAGAGGAAAGAGCATTTCCTCTCCGAACGTCTCAAAGGACTCCGCTCTCTCGTCGTCGGTGGGCTGTTGCCCTGAGTGTTCGGAAGTAAAAAGTTGAAAATAGCAAAAACGAGACCGTGAAAAGAGTGGCGAGCGAGCACCGTGCACTCGGCAGGGAGGCAGGTCAGCCGACGCGTCGCGTCGCATTTGAGGCTGCGGTTGTGGGGGGGCGAAAAAAAAATCCACATCCGCGCTCGGCTGTGTGGGAAGCGTCTGACTGGATTTGCGATTTGGGAGGAAGACGGCGGCGCTCGACCCCGCGCCCCCACGCCCACGCCGCCGCCGCAACCGTCTCGCTCGTAGGCGGGAACTGGCGGAGCAGAAGGTGAGAGGTCGCCAGACGGGTTGCCGGAAGAATTTTTCCCACTGTCCAAAAGTCCGATGACAAATCTCACAACTCAACTAACTTTTTGCCTCAAGTCTGTTGAGAGGCTAGCTTCTCATATTTGTCACTTGGTTAGCTTGTCAGTTAGCCAGCCAGTCAATTGGTTAGTCAATCGGGTAGTTAGCAGGTTTTCAGTCCATCAGTCAGTCTGTAAGTGAGTCTGTCACCCACCTGGTTAATTTGGTGGTCAGTTAGCCAGTTATTCAGTGAGTTGTTTAGCCACTCAGGTAGTTGATCAATTAGTTAGTTATTTATTCAGAAAGTTGGTAAGCTAGTCGACCGGTCTGTTGCCCGTCAGTTAGTTGGTTACCTTACTCGGGAGTTAACAGTTGATTGGTCAATCAGTTGGTTTGTTTGCCATTCAGTCACAGTCAGTTGAGTTTAGTGAAGTCAGTTGGTCAGTCTGTTAGTTGGTTCTTCAGGCAGTCCGTCAGTTAGCAATTAGCTATTCACCAAGTCATGGCAGCTCGTCATTTAGCCAGTCAATTACTTGCTGAGTGAATTTCGCAGTCAGACAGTTAGGTATTGAGATGGTTGCTTAATCAGTTTGTTGGTGAACTACTGTAGTCTTTTATTCAGTCAGACAGCCAGTCTGAGTTAGTTAGACAGAGACTTCGTGTTAGAAATGAGATTGCAGGCGTTTCTCTCCTGTGCATCCCCCGTAGGTGCGCAGAGTGAGTGCGCTTTGAACTGCGTTTCACGTCCTTAAAAAAAAAAAAAATCACCTTTAAGGAGCTGACAAAGCTGACGCCCGACTGACAATCGCTACCTAAAAATACACACAGAGGAGGCGGAGCTTATTCCCTGCGGAGTCCTTTGATTGCCTCAGTTCTATTGGGCTAAAGACAATTAAAAGAAATACAGGCAGCTTATTAATGATTCATGAGCTATCTTTGACGTTGATTCCCACCGCTGGGGAATGTGGTCATGTGATCCCAGGCAGCCAATGGAAGACGTTTGTCAAGACATTTATTTGACCTGTGGCACCCTCTGCTGACCAAATTAGGGACCTCAAAGAAACACACTCGTGACACACTCCAGACCAGTGGTTCTTTACCTGGGTCCGATCGAACCTCAGGGGTTCGACGGAGCCTCTGCCATGGAGGGTAAGACACACGCGAGTCAACATGTCAATTAGCTATGACACCCCTTGGCCATCGCTAGCTGCAAATGGTCACATGGCATTGCTTGCTGGTGGGAAATTTTGTTCGCTTCGGAGTCAACGTGTGACTGTCGTGATAGTACGTCGTACAATTAAAAAAAAAAAGTATACTTATTCCTTGAAATTGTATTTACTTTTTTCTGTTTTTAATATATGCGTTTTCTTAATACCTTGACTTTGTAAAAATATTTAGTTATTTATTTTTCACTCATGAAGGGTTCAGTGAATTTGCATATTAACTGGTTGGGTTTGGTACCTCTAAAAAGGTGTAGAACCACTGCTTCAGACCAAGGCGTGATTTGGGGAATGAACCTTCATGTTTTAGGGTTACAGTCCACTCGCATTGGCACCTGTTTCGGCCATTTTGTTGCCTCAAGCTGTGTTTCGTGCGCAGATCACCACGATGGGCCTGATAGTCCACAAAACCAAAGACCGGGACTTCCAGGTTCTGGCGGGCTCGGCCGGCTTCCTTATGGCCGCCTACTGTGTTGGTAAGTCGTGAAATGCTTACCTAGCGGCCAGCAGCGCCGACTGTACCTGGCGAGTCTTGGAAATGCCCGTCAATAGTGACCATCCCTCCAGTTAGCCTTTTGAGCTAACGAGCTGAGTGAATCCCACGTTTTACGAATACAGTATAAGTCACTTGCATATCATTTCATTAAAACGGCAAGAGAGTTGTTGTTTTTTCTTCTCCCCAATCTATGTTTGAAGTCCTATTTTTCAAAATTATTAATTAGAAATTTTAAGTCACAATAGTCAGATTTCTTCAGATTGTGTGGGGAAAAAAAGGTTGATTCAGTAAGATGCAAGCGCAGGAAAAAGAAAAATGCCCAAAGTTTGAGGTGTTGTGATTGGTTTGCATTTCAGGTGCGGTGGGCGGAGTCTGCGCGCTGGCGAACATTCTGGGCAAGCCGCTGTGTGACTTGGCGCATTTGTGTACGTCAGGTCGCTGGGAACAAGCCAGAGAGCTGCAGCAGCGGCTTATCGAACCCAACGCTGCCGTAAGGACGCACTCCATACTAACATGTCAGCAAAAAAAAAAAATCATTGATTGACACGTGTGTTTCTGGGCAGAAATGGGAGAGTCGAGTCAAACGACGTGACTCGCCTCGGCAAGTTTAGGACTTGCAACTTTGGCTAAACCTTATGAAAAGACTTGACTGTGACTTGCTATTCATGACTTATCCGTGAGGCGCGCAAGCTAACGAAATACATGGCGATCCCTTCTGACTTGCTCGCACATGTGCTGCCAGGTGACCCGCAAGCTGGGCGTGCCCGCACTCAAACAGGCCATGGACTGGTTCGGCTTCTATGGCGGCGTCTGTCGCTCGCCTCTTCGGCCGCTCGACCAGGAACAGACGCAGCAACTCCGACGAGACTTCGCCTCCAATGGATGGCTCTGAATGTATGTGCATGTGCCTTTATTAAATTCCATATGCACGTTGGTAATTATACACAACTCACCCAAAAAGAACCCCCCCCCCCCCAAAAAAGGTTTAGCAATGGCACAAGGGAAGTGAACGCCTTTTGGGTTCAATGAATAACCCCAAAAGTTCGGTGAAATCGACACGCGTGGTCAACGAGTAACCCAAAATTGGAGAATGCAGTTAAAAAAAAATTGTTCACAGAATTGATTTTCATCATGAACAAAAATTGAATAAAACATCAAATTAATCTTGATCGAACAATGGCTCATTACGTGTCATCTTATACACAAAATATTTCATCAGTCGTACTTTTAAAAAAGGTCTAAAAAGCGATCATGTCAAAGTGTTTTTTTTTTTGGGGGGGGGCAGAAATTTAACAAGACTTTGAAAAGAGGCACACTGTCTAGTGTACCATGTGACTGCGCTCAGCCAATCGGTGGAGAAGAATGGCAACAACATTAAAACATGGCGTCGTGTCAATTTTTGTGTAGTTACGTTTTAAAGTGGATTTTTTTTAAGTTAATTTCTTTTATTTTCCATTGATAACAGAAAATGAAATAATTTTGGGAGTATTGTATTAAATTTACAGGAAGAGTGGCGTCATCTCGTGTTTAAAAAACAAATACAAATGTACTACCACCGTCAAGGTTCCGTCCGTACTCGCCATCTTGAAAAGTGGATTTACTAGATTAAAAAAAAGCAAATAAATACCGCTCACGATTACGATGACCATTTTTGAACGACATATTTGATCATGTTAATATAGTGGCGCCTGTGATTACTTTTTAAATATTAAAAATGCTTTATGACAAGTTGAGGGAATTTCTTCAGCGTCACATAAATGACTTGGGAAAATTATTTGGTTTACTGTGTCAAAAAAAAAGATGGAGACCATTAAAAAATATTACACACACACACTTACATACAAAAAATGCGTTATCAGAGGCTTGAAGCGCCTCAAAGCTGGAAGATGAGAGCATCAAAGTGAGGCTTCTTTCAAATGTTGGATATGCAAATGAGGCTCCTGGTGCTAGCCCCATCCCATCCCTCCCCTTCCCATGCCATCCTCCTCTTACCGTATTTACACATGCACCTCCATCATCACGCCTGCAGCGCGCGCGACAGTGAGATGTAGATTAAAATAAAAGCGGCAAATTAAAGGAGCCCCATGGGGGAAGCGACGCTGTTTTAAGTGCAAATTGAACATGTGACTCGGTATTCCTATAAAGTCATGCATACATAAATAGACATATGCAGTTTTATATATATGTATGTATATATATAGATCTACTGCATATATCTATATATATACTGTATATAATTTTTTTTCCCACCCACCCCTTCAATGTAGGCTCACATTGACATTGACAAGCACAAACTCTCCAATGTCCCGCCGTGCACGGTGGGACGCAGACCAATTAGACACACACAAAACCACACGCAGTCCCTTGTAATGTGTGTGTGTGTGTGTTGGTTTCACATTTCATTTTTATTGCGTTTTATCAGCATGCACGTGAGTACGTCCTCTCCAAACGGGTTAAAAAAAAAAATCTTTTGGGAAGCTCCCCCGAGAAGATGACACAAAAACGGCTTCCTCCGCACCGCCTCTCTTGACTCGCTCCCTCGTTGTTACGGAAGAAGCATAAAAATAGCCACGTCCTCTCCGTGGAGACGGATTAACAAAATGAAGAAGGAAAAAAGAAGAAAAAGACATTTGGGACTCGGGGAGCGTCTCTTTTGTGGACTCGCTCAAATGCACACACACACACACACACACACACACATATATGCACACACAGATACTCCCTCGAACACGATCCAGAACCAAACAAAACACAAAAACTGAGACACGGCTGCACGCAGAAACAAAACAGACAAGGCGTTTGCGCGTTGTACATTGCGAGTCAAATCGTGCACTTTGTGCCTCGTCAAGTCACACAAAGTAGCAAAACTGAGTGAGATGGAAAAGGACGATTTTTCGATCAGCCGAGACGGTCCCCAAAACACTTCGCTGGGCCGGATGCACGCGCGTTCAAGTGGATTAACACGCTCGCGTCACCTACCATAGTATCACATCGCAGAGGTGCTCAGCAATCCTCGTTCTCACGAATGACGACGAAAGACGGAGAAGCCATGCTCATCGCTAAGCTAACCTGCCGTCAACTGAAAATGAGATCGTAGTGCCGCAGGGCTGAATTATCGCACACTTGTTCGTTGGGTTTGGTCATGTGACATTCGCAAATAAAATGGCTGCCCCGTAAAATGGATTAAAAAAAAAAGTTAAAGGATTCATTTTGCTGCTTAATTCATATTCCACAAATGCAATGTCAATATCGATTACTGTAAAGGGAAAAAAAGGACTTTACTTCCCCTTAAATCGATAAAAAAAAAATGCACCTCAGAATTGGAAAATTGTCCTCAAATGAAGTCAATGATTAGCAAAACTGCTCCACGGGAAAAAAAAAGAAAGTTATTTTGAATCTTGCAAACAGCGACACACACGTTCACGCACATCCCCGCACACGCACACATCCGTTGAGGGCACAATATGAATAAGAATCCGATGTGCGGCTGATATTTAAACAGTTCGCCATGGCAACAGGCTGCGCTGTGGCCAAGCTAAAGCACCGCACTCTGGATGGAGATGATACAAATGAAAGGCAAATCTGGACGGTTGCCGGGGAAACGCGGGAGGAGGAGGTGAAAGTCCAACCCAAACACACCTTAAAGCTATTTAAGTGACACTGGCCGAGGGTGGCGGGGGGGGGAGTACTTGGGTGGAGGGGAAGCGTTCGTTGACAGCCGTGCGCTGCTAATAAAAAAAAACTCGCTCGACCTGCCAGGCAGTTTGATCCCACTTCAAAATGCTCCATGTGCTCTTCACGAGTGTGTGTGTGTGTTTGAGGTCGCACAGTAACCCAAAAGAATAGAAATGCTTTGTTTTTATGTAGCTCTTCCCACAGCTCATCCCCTACTTTATTTCCACCTTTGTCGAGTGTTTCTTTTTCTTTTTTGGAAAAACAACCCAAAATAATTTTGTTGTTGTACATACGAGGTCTCGGGGGGGGGGGGGGGGGGGGGGGGCAAAACAACATTCTTGCAAGGCGAGTGCGGACGATCAGACTTATCGTAGAACATTTTTTTCCCCTCAGAAATGCAGTTTTTCTTTAAAAAAAAAAAAAAGATGATAAGTAGGAAAGGAAGTCAAATTTTTGCTCGGATGACAACCAAAAGTTACTTTAAAATACAAAAATTTCTCTTGACACTTTGACAGATTTCACACCCCAAAAAATGTCAAAAAGCATTTCTCGACAAAACGTACAACTTAAAAAAAACTATTGAAAAATACATTCAGTGCAAAAATATTGGGGGGGGGTTGACAGTTTTTTCTTTCTGACCTTCTGACTGACACAAACAACCAAAACGGTTTTTAAACTGTGAATTCTTTCTTAACAAAGATTTAATTTAACCGTCTTGCATTTTCTTTATTTTTGTTTTCGTTTCTCCACACTGTGTTTTGACATAAAAACAAACGTTAGATCGTAAAATCATCACATTTTCAGTTTTTAGGCGAATCAAAGGCGATTTTGTGCTGTGAATTTGTGACATCCGATTAAAAAGTGCAATTGATGCAGAAGGCGCCCTGAGTTCACGTTGGATAGTCAGAGCACCTGGAATGTCCCTCGGAGCGCCGTCTTCTTCCATCCACACTGCGAGCAGACTTTTGTCAAGCTCCAAATTCCTCCGAGTCAAACCTTGACCAAAGTTAATATTTGATCCCAAAGACTTTTGACTTTTGCCCTAAGGAAGTCTTTTTGTTTGTGTGTGTGTTTTTTTTTTTTTAAGATGCCTCGCCCTTTGATTTTTCACAGCGTTTCTCATTTCAGCATCTTTCTTTGGGTGTCTTCCAATTAAAATCGCTTCTTCACATTTCTCATTCGGGAGAGAGGCAGCCAGCGTCGTCGATTCTATTCATTTGAGTCCTTTTCATGTAATAACGCTCAAAGTATGTAAAGAGGTAGAAGGCAGTGATTTAAATGATTTAATCCCCCCCCCCCCCCCCCCCCCCGCCACTGCACTCTCTGGACTCTCAAGGCTGTCTGACATATTTTTGCATTTGGCAAATACGTTGACGGGTTTTAATCGAAATTTCTAAAACTCCAAAATACATACCAGGAAACATGTGAGGTCCATGAAAGATTCAAATTAGTTTAAAAGCGAAAAGGAACCGCTGAGCGTTTAACAAATATTTTTTATGTGAAATAAATATCGTTTTTTAAATTTATTAATTTTTAAAAATAAGTCCTTTTGTAATTATATTTAAAGCAACATTAAGATAATTTTAGCTAACCTCCCATTTGGCCTCAGCCCAGCATTCTTTTGGTGTTGATGAGAGAACCCCCCCCCCCCCCCCCCCCCCACCTTCCAAGAGAAACATCCGGAATGTCCCACTCCCATTGATTCTCTTTTGTTTGGATGCCGTGAAGTGGCTTTGAAAGGGTTCTTGTGGCCCTCGACGAGTGGCGGTTGTGTAACGCACAAAACGCGCGCGCGACGCCGATACGCACAAGTGGAGCGACACGAGTGGCGTTTAAGAGTAACAGTCGGCAGGGCTCTGATCCCAGAGCCAATTAAAACAGTGCGATTGACCCCCCCCCCCCCCCCCCCCCCCACACACACACAGGCGCGCACACAAATACAAAGTACATACCAAATTAAACAGGCTCACAGATAATCAGAACTGACAATTGACTCCATTTGCTGTTTAACACCCCACGCGCACGCGCAGTCCACCCACGCACAACGACCGAATGTGCACCAATCCCGGCGGGCACGTCGACTTCGCCGCAACTCATTGCACGCTTCGTTAGCGTCACAACTAAGCACAGAAAGTAAGTGAACCTTCGTTGATGCTCAAGCTCAAAATGTGTCCTGAATATGACATGAATTCAAAACAAATACAGTGAAACATGGACAGATGATACCGTTAATGACTCCACAACCCCCCCCCCCCCCACCAGCATTGAAATTTGTTTTTTTACGTTTGAAGAAAACAAGCACTGCAACATATAAAATGTCAGAAAAATAATAAAAAAGAGCACCCATTAAAAAAAAAAACCCAACTAGGATCATAATGTAAAAGTCGTCTTTTGGATGTGTAACTAGAAGGAGGGGCGTGGCCTCGTCAGTGACATCAGAAACTGGCGTCACAGTTCAGTGTGCCTTGGCGGCGGCTGCCTGAGGCCTCTGGACCGCCACCTGACTGTTCCCCCGTCTCATCAACTGGCTGCTCTCAAAGACGCCCTCATGGACGCCGCCGCCGTCCACAAACGTCAACAGTCCTGTGAGGGACACGCATATTTTAAAACCACTTTGAGGCCACTTTCGGTCAACACGCCGGGACAGTGTTCCTTTGTGCTATATTCACCGGTTGCGCTAACACAATTTCTAAGTGGGCTCTACTTGTTTATTGGGTGCCCTCAAATGAGGGAAAGGAGAGCAGCAGTCGATGCACTTGTCAGACGTTGATCAAAGGTCATGGGACGGGTTAAAAAAAAAAACAAAAACACTTCACACATTGAGCACACTCATGCAGGAGCTGCTGTCGACCACAACTCGTGCGCAGGCAGTTGCGCGCAGAAGCACCAGGGCCCGCCTCCTAAAGGCACGTGCAGTATCTAACAAGCTATTTATTTATTTATTTATTCATTTTTTAGCTTTCAGCCGTGGAGCTCAAACCACAATGGCACTCAAATACCTGAGCCAAGACTCAATCATTTGCCTTGAGGTCCAATTGACTCCAGATTCCGAAATTCTTCTGATGTAGGAGAACGAAATTTCGCATACAAACAAAAACTCTAAATCGGGGCTGCCCAAGTCCAGTCCTCAAGGGTCCCATCCTCTTTTAAACGCACCTAATTGAAGTGATGAGCTCATCAGCAAGCTTTCCAGAAGCCTGTTAACGATTACAGAGTATTTGAATTGGGGGGGGGGGGGGCATGTAAAACAAGCTGGAGAGGGGCTTCGGATTGTCATTTTTCATAACAATTCATATAAAAAATGCAAACTCCACGCCAAATGACCACTATTTGATCATGTCAATTAAACGTTCACATTACATTTATATTGCAATCTGGATCAGATCTGGTCACCCCCCCCCCCCCGCCCCATTTTTAAAACATTTTTTGTCGATTGAGTTTTTTAATGCTTTTGTTCGGCAGCCATAGTGCACGCGTGCCACATCACAACAAGTGGACTTGAGTCAGCGACGCAAGCGTTTCGGTTAAATGTTAGCCAAACACCACATTAATATTTAACCCCGAGACATCATTTCGGACTCCACATTTGGCCACTCCTAAAAAAAGAAGGAAACCACACCTATTGACTGCTTGTTCCTTTTTGGCTTTGAGCAGCAGTCGACGTCACCCCGTCATTATGGTACCTTACACACGGGACTAGGAAAAGTGCGATTTTGATGGCCAGTGTGAAAAAAAGACTCGTATTATGCTTCTGATGCGACCATTCTATTTAGCCTTTGCACAAAGCAGCGTTTAAAAACAATTAGGGGCGTGCGGGGGTAATGTGAAAGAGGCTCATCTTACCGGAACCTTTCACACATCCGCTCCGAAAGTCGCCCTCGAACGTCATCCCGTCGAATCGCGTAAAGACGCCGGCACCCTGAAACTTGCCCTGCACGAACTGTCCTTCATACCTGAACGGCACCAGAAAACATTCGACGTTCAATGACCGATATCCGAAATAGTTCTCACGACATGCGGGAGGACTTGGAACCGTCGGCGAAGACCAGCACGCCGCAGCCGTTGAAGAGCCCGTTCTCAAACTGGGCCGTGTAGCACGTTCCGTTGCTGAAAGTCAGCTAGCCGCGGCCGTGACGCAGACCTGCGAGAAGAAATGCTCTGTGATGGTTTTCGCCTGCAAACGTTTGTGGGTCCGCTCATGATTGACTGGCTTCCGGGGACGAATTAAAAAGAAAAAACAACAACCCGCATTTAATAAAAAAAATTTCGACCACAAGATAAACTTTCAAAACTGAATGACCTCTTGAAAAACATCCAAAGTGACTTTAAAAGATCCGCTTCCAATCAAAATGGTTGACTTGCAGTGTCTTTTCAGGCATGGCTTTTTGAGACATTTTTTTTTTGTGGGTCCACTCATGACCCAAAGGTGCACTATACTAAATTTCATGTAGTTAGGTGACTTTAACTAAAACCAAAAAAACAAACAAACAAACAAAAAAAAAACCCCACACTGAAACAGACGGAACTGTTCACCTCATCGAATGTTGCTTTCACGCCCACATGCCAAGTCCAAAAGTCAAATGTTTCACAATTTTGCGTTATCAGTCCAATTACGTGGGAGCAATCAGACAAAATTTCTAGGAAGAGTTGGACTTTGAAACTAAGGACTGCTGAAAAAGGAGCTTCAAAACAGAATGGCTGACTTTCGGTATGGCATGGCTTCCTGAGACTTTGCGTGGGTGTATTGACTGTACACGTCCACCAAATTTCCATGTTACAGAGTCAAACTGGCTTCGGAGGCTGAGTTTTAAATTATCCAACCAAGGCAAAATTTTCACACCGATGACGTAGCCCCTGCCCACAATGTCCAGAAGTCAAAAGAAGTCACGTTTCATAGTTTATCTGTCTTGTACACAGTGTGTGGTCTCAATTTTGTAGTAGCAATCGCAAAAATCTCTTGGGGGGTGGTCGTTAAAGGATCCTGAAAAAGTGGCCAAAATGTGCTTAAAATGTCCACTTCTAGCCAAAACGGCCGACTTCCCGTGTCTTTTCAAACATGGCCACTTGACACTTTTGAGTGGGTCGACTCACGATAGATGTGTGTACCAAATTCCGTGTTGCGAGGCAAAATGGGGCTTCGGGAGCTCAATTTTTTTGTTCTAAACAATCCATTCAGACTCTACTCGACTGTAAACGCGGAAAAGAAACACAAGAAAAAAGTCACGAAAGGAAAAATGAAAATCATAAGTGCACAAATGGAAATGAAAGTCGATGTGATGTGGATGATCAAGACGGTGTTTTCGTTCTGACATCACTGGAGATTATTTTTAGAAGCGCGTTTCATAAACGCGAATAAACTCGACGACACCTTCTTCCTGAGCAAAGATGAATTGTATCATGATATTATTTTGTTTTGTTTTTATTTGTTTGTCGGATTTGAGCGGTGAAATCCCGCCAGAGTGACACTTCCTGTCATGGCGGTCTCCGAGCTGTCCCGGATGACGTCCCCGCGGTGCGCCGCTGACAAAACCACTTTGTCGCGGCTGGCGTGCGTGCGCGCCAGCTAGGCTAACGCGTCACGGCTGAGTGACACCAAAGAAAAAACTCCAAAGCCGACAACCAGTACAGCTTTTGAGAAGATTCCTGACAATGGCAGTTGGAAAGGGCATTCCCTTTTGCAGGGAGACCTCGAAAATGATCCTCAAACTTGAGCACCAGAGTCTGTACCACATTACAATCTGTCCAGGATATCAGTTTCCGATTTGTCCTTTTTTGGATGAATTCCACGTTCGGCATTTGTCGAAGGAATATACCGCAAAATGTCTGCTTCAAACCAAAATGGCTGACTTTGTGCTCAGTTTTAGGGACGGATTCTTGAAACTTCAAATAATCATGTCCCCAGAGGTAATTCTGGGAATATTTGGCGACCCCCCCCTGTTGGCTGGCTACAGCTAGCAACATGCTAGCAACACTAATATTTGGCCGGGTCCCGCCTTGGCCAAAATTGAACAGGAAGTCAGCCATTTTGTGCAATTTCAAGGTTTCGTACTTTGACAAAGTCCTACAAGGGAATTTTTCTCGCAACTGTATACTTGACAGATGGGCTAAACTATGTGTTTGTGAGTCAGTTGCTTAGTAGCGTTACCTCTATTGGTTGGTCAACCAATTAGTTTGTTCATCAGTCACTCAAATGAAGTCATGTTAGTCATGAAGCTTGGAAGTTAGTTGGTCAGCTTGTCAGTTGGTGGGTTCGTTGGTCTGTTTAAATATGAGTCCTTAGTCATGTAATAGAAGTCAATCACTCAGCCTGTAAGTTGATAAGTTGGTCAGTCAGTCATTTAGTTAGTTCGTTCATTTATTAGCAGGGCAGTCAGGTAGTCGGTCATCGTGTTACTCATTCAGTTGGTTTATTAATCAGCCAGTAGTAGCATACTAATGCAGAATTGGGAAAATCTCACGTTTCGGTGATTGCACGTGGGTGGAGGATGGCATCAAAGAAGATGAGTTTGCGGCTTTGCCGGGAAAAAGGAGGCACGGTTCAAATGCGTTTTAAAAAAATATATATATATTTTTTGGTGTTCAGATCAAGGCGGGATTGGATGGCGTGTGATGAAGGACTTGAGAAGAAAGCCAGCGCATGTGCGCTTTTTTTCTTTCTCCCTTCCATCATGTGAATATTCCGAGGTCTCATTTCACATTTGAATATTCCCAGCGGGTGCATGAGAGCAGCGAGCACTTCTCGTTAGCAAACGAGGCCGATAAGTGGCTTCGGGTTCCTTGCAGGAGTTCTAAGTGAGGAATGTGATTTAGTGGCGTTTAGGGGGCGGATAGGAAAAGGTGGCTGACGGGGTCGGGAGGGAGCAAGGTGGGGGTGGGTTGTCGGCGTTGTCAGCGGCTTTATAGCGGCCAGCCAGTTTGCTAATGGCGAAGTAAATTAACGCTCCATCTGTCAGAAGAGTGCGCTTCACTCTTTAATCTTAGCGGGTGATCTGGACCAGAGATTTGGACAAACTAAGTCCGGATGGCTTTGCTCTTCTCAAACACGTGAATGTATACAGTATACATCACACATATTAGCGTGTGTATGCAAACCCTACACCAGTTAAGTATTTCAAGGCTAATGGCGGCTTTAAGAAAAACCAGGAGGCACTTCCTGGGTGGAGTGGGGGCTCCAACCCTGGGGGTGGTTTCACAACCAAATGACAAAGAGTCAAGATTTTTGCCGTTCAGCGTGATCTGTCCAATTGGGACTCCGTTTTGGTGAATTCCCGAACACGAGTCTAGCAAACTGACAAACGGACCCAGTCACTAACAAACTGTACTGAAAGACTGACTCACCGAGAAAGGGACTGACTGACGAGCCAACTGATCTACTGGCTAGCTAAATCCGGACCGACTGGCTAGCTAAATCCGGACCGACTCACTGGCACAGACTCGCTTTGAGCCAACCAACTGACCGACGGACTGGGTGGCTCACTTGCCGACGAAAGCCTGTCTCCCGTCTCCCACTGAGCGGCGAAGCTTGGCGGAGGGTCCGTTGACGGTCGTCAACGGTCACAAACACGTTGGGCAACAGTTTTAGCGGTCGCGAGCAAGTGTTCAAAGCTTCTTTGCGATCGGGAAAACTGTGTGCAAATGCCCGGCGAGCGTCTTTGCGACCATTGGCGGCCTTGAGCGGACCCTGACGCAAAATCGACATTCACGACGTTCGCGTATCGCTAAGTGGGAGACCGGTTTAACGGTCTCGCTGACTAACTAATTGAGTGACTGACTAACCAATAAAGATGACTGGTTTACTGACGCCTACTAGTTGACGAAATAAATGACTGACCATTAGTGGGGTGCATCTCTGCACCGAAGACAATTCGAGACAGTTTTTGTTCTGAGGGGCGCGAACATGATCCAAGCACGGTTCAGTTTACAGATTACAAAAAATATATATATTGAAAACAACCTGAATTTATAATACACACTGGGACCTCTGAAGTTAGATGCCACTGAGGATTTTAGACAAGATTCAGTTCTAAGTGTTTTTGTTTTTCTTTGTTTGTGGCACTAAGTCAGTTGGGAACAGATTTTGGTGTCCTTCACAATTTGTGACAGTCATAAAAATGGTGTTTTATTTTGATTGCTGGAGTGTGGGTTTGAGTGACAGATTATCCGCGGATAATGTCCTGTGCTCGGACTTGATCCGTCCAGTCGGGACGTAATCCGCAGTTCAGCTCCTTTTGGTCGCAGTCACTGGCTAATTGCGGATGCTAAAAGTGCGAGTGGGTGTTTAAAAAGGCTTCCGGCTGTCATGGATGATTGGTGACCTACTTCCTGTAACCTGATCACCCGCTGAATTATTCAACACCGCATTTTTTTTTTCGGGGGGGGGGGGGTCGCAAGTCAATAGCTTGGACTAATTATAACTTTATTCTATTAAAATAACTACAGTTCACCTCAAAAATATAATACTACTGTATCTCTGGAAAATACTATATACACAAATCTTTTCTTTCTCTCTCATAATATCAGGCCATTCTTCTCGAACTGGGACTTAAAAAGATTTGACTTTAATCTCCAAATATTTTCACTTTTTTAAATTCCAAAACTAGGTATTTATTGTTATAAAATATATTGTAAATATATTTTTTTCTTGAAAATGTATTAATTCTCGACTGTGCCATGATGGCTATGTTCACCCTGCAGGGTGTGATGCCCAATTCCTATTTTTTTTTGCAAAATCCAATCTTTTTATGTCGTCGTTTGCGTTGCAAATATAAATGTAACTTCTAATGTGAAGGCAAGGCGTCAACGTCATGTGGCCTGCTGTTTACGGAAGTAAATATGGTCCTGTGTGTAGGGGATTCATTTTATCATCTCATATCGACAGTCGCAAAGAGGGAGAAATGTTTTGGTGGTATGAGGCAAGACTCCTCGATTTCCTTATTTCATGGAGACGCTGACTAAAGAGATCCTTAAAAAAATATGTAGAGGCATATATTCTATGAACTGCATTCTAAAAAAAAAAAAGACTTTTTTATGCTTTCAAGATTACATCTTTCTCTGAAACATACGGGTTTGTTTTTGTAGGACAGCCTTTTTTTGGGTTTATTTTTTGACCACCCAAACTACTTCAACTTTAATACCTTAACGGTTGCCAAGCAGCTGCTTCAACGTTTTTGTTGTTATTGTCTACAGAATGTTGTGTAGTGAAAACAAAGAGGACAGGGAAGCCAGAGCAGTCGCCACTGTTTGCTTGCTGACGCGGCGGCGAGCATATGTTCACCCTTCGCCGCCTTAGCGGGCGTGTTGAACCTTGGCCCAAAGCGTTTAAACAACAACAAAAACCTGCAAGGAGAAATTCGGGCTGAGGTGGCGCGATGGCGAGTCCCGCCACGCGGCAGATGGTGCATCTTCCTCGCTTATTGCCTTCACGTCTTCTTCAAGGAAACTTGTTCTTTCACACTGAGTGACAAACCACGACCAATCGCTGCTGGAATGGTCGACATTGGAAACAAATATTTTTCCTATTCTTTCTTCAAAAGGAGCTAACGTCAAAATATGGTCACATGAGACAGGACTTAAAACAGAAACATTAGTCACAGGAGGGTACGGGAGGGGGAATAGTACATGCTGACTGAGTGATCTGGTATGTTCTTGTAACCATACATGACATGACATGACATGACATGACTCTCTCAGCTCGACCTCCAGGCCTCCTTGCCACAAAGCGCTTGCTTCAGCACATGGGGGTAGGGTGGGGACATGACCTACACACGCATGAAGCGTCTTCATCATCATGCGTGTAGTGTGACTGTGATGATGAAGACAATGATGAAGTTGAGCTGGGCTATCATGCAACAGATGCGTTTGCGCCACGCATTCCAACGTTCGCCTTCCTTGCCTTCTTGCCATTCCCCGTGGTATTCCTCGCCGCTCGAGTATGTGAAGGAACCTCGTGTCAGGGTCATGGATCCTGTACACACACGCACGCACACACACACACACACACACACACATTTGTATCGGATTAATCGATGGAATCATTGATTCTAAAAATATCCGATTGTGACAGCCCAATCTAGTGCTCAAAGGACAAACGTAAAATCTGATTGCTTAAATAAAAGGTCCCTTTGCTAACAGTCGAAGTGACCTGTGTCACCACGATACCTATTTTCAATGTTCCATCAGGAAAAATAAGCTTTTCGATTGACGCGGTAACATGTAGAATTCTGCTTGGACTAAATAAATAAATAAAGCCACATTCACATACTGGAAGCAGTGCAGCCAAATCAAACAGAATAAATTTAATGGAACAAACTGCATTTATGTTGTACATTTCGGTAATGTTTCTGATCATGTTTAGGCCAGCAGAGTTGATCTTGCTGGCATTGACTGTATCCATAATGTTGTTTTATTGTTTTGGGGGTTTTTTTGCATTGGTTGCAGGCTAAATGAAACGGTGCTGACCCTACAGTGGCACTGATGTAAGACTTTTTTTTTTACACCTTTTTTTTTTACACCCTTTTTTGTTTCATTGTCACTACCAGAGCTAGAATGACACATTAAACGTTATTGTTTGTTAAGTGCCATTGTTTGTTGCTGATGTGTGATCAGCTGAAAAGTGGAAGCAGAGGAAGAGGAGGAGGAGTCGGAGTCGGAGGAGGAGTGTCTCCGCGCCATCGAATGTTGCCACAGTAACGGCGCCCGGATCCCTGTCATCCTGCCGGCATCGGGACTGCCAGCCCCCAATCAAAACACACACAAATACACGCACGGGGAACAAAAATGACGGTTTTACCTGTTCGATAAAACAGCGAACTCGGTTGTCTACATCGCCGACCGATCAGCTGCTCGCGGTGACAAATTAGCCTTTTCCTTCGCCGACACTTTCCTTCCCGGAAGTCCTGTCAAAGCAGCGCCAAGGTGCCGCTTCCAGATTGGTGCACCGCGCGCTGTGATTCAAACTGCGCTCCCATTGGCTGGATTCTGACTGCTGCACGTCGCGAGTCCCGACATATTTGTCGAGGGCAACGGGTTCAACGACTTAATTAGCAGGAGTGCTCTCATCTTTAAAACGTTTGCCCTTGCCGTTTTTTTATGTGCGGCAGAATTACAAAAGGGCGGCGAGCTTTCCCCATTTTAATGACACGGTGCCATTTCGCGGTTCAATTTGGTGATTAGGACCGCGTTTTTTTTTTTTTGGTAGGTTTTTATGGAACTTGATTTAGTAGTGGGGCAGCTGCGCAGAGCCTGTGACAAGATGGCGTGGACATTCAAAATAACAGCCCTATGGCCTCTGCCTCAATTCACTAAAAAGCTGACTATGGGTTTTTTTTTCTTTTAAACCAGCAAGGTGACCCAAATTAGAAAGCACTGACTTCCTGGGAATAAATTAAGGCAGGCTAGTGATTATTATTTCCCCAAGTGTGGAGTCCTTTGCCCAAAAACACACGCACACAAAGGCAAAGCAGTACAGTCCAGTGGCAGCAAGTAAGAAACTACTTTGTATCTGTAGAACATTTTCAGGCTCTATACGTAAACTTGCATTGTTAATTTTCTAATGATGTTTTAGCGACTGGTTCCCTGTGTGGAGTGTGCATGTTCTCCCTGAGCCTGCGTGGGTTTTTTTCAGTTACTCCGGTTTCCTCACACATTCCCAAAACATGGATGGCAGGCTATTGGAACACGCTAAATTGTCCCTTCAGTGTGATGGTGACCGCGAATTGTTGTTCGCCTACGTGCGCCCTGCAATTGGCTGGCAACCAGTTCAGGTGAGGTTAAGCGAATTAGAAAATGTTACAAGTGTCTGAACGTTCTACTCCTTACATTGTCAAAACAGGCCAGCTCCCATTTCCGCAGGTGAAGACATGATGTGTAAAAGATGTAAATAGAGAGAGCTATGATGTCAACTGCAATTGAGATGTTGGGGTCTCAAAAAGAAACAAAAAAACATTTTCTTAGTGTAATGTAAAACAGGTAGCATGAACAATGAGGGCAACCGATTAGGATTTGCTCCCCATACATGGCCTTATTCAAAAAAAGAAATAATTGGTGGTGAATATGTTGTGCATTAAATTAGCCTAAAAACCACCATCATCCATTTCGCATTTTTCTTTTGCTTGCTAGTCATTACACAATGTTAGCAAAGCTATGAGAACACGTTTTTATTCGAATCAGTATTTCTTCCTTCTCGGTATGAGCACTTATTTTTTTTCCCCCATTATGCCAAGTTATTAAAACTGGTATTTTATACTCCGTGGTAATTATTAGCGAAGGACGCAGTTGGTGGGATTCCTGTTCCAGAATAAAGAAGCTGCAATGGATGCCGAGTCAGGAGAATTTACCACATGAAATGATACTGTTCAAATGTAGCTAAAACGGCACAAGATTTTGTTGTTGTTGTTTTTGTTTGTTGACAAGTCTGTACCACTACTCACTGTTAGTACAGAGTGTGAGTAATAATAAAAATAATAATTAATAATAAATCCACACGAAACATCCATATTCAGTCGGTCATTTGAAAATTGAAAAGGTGTCACGGCTAACAACCTGTTTTTTTCTCTCCCTCTGTAACCCTAATACGACATCCTCCAGATTGACGAAAACCAGAGAAGAAGCAAGCGTTGAGTCTAATGTGATTATTTAAGCACTTTAAGCCATTAACAAAAGGGGCCGTTTAATCCTTTAGAATAGAAGTTAGTAATACTTTAATTGGCTAAATTGCCGCATTAGTGTGAATGTCACAAATGTATGAATTCAATCCAGACAGAGACCGAGGGGCCATTTCAATGAAAATCGAAAGTGGGGGGTGGGTCGTGGGGGGATCGTATTTGCCACATATGACGCCGATGGATCACACTCAAGCGTAGACTGCGGGCAGGAAGGAAACGGAGCGCTGCAGCAAATTGGAGACGCGGTGCAAAGGACCCAGCGGCAAGGTCATTAAGCTTTGAAGTCAAGATGGCGCCCGAGTAGGCAACCGTCGGCAAGTGCTCTCATGAGCCTTTCTTTTTTTGTTGTTTTTTGGTTTGTTTTGTCACTTTGTGTTTGTGGTTACGTCGTGTGGACCTGGTGTGGACTTTTTTCAGCATTTTTTGGCCACGACATTCATCAAGGAGGAAACTCTGTGCTTGGTGGTTGCGCCTTCTCGGCAGCATGGGTATACCGACCGGCACTGTTTTTGACTGGGAGGAATGTCGGCGCCATTTGACTGTCGTTGCTGGACAGTCCCGGGGCGCTTGTGTCTTGCGGCAGCATTTTTCACAGCCCCGCTTTGTTCAGCGGAGAGTTCGGTGCTGTTGAACGGTCTGCGGCTGGATGGATGTAAGGCTTGAGGAGCCGACGATGAGAAGAAAGGAGCGTTAGCGTTAATCTCTTTTTCGTCAATGGACGCAACAGCTTAGTGTTTGCTTTCAGAACTTAGCTTGTTGCAGACGTGTGCACATTTTCAGCATGACGTCTCTGATCCACTGGTGAAAGGACACTTTGATCCTCTCCTCTTTCATCCATAACTGCTTCAGACAACAAAATGTATGCAGAAAAGTGGTGAAGATTGCACGACTGTCTGTGTCCCATGTTTTGTGTTGTGTTATTTTTGTCTTCAAAATGGCGCCGCGTGAGTGGCTGCCTTTCCAGCAGCTCCTATATTTTGTTCTTCTACTTCTTCCTTTCATAACTTTGCTGCTGTGAATCGGGAATTGCTCCATTGCGAGACTAAAAAAGGTTTTCTTATTAGCGTGCGTATGAAATGCTGTTTAAGTGGTTATTCCTTATCAATCATATCTATCTTAAGGTTCTTGGACTAGTACAACTCTGCACTTTGTCTGTACAAGGAGGACAATTTTGGCATACTACTAAGAGAATTGCATGTTACTAGCGAGGCAAAAGTGCTGATATTTGTGCGTTATTGGTGACTTAATGCGCTGTGGAAATGTGACATCACCGACTAGTGGCCTGGCATGCACATTACAGCATTTTTAGCTGCTTTTTGCGGTTCGGGTCAACTCCATTTTCGCCCTCATTATCTCGACTTTAAAGACCCAAATAAAAACAAGGAAAATCCCATGGTGTGATGTCGGAACCACACTTTTGAAAGGCCATTCGCATATCCAACCACAGCCATGGCGGCAACAACCCCAAAACAAACCCCCTTTATATGCAAGCCACTGTTTATTTACGTGCGGTGCAGCGCTAACAATGCGCCTTGTCTCAACGCTTTAAATCCGCCGGCACCCGCGCCCTTTGACACACATCGGCCCCTCTAAGCCAGGCCACGTTTGGTACGCATACACAATATAAAAACAGAGAGCGAGAGAGAGAGACATCCATCCCTGAGGACGACCAATGGTTGCAGAGATGCTGGGAGGGAGGGGTGGAAACGGCGAGCGAGCGAGGAAGGGAGGGTGGTTGTATTTTCTGCTGGGTGGGTGGGACGAAAGAGAGAGAGGGAGAGAGGGAGGTATAGAAAGGGGATGCTGCAGTCCCGTCCACTCACATCTCACTCCACCCAGCGTCACAAGAACGAGCGAGCGAGCGAGCGAGCGAGCGAGGGTGACGCGCGCGCCCAGCAGTATGTGCGCGCCCACGGGAGGGGCCAACAGAAAATGGCGAGTCTGTGCAAGCGGCAGCAATGCACACTAGAGAGGCGCGGCTTTCGGCAGGAGCTTGACTCGTGGAGGCACAAACTCATTCACTGTGTAGGTAAGCTCGCTTGGAATTGCGCGTGTGTGGGCAAGCGACTCCGCGGAGCTGTCATCGTGTTTGTCTGCGTGCGCGTCAAGCGGACGCTCGGGAACTTTGGCAACGTGTGGTCGTGTTGCCGTCAAAGGGGTCGAGTCGTGTTCCCGTGTTCTTTTTGAAATTTCCATTCGAAAGCGTTTGGTTCCCGAGCTGTTTATTTATCGTGGGCGTCACGTGCTCTCCCGGAGCCGCGCCTCGGCCAATCAGCGTGGCCACTCTGTCCGCGTGCCCGCGCACCGGCCGGCCTTTTTGGTTAAAGGGAGGAGGACGTGCGCGCTCGCGATCTCCAAACATGACCCCCACCCACCTCCTTCACCCCCCTCTTCTTAATGGGCTTTTGGGAGCGCGCATTGCTGCGCTGGCAATGTCAGGAGATATTATTATGCGCAGTTTGAAGTGTTTCTTCATTGTTGTTGCTGTATTCTTTTGTTTTTATTTTGAACCCACCCCCCCGCCGCCCTCCCCCTTTCCTGGTCCTCCTCCCTCGCCTCAACCTCCATTTCTAGTGTATTTCATTAGCTGGCGTTTTAATCCGGTTACATCCAGCCGTCCCGATGTTATGTCAAGATTATCGTCCACTCCGCCGGTGATCCCACGACCTCGCCGGCCTAATCCGCCTTTTACGGCGTCCCCGAGCGGGAAGCGCGAGTGCGGTACAGGCGACATTGGCGGGGATGATTTCGAGTTTTTTTTTTTTTTTTTTGGGACCAGCAGTGTCCAGATGTTGCGCATTGAACCGTCACCTACTTAGGGACCACTCGGCTCCTTCTTCCCAGCAGATTTTTAGCCAGCAAAGCTCCTTGTGAGAGTATGATGAGGATGAGGAGGGAGTGATCTCCACGAACAATGTCACTTTAATTCCTCATCATTGTACAGTTCATGTATTTATTCCATGGGGTGCACATGGTATCTGAAAACATCTTTTAATGAAATGCATCACACATATTGATCATTTCAAATGCGTGTTGGTCTTTCATGACAAAGTACGTATTTACATGCCGTATATATGTTCGCTTTGGATATAGCTTTAGTGTGTGGCTGACATTTCCTTCACAAAATTATTCAAGTGCATATTTACCATGCTAAATTATGCTATGCTATTATTACATGTCTGTCTATCTCTCTATCTATGCTAGAAACCCAAAGGGAAGCTATTCTGGATCCACACTATATATTACCTACTAGTTCCCTTTAAAACTACAAATTTCCTTTAGTCGTGCTATACTATACCTGTAACTATTTTATTTCTATTATATTCTATGCTCCGTTTTCTAAAATGCTATGCTCTACCTAACTAGCTTAGCTACGTGTTGTTGTATCGGTATCTGTTGTGCTGTCGTCTCATTTGCAACACCGACCAGGCTGTATTGAGTTTTCAGTTCAGCTGTCTACTTTTTTTTTGGCAATTCTAGGCTCGGCTATCTTGCTATTTAACTGTCCCTCTGTCCATCCACCCACGGAACATATACCTCTTTAAATATAAAAAAGTGCAAGATGACAAGGTAGCGTCGTTCGCCTCAAATATTAGCCTTCGCACATGCTTGTTGCCCATTCCTGGTCACTACAACAATTCCCAGCTGGTCCCAAGCCTGCTTAAAAATGGGTGGGTTGTCTCAAGAAGGGCGTCTGGCGAGGAAAAAAAACCAAAACAAAAACAATGCTAAACAAATCATGCAAGTAACTCATAGTGGCGACCCTTGATAGGGAAAAAGCTGAAAGTCACTTCTGTGATAATTCACACAGGAGATGTGTGTCAAGCTATCCATCTAGCTCAGCTAAGCTATCGATGCTATTCAACGTTCTCTGATATATTTACCGACTGTATCTAGCTAGCTGTGAAGCTGTGATATGCTGTATCTCATCAGTCTATCAGTCATTTCAGCCATCTGGCCGTCTTTCCGGGAAACGATTCCATCCTGACAGGCAACAAATCGTCCTGTATCGATATTACACAAGGCAATATCTGTATAGCGAATCTGTGCCATGCTACGCTATTTCTCTTCGAGGTAGTTGTCCATGTAACAAGTGACCTACTTCCTGTTTTGTGTCCCAATTTGGGATACGTGTCACCAGAAGTGGAAGCGCTTTCTTTTGGGATTCCCAGCTCAGCTGCCGGTTCGACCATCATTCCTTCCTTCCCCTTTTGTCCCCTCTCCTTTCTTTTTGTCTTCCTTTCTTTCTCCCAGTCTCGGCGGCTGTGGTGGCTTTCAAAGCTCTTAAGCCAGCGTTTATCAACCGAGATTGTGGGCTGATATGTTTGTGGCTTTGAGGGCTAATTAGCGGCCAGGCGAAATGATGAGCGCTACATGTTAGCTCAGGTCGGATTGTTCAACAAACGGACGTGAGCCTTCTCTCGGGCTACAGCAAGTGTCTCTTGACTGATGACCTAACTTCTACTTTAGCATGAAGGCATTTTTAACGTTGCTGAAATCACAGTACTGTTACTATGGCAGTTGTAGATGGCTGTAAATGTTTTTTGAATGACATCGCTCGTTTATGTTATGCTATACTATGCTACGGCTAAAAATCTCGGTGGTTTTACCGTTTATCTCCACCAGAACGGTCTAAAATCAAACGGGACGGGGGGTGTCTTAAAGTAGACACTTTTTAGAATTGTTTCTTATATTGGTGCTGTTTACGTGTAAATGATGCCACGCTACTTCACAAGCAAAATAACTATTTTGGTCCACTTTTCCATGCCTTACATTTACCAACACGTGTACGTTCTAGTCTGCTAAAAAACATCAGCCTGAAAATGCTATTTAGTCCCAACGCTGACAGGCCGAAAATGCCAAAATTTCGAAAATGTGGCATTTCTGTTGTTGTTGTTCTAATATGATTGAATTTGGTCTTCTAACATCCTGCTTTATATTGCTGTCATATACCTTTGCTACCTCCATTATCCCAAAATCATGTCCAGTTTCTAATTTAAAGCACACAAAAAATAAATAAATTGCCTCCATTGATTGAAAATTGTGTAATTCTGTGCCAGCTCACAAGCGTTAGCAGCCAGCGACTAGTTCTTGGGGTGCATTTTTCCATCAGTTACGGGGCTCACATACATTTTAAAACTCAGAAAAGGTTATCGAAAAGACGCTTTTAGCGTTTTGCTTGTGCCGTAACATGATTCCGCATTGATGCTATTGTGCTGCAGGATCGTTTGGAAACACCCTCGCAACATTTTGTTGTCTGTACACGCATGAGTACTTTAAATGCAATAAATGCAAATCAACAAAACGCATGTTGTCACAATATAGGCTTGTGTGCGCATGACACCTTGTTTTGTGTGTGTGTGTGTGTGTATGTGTGAGAGAGCGTGTAATTTGCAGATTCTTTTTCCAATTTTATTTATTTATTTCTTTTTAGCTCTTCAACACCTCCCCGTCTCCTCACACTGAATTAAACAGTCGTTTCACGCCTTGTGTGTGTGTGTGTGTGTGTGTGTGTGAACTGTGCACACACACTTAGCGTAACGTATTAGCAGATAAGACTGCAGCTAAATGTCATCCAAAACACACTACGTTAATTATTAAGCCAAGTGGCAGGAAGAGGCAAATTCTACTGTGTTAGTTTGTGCTCTGACGGCTTAATTTGTGTGTGTTAGAAGCTAAAGAGCTAGTTTGACTCTGAACGGATGTCAGTTTGAGTTGCGCGATTGTATGTCAGTCAAAACAAAACCAGCAAACCTCACTCCCCAGTGCCTTCAAAGGGGGTTCTGGGCGACGAGCTGGCGACCCGGTATTTTTAGCTAAGCAATGAGCGTTCTGCGCTCCCAATCTGGGGTCAGGTCGCAGGTTCCATTCCCAAGTTGAGTGGATGACGCAGGGTAAAAATGCCACCTGAGGTCCTTTAAACTAAAATGTTCGGTATTATATGGGCCTAGCATGCTAGGAGAATCCTAACTCATTTTCACTTAGCCAGCAGCTTATTTCTCAGTGCAGGAATCAATTTGCGATGATTGTTTGCCCTTTTGCGGTTTCATTGGATTGTGTGTTGCATCAGCTAACATTCTATTTTGAGTCTTTAAAGTTAACATGGTACGGAGCATGCTAGCTCGCCTTTGATCACTCAACTTCATGAATAGGACATACATGAGTCTGTTGTTGTTGTTTGTTGTACCAATGAGCTAGTCTGAGTTCATCCAGAACCCGAATGACGTTTTTGTTTATTGTGCTACTCTACTCTGGCTTAAATGTGGTGGGTCTTCCACCAGCTAACTTGCTAGTTGAAAGTCTTGCAATCTCGCATGCTTACGAGCATTAACTCAAGTGTTGCAATACATCAATGAGTTCATTTTTTTGTGCCCTGTTGGTTCTGTTTATTTTTGTGTTTCGCCAGCTCGCAGGCTAGCTTGAGGTCTTTTAAGATATTACGCTAAAAAGCACCATACAAACTCGGCTTCAATTCGATAACATTTCTATCGTCGCCATAGAATGCCAGATTTGTTTGCATGTCATGTTGGCGAGCGCCCCCCCTGCCCATCTCATTAATGGTAGAAAATTTCTCCTGCCCCCCCAGTCCCACCCCTCATGCATTCCATCGAAATGCACAGATGGACCAAACTCCACCCCACAAACCTCACAATCCTTTGCCACCCTCTCATCTGCTTCTTTAAAAAAAGAAACAATACGTCCATGGTGAATGAATTAGGGTGGGGTCCTAATCGTTGTAAATCTTTGCATTGACTGGTCATTACATATGCACACACGCGCACACGCACACACACACACATATATATGTGCATCTGTGTAAACATTTGAGGAGGTGTCAACCAGACTGCTGCCTGTTAACAGGCAGCTACATGCTAACGTGAAGCTACATTCTGTTGAGAATCTGCCATTGACAAGTGACAGGATACATGCTAACAACCACATTTTTATTTCCATCGACATATAGATAAGCATTAGCACTCTAGTTAAGGAGTTCTAAACTAATGAAACGCTACAGGCTAAACGTTAACCGCTCCATTCTTACACACAGTCGGCTATTAACAAGCTACATGCTAACAGTTATCTATAGTACATATCCTGTAGACTAGCCTGGACATGTGAGATGCTACTCCATAACAAGCAGGTATATGCTAATGAGCATTGACAGTCGACGCACCAGCTGTCACCCGCTTGCAGTCATCTGCATATAAAACGCATATAAATTTGCAAACCATTGGAAAAGATCCACGGCAGTTTGTGAAACACGCGAACTGGGTGTTGTATGCTAATCACAAACTACTAGCGATTCATGCTGCATGCTCACGATACCTGCTAACTCGTGGGTATATGCTAAAATGAAGTGACAGCCTACCTCCTAGTTTCTGGCTTCCTTAAAATTTGTACACAATGTGCCACCTCTGCCCCAAATGTATTTAAGCCTTCCATTGTGTGGGTGTGTGTGTTTGTACGTGCGTGTGTATTTGCGCTCCTTTTGTTTAGAGAGTTACGTGAACCCTGCCTGGATTTGGTTGGCTTATTTTTTTGGACATCGACACCTTGTGAGCTCATGCGAGGTTAGGAGCATTTTGACTAAATGTACACACACACACACACGCGCGCACACAAAATGTTGACTTGGACCCACCCACCTTTTAGTGAATTCCTTTTTTTTCAATCAAGGCCGCCTTTGTATGGAAGGTCATATTTGAGCTCCCCCCCATAGCTTTTGATCATTATCAAGATGTGTGTGCCTGTGTGTATGCATCTGTGCATGTGTTTGTGTGTCTGTGCAAAAACCAGTTTGGGACATGGTGTACGCTACAAAGTGTGTGTGTGTGTGTATGTTTTTTTTCTTGGAGGCTGAAGGTCAGCTGTTTGGTGGATTGTGCTTATGTTTTGGATTTGGTCAAGAATGTGTGCTATGTTGATGTTCTTGTTTTTTGTTTTACAAAAACCCCCCCCAGTAATTTAAAAATACATGGCAGCAATACAGCCGCTCTTCGTAGGCTGCCCCCCCCCCCGAATATCGAGATTGTGTGTATAATTGACAACCATTGGAGAAGGAGGGGACAGCAAAATTGTTAGTATTCTTTTTACAAACCTCAAGAAGTTTTCAGAAAATGCTGATAAACATTCAATATCGTTTTTTCTCAAAAAACGCATTGGGAAATGCAAAAAAAATTAAATAAATTGTGCTACTTAAAATGAAATGATCGTAATTCACCTCACGTTTTACAAATACAAATAAATACCCCCCGCCCCCCCCCAAAAAACTGTAGTGCCGGTTGATAACTGTAAACTCCGTTTCAGTACCTCCTGGTCGCCTCTCCTTGCCCCCCCCACGTCCTCCTCGTTCATGGCCAAGCGTAGCGAAAATTGACCGTAAATGAAATTACAGGCGGCGTGACCCGGACGTCCGTGAACAATTAATGAATATTAAGAGGCAGTGCGTTCTGCGCTAACGAGACAATAATGACAATAATGGAGCTGAGCGGGCAGCTGAGTCGTCAGCGGTTAAAGGGACAGGCCTCAACCTCGCTTACAGCCTCCGCAAAGGAGGCTTTGTTTGCCCTAGATAAAATGTCAAGAAAATACATAAAATCTCAATGGATTGGAGTAAATGTGCTTTGTGTATGCCCCTGTAATAAATACATTTCATCCAGATCTGATACCGATTGGGTATTGGATCGCAATGTAGATGCTTGTTCAGACAATGACACATTTGTCACATGTGAGTCAAATTAAATCCGGATCTGATCTAGTTTGCATATTTTTAAATCTAAGGTCAATGTATCATGTTCTGGCACTTAGTTATTCCATCTCTTGAATGTCTTCAATTTTTGTGGCGGTTAATTGAAGTTTAATCCAGATCTGATCCAGATTGCATATTTGTACGCAATGTCAACCTAACCTGTCCAGACATCTTACTCTCAAACGATGTCATGTTTGCTGTGTTTGATCTAAATTTGATCCGGATCCGTGCCGAAAGTCATCAGAGTTGCGTAGTTTGATTTTAATCTTGATCTGATCCAGTGTGCATAGTTGGACCCAGTGTAAATGTAGCATTTTCAGAAGCTTACGAATTATGTCACGTTGTTTCCTCCGGTTAATTAGTGACACTCAAGTATCAAAGTAAAGACTGAAGAAGAAGAAGATCAAGAAAAACAAATTGTGATTAGAAGGGATCTTAACTTAATCTTTCATGTCTTCTTTTCAGAAAAGCTTTTCCACTACTTCCTGATCAAATGGCATGTTTAGCTTTGTCTGTCAAGAGTCCAGTTTGCTAGCAATGGGGGAAAGAAAAAACCTGCTCAACCCCCCCCCACAAACACACACTCACAAGTCATTGTTCTGATCTGGAGCTAATTAAACACCGTGGCAACCACACACAACACCACAGTGAGGTGCTAATGGGAATGTATGGAGTCTGTCAATCAAATGATCAGAGATCAGCCTTATGGTGTTAAAGCTTTTTATTTTTATTTTTTTTTTAATTAGACATCACAAATCAAGATGTCGGTCTTGATTTTTGAGGTCAAGTCAGAACCGCAAGGATGAGCACAAATCTTGAGCACAAATCTTCCACTGAGACTTGAAAATCAGTTAGTGGCCATTTTGGATCCAAGTAGACTAGGCGTTAAAAAAAATGTATCTGGATCAAGATTATTTCATTTTGTGCAACCACTTGACAAAATAAAATGGAATGAATTTAACACGGCATCTTTTTCAGTGTAATTTGGTAGTGCGTGTCTAAATACTAACACAGACATCTATATTTGTGTCAAAAAATTGTCAGACTTGTTGTCTTTGGGAGTAACAATTGAATTCAGATCCAATCCAGATGATTTATTTTGGTTGCAGTGTAAAAGCAACGGGTTCGTGCACCTGCAAATGGCATTAGGTTATTGCGGTTAATTTATATTTAATCCAGGACTGAGCCAAATTGCATATTTGCTCATTTTAACATTACATTGTCAAATGTCAACAGAATTATTGTTTCAGTAAATCCAGAACCGATCCAAATCCCATATTTAGATGCAATGTACTGTAAGACATTTGCGGACAACACTGTCCCCTCATCATGTTTAAATTAAGTGTAATCGAGATTGATCAAATGTGTGTTCAAAATTCCTTTTTGTCCTGCGTTTTTTGATTGATCTCGATAGGGCCAACCGACACGGTTGTGCGAAAGCGCCTGGCAAGCGACTCCCAGATGTAGCATTTTTTTGTGGACACAGGTTAGCGCTCACCCCGCCACAAATGTGGATTACACCTCGATAGAGCTCGTTAGCGAGCATGCTCCGCTTCCTCTCCCACCGCGGCGACTCCCAGCAGAGTGAGACGTCTTCCCTCTCTCCCGTGGATCTCGCTCTCGGATTTGAAACGCAAAGAGCTCCTAATGAGCGCAAAGCACCGGCGTCAATGGATTACTCACAATGTTGACTATTTCTAACAGTCATTGTTTTATAGTCGTTACTACAGAGAATTCATCAATACAAAACACACACTAGTAGTGCATTTAGACCAGACGGAGATTTACATGATGCCAAACGCGCAACCTGGATCAGGTCTGGATTAAAACTGAAACTATGTTTGTGTCCATCAGGGTTTGGGTTTTCATTATGGTTATTTTTACTTCATTTTGGCTTTTATTTTTTTCAATTACATTCTTAGTGCACCTTTTTGTTTTATTTTTTATTTTTTTTATGCTCGGTTTTAGTATAGATTTGCTTAGTCTTAGTATTAGTTTTAGGAGTATTTGTGGAGTGTAGAATGCAAACAAAGTGAAACACTTCCGAAATGGCTGCTTGACCTTCCCTCTGTATAATATACAGTCTGTCATAAATGCATTTCAAATGAAACCCAACAGCTCGGGTATGATAATTGACAAAAAAAACGAAAACAAAGGACAGTTTTCTTCTCATTTTAGTTTCGTTTTATCATGTAAAGATTTTCATTTTGATCTTATTTCGTAATGTTTCAGGTATTTGGTTTAGATTTCGTTCACGATAATAGCCTTTTGTATCCACTGACCCATCATTCCATTTCTCAATCACTTCTTCTGACCCAGCCGGCTATCCAGCAACCCACTTGGGCTGAGTCAAATTGTTCTGGCTGGAGCTGTTGTGAAAGCGCGATTTAAATCCACATGTGTTGGATTGTTTTGTATTTATCTTGTTGCTAATTTAGCATTGCTCATTGCAGTTGAATATTACGTCCGTGTCCTCTCTCTCTCTCACACACACACACACACGCACACGCATGCCATGATGGCGACACGGGCAGCTGCGTAAAGGACCGAGTGGGCTTCAGGCCCTCTGCCTCGCTCTCCTCTGTCACCATCACTTGGGTGTCAAACTCACCCGAGTGTGTACACACCGCTACACATGTGCGCACGCGTGCACACGCAGCGAGTGAAGGTCAAGATGGCCATCGGTAGAAATGTCACTCGAGTTTTAAATCTTCTTCCCGGGTTTATTTTGTCATCTTCGCCTCGCATCCCCCCATTCACGCCGGCTTCCTCTTTCGCCGGGAACGTAGTTTAGCATAGGGTAGCGTAGCCGAGGAAATATCTGAAGTCGAGCAAAACTTCCACGTGTGTCCTACGGTGGTGTGCGGCCAAATATGAGATCGCAACGATGCTAACACTGTAGCAGGTTTTTTAAGATGAACTTCTCACTAAAGTGACTGAGAAGAATGTTCAAGGTCTGGATCCGGTCTGGATTAAAATAGCTTTCTGTTTTGGTTATCCTTTTCCTGGTCGAAAATCATTTGCGGTGAAAAGCCAGCCGTAGCTAACGTTGATGTGCCAGATCCAATCTCTCTTGTCCAAAAGGCTGAGGCGTTTTAATCCACTGGCTCAGCTCGATTCCACCGCTAGCGGCACTGATTCAAGGCTAACTCAACTGTCAACTCATGGCTAAGAGTTAGTTTTCGCCGAGTGCTAATAGCTCGATTCAGCCACTAATGAGCGAAAGCTCATTTTAGCTAATGCCTAAGTGTTAGCTTCAGCTGATCGCTAATGACTAACGTCAACTAATGTCTAAACTGCCAAAGCATCAATTGGTGTGCGCGCGTGCGTGTGTGTGTCTGTGTCTGTGTGTGTGTGTGTGCATGCGCACGTTTGCACAGCTGCAGACGCTCTGAGTACTTAATTGACGCGTGGGCACAGCCGCCATATCTTTCTCCTTCAAATGTGGCATTTTTTTCTTTTTCTTTTCCTAATAAAGCCTAAACGCCTCCTCCGACATCGAATGTCACCACTTCACCGTGTCACCGTGTATTAATTAGTGTGTTCAGCAGTGAAGACGACCGACTTGACACGAACATCTGAACAAGTGGCAATGACTAAGTGTACTCAAGGTTCCAAGGAGTAGAACGTTTTTGGGTTGCTTTTCATCGCAACGATGGAATCAGTGTGCAATGTGAACGACAGGCTCCAAATTCTTCTTCATCAGCGGGGGGGGGTCGAGTCGATCAAATTTGTTGGTTTAATAAGAGGTGGAGTGTTTCAAGAAAAAAAACAAAAAGTTGTATTGTTTGATGAGATCACCAAACAAATGACAGGTCTGGAAAATGTTTGAGGCATAGCATGTATTGGGGCAGATCGACAAACGAATTTGATATTTTGATTGTTCTCATCAAGGTCTTTAAATGAGACACGTTCCTCTTTTTCATTTTGGCTCTTCAGTGAGTTGAAAAGGTGGTTAACTTATGACATCATCAAATTCTGACATCATCCAGCTCATCCAGTCAGGGTACGTTGATAATCTAATTACACATATGAAAAGCGCTTACAGAGGCTTTTAATTCGATGTATGACTCAATGCGGTTTGGTGCCAATTCAATTTGTGCTCATTTGCGCGGCGAAGATGCGGTGGAGTGCGGCGACCTCCGTGAGCAAGCGAAAGCGCTTTTCGGTGAAGGCCTTCTCAAAGTTGTTCCCGCGTATGAAAAGCTCTCGTCAAGGCATTCAATTAGATATTCGGTTATCCGTTTTCTAATCCGCTGATGCTCGCGAGGGGCGCGGGCGCGCTGGCGCCAATCCTGGCTGTGTGCGGGCATCTGACGTATATTTTATGATTTTTATTATTTTGTCATGACCTTATCAGATGAGGCTATGCAGTATAGCGACGCTGTTGCCAAGCATTTTTTTGGGGTCTGTTTGTTTTGTTTAGTTTTTGCTCGTTACGTCATCCCGCGAGGGAATCGTGACGCGAGAGTTCTCTTTCTGCAAAGCGCTCATTGGGCACTTTAATTTGAGGCATGACTCGGTATGATTTTCTGCAAAATTTGAGTTGGTCATCGTGGAACCTCAAGTAGCCTACTAACGCTCAAAGCTGATCGCCCCCACAAACTGCTCAGCGGAGCCGACACCTACCCGGATTCATATCCGCTACGCTAACCAGGAAAAAGTGAACCTATTTTGTATTTGACATTGTTGTGACCTTGATTTTTCAACTCGGCCCCTTTGTGCTTTGGCACGTCCGAAGGCGCGAACCCAAAACGCGTGAATGGCGACTGTCAAACGTTTTGGTGCTACGTAGAGGGTGGAGGGAGAGGGGAGGGGGGGGGGTGTTATTGCGGCAAACTCAACAGACACACAATGTTTGTGGTCAAGCGTGTCGTCTGTCATGAGAGAATTTTGATTTTTATTTCCCAAGCGTGAAGATCGGCACCCCCCCCCCCCCCACAGTTGCTGCGTGTAACAAGTTCTCCGCGCTACTTGAACGCCACCCCCCCAGCAACAATGGCCGCCCTGTGCGGCATGCCACCAGCGCATTACACGCCAAAGCCACAAGGATGACCTCGTGCATTTAATCAGAAAGCTTAAAAGCCAACTCCAAGCCCGAGTGAAAGCTCTTACTTTGACGCGACGCTAACCTTCAACTCTTTCCTTACGGAGCACTTTGAAAACAATCGCGGCTGCATCGCGAAGCTCAAATCAGAATCGCACGCCTCCCACTTCAAATAAAGTCTGTGGAGGACTTTTGTGTGTCTCGCTCTATCACGCGCACTCTTTGGACCCGACACCTTTGGACAGCTCGCGGAAACGGTTACGTGTGCGTGCGCCTGTGTGGCGCCGCAATGAAGGGAACGGTCCCCCGAATTAGGCCTAATATGTCATCTTCATGCGGGCAGCCTTCTCCGCTCCTCCTGTGGGTCAATATTAAACTGGAGAGACCCTCCCCCCACTCCGACAAGCCCGCGCGCTTCATCGCACAAACGCACACGTGGCAGCAAATTAAGAGTAGAGCAGACCTTTGATTTTTTCAGAAAGGGAAATATTTATGACCAGTTGTTAAACCAACCCCCTTTTGTGTGTGTGTGTGTGTGTGTGTGTGTGTGTGTGTGTGTGTGTGTGCGCGCGCGGTTCGAGGTCTAGGTCAGTGATATGTCAGATATTGTTCTGGGCATGCTCCCTGAAGGTGTGAGTGCGTGCGTGCGTGCTTGCGATCGTATATATCACGTGCCCCATTAAACTCAATGGTGCGTTCCAGCCTCCAAAATGGTTTCTCACTGTCAAGCTGCTTATAGATTAAAAAAAACATTTAAATGTATCTAACACCAAAAATAAATTTCAGGTGGGGAAATGCACACGCGTTGTGGGCTTCTTTATTACCATGGTGCCAAATGTACACTGACCTGTAACATGTCCTCAGAATATATATACAGTATATATGTTAAAAAAAGGGTAAAATTGCAAAAACAGGTTGAACCCGAACAAAAATGGTTGCGGTGTTGACCAACACATCATTAGGAGACGCGGCGTTGCCCAGCATTTTTCGCATATGAAAAGAATATGCGCCTATCGTTACAGCCTACATGTGTTGATGCACCATTTGTGTTCTAATATCCATTGATTGAAGGGTGAAAACAAAGCGACTATCGATGCTAAGTGATACTTGTTGTTTTCCATTATGTGTTAGCTTTCAGCTAGCGGGGGGACGTTTTTAAGGTTGAAAGTTGTGGGGTTGTGTAATTCTTTTCAGGCTCTCTTTTTGGGGGACGGGGAGACTGTAACAGATTAGTCTTTTTTGATTTCAGGGGGGGAGTTTTTGTTAAAAGGGGGACTCAATCTTGAAATAGTTTTTACAATAAGGTGTGCTATGCAACCCAGCTTGTCTCAAAATGACATTCTGATTAATGTTGCATTTGTGGAATATGAATTAAGCAACATCATCCACCCATTTTTATCCATCTCCATTTTGCCACTTGCTGTCGACTGAAAATGACATCACGTTTGCTGAGGGCTCAGGGGACAACCGATCTCAGTTGTTTTCAGAATTTGCTCTTCCTCCCCAAACGCGGAAAGCCGTGTTTTGACTCGTGGGTACCGCTGCTGTTAGCAAATTGAGCTTCAATTGAGAGTGGTTAGGTGGTGTACCGAATGAAGTGTCTTTTAAAAAAAAAAAGCTCATCACGTTCTTGCTGGCACATTATTTATTTTGGTCCGTTTCCATGTGCTGCCATCTGGCCACCACCAAGCG
The DNA here is from genome assembly GCF_054856545.1 of Hippocampus guttulatus. NCBI lineage: Eukaryota > Metazoa > Chordata > Actinopteri > Syngnathiformes > Syngnathidae > Hippocampus > Hippocampus guttulatus. Next base: position 1,829,114 of record NC_141269.1, on the reverse strand, counting down.
AGTTGCCCGTGAGCGTACCTACAGTATTAGTGTGTGTGTGGGCATGTGGGTGGATGTGTGTGTGCGCACGCACGCGCACAGGGGGGGGGGGGGGGGGGGTTGGAGGGCGGGTTTCGCTGTGGTAGCAGTAGCGTGGGGGGGAGCAGCGGTGCTTTTGCAAATAGGTCAGAGTTGACTTGCCTAATGTCCAAATGTGACCAAGACATCTTCCGAGAAGACAAAGAAGAACAACATTGTGAGCTTCTTTGTCCTCCGCCTGCAGCTCTGCTTCATGTGAACATCATATGATAACCAAAGCGCATATACTCACGTGCACACACACGCACACACGCGCACACACGCCAGTCCAAAATATCTCTTTGATTTAACAGCTCGGGGCCCCCCGACCTCGTTAGCTCACCCTCATTTCAGACAATCCCCACAGCTGGCTGACAGCGGCCAGTACAAAAACACTTTCAATTAAGACGTGGACAAATTTTAAAAAAGGAAAAAAAACAACAACTCAAAGAAGGCCTTTATTGCAAAAAATCAAAATCAAAATAAAAAGAAATCACTAAGACGTGGGTGGGTCCGGGTCAACATTTATTCTGTGCGTCTAAAACATGCAAAAAAAAAAAAAAAAAAAACACCAATAAAAACAAATACACAAAGACCATTTTAGACAAAGTATTAAAACGCAGAAAAAGATTCACAATCTCCCAAAAGAAAAAAAAAACACAAAACATGCAATAAAAACCAACCCATTTACAACCACCCCCCAAAGGAAAACCTAGAAAAAAATTACTAAAATGCCCAAAAGCGCCTCAAAAAACATCTTATTAAAATTTTGCAAAACATTCAAAATTATGCACCGAAAAAACAACATATACGGACACAAAATCTAAAATAATTAGTGAGAACTTTTTTCATGGAGGCGGCATTGTGATGGACTGTGTGCGGATGTTTATTCGTTTGTTTGTAGGTGTGTGTGCGTGTGTGTGTGCGTGCTTTCCTGGTTCGTTTCATCTTCTTGCACTCTTTATGTGCAAGTCAGCGGTGACCCCTTATTATCCCTTTGTGTCACTTTGTTGTTGCCCTCTGTGCGCGTGCGCACGTACGCTGCATTTTTTGCCACCTATCTTACCATGTGTATTGTCAGGAGCAGGAAAATGCCCGGTTTCCGTGACGACGGACGGGAAGGTGTAGAAAAGCTAAAGAAAGAAAGCCAGCTAAAGAGATGATGAAAGCAAACAAGAGAGGACTCAAGGTGTCAAAGCGAGGAAGAGAAGGAGGAGCCTTGACAGACAGTTGGGTGGGGGGGAAGAAAAAAAAATCGAAACCTATAGACAACAATGCAAATGGACCAAAAAAAAAAAAACCCCCACCCATGGAAAAATGTCAAAAATGAGCCTAAAATGGCCGCTTTGAATCAAAATGGCAGACTTACAGTGTGTTATTGGGCATAGTGTCATGAGACTTTACTACAAGTGTGTCCTCATGATAGAAACGGATAAAAAAAAAAAATTCCTGTTGCCTTCAAGTGTTCAATTTCCCCAAAACACGATGGTGCAAAAATGGCCAAATGAATCCCAAATCCCAAAACCCAGTGTACATTTTCAGTTGGATGAGATGTTTTTGTGGACCTCGGGGGCATTCTTTTCAAAAACACCACAAAACCCACGAGGGCGAGAACATGCCAACGCGTGAGAGGGCCCGTACGGCCCATACGGCCGCCTTCTGTCTCTTCTCGTGTATTTATATATGTCTTTCCACTTTTTTGTGGGTCTCCTCGCGATAGGCATGTCTACCAAATTTCATGCTGCCAAGTGAAACTGGCTTTGGAGGGCTAATTTATAGAAGAGTATGCAAAGGTGGCGTTGCTCTCCTTTGTCTTATCCCGCGGCTTTAAATCCCAGCAGGAATTTACCCACGTGCCCCGACGGCTCAGTGGACAGCCTTGGGAGCCTTGGCCTGACATCCCAAAATGACAGCTTGGGTCATGTGACACTCTTCAGTTATCGGTCAATGTTTCACGGAATCGCAAGCCAAGAAAAAAAATGTGAAAAGTCATAATATGTTTTCTTAGTCTTTTGGATAAAACAAAGAAAATATAAATGTCAGAGATGCATTGTAGATTAAATATTTTCAATATCTTTGTAAATTTGTAAAAAAACAAAAAAAAACCAATACGTTTTCTTCATGTTTTGCATTGTAAATGTATTATTATGAATAACATATATGCATGTGAAAATTTTTAATATAAATTTAATTGTAATTACAAAAAACATACAAAAATGTTTTCTTTTTTGGGGGTGTGGGAGTTTGGATAAAAATAAAAGGTTGTGGGAGAAGAGATTACATTTCTTTAACACACCAGCAAAAACCTTTTCTTCACGTCCACTTGTATTTAATTTATTCCGCAAAATATATTTTGTTTTTTGCCTTAGCTAAGCTGGCTTCCGACTCACCTCCGCCTTTAATCAGGAGCTTTAAAAGCTTAAAAAAAAAACAAATAATAAGGCCCCTAGCCCCACTGTGCGCCCACTGTGTTAGGTGGCTGAGGTGCTGCCTGCGCAAATTGGATTTTCTGTAGCTCAGCTGCTCGCTCGTCGTGATGTCAAGACAAATCTGATGCTCGCCACCGTTTGCTCGGGTCCGCTTTTGTCTCTGTGCGTGTGTATTACAGCCACACTTGGTGTGTATAAACTTGAACCGGGTACCAAAGCCAAGCTAGAACGTTGCTTAACGGCCGTACCGTGACATTGGCGTTTGTCGCTACAATTGCGGTCAATCGTTTGCGACCCTGCGATCGCGCCAACTTTTATCAGTGCTTACGAACATATGCCCCGCGAACATTCCGTGCACACGAAAAAGTTTGTGTTGGCTCAAAAATGAGGGAATATTTTGAGTTACGCGCCTTGAGTGTAGTACCTCATTGTGCCATAACATGCCTGGCGGCACTGACATCTACTAGCTACAGATGCAGTGTCATGAACACCAAAAAGAAGAGAAAAAATGTTTTTTTTTTTTTTTTTTAGGGGGGGCGGGGGGTTCCAAAGTTTGTATGTTAAAAAAGAACCCTGAAAAACAAACAAAAAAAACCCCATGAAATTTGAGGATATACATAAGATAATATCAAAGACCAAACCTGTGGAGCCAGCACCGATACGCTGTACTGTGTGCATGTGGCGCATGTCTAGGAATAGATATAAATATGAATCCATCCAGGTATCTTCGAAAGAGTACGAAAGAGTGTTTTGTCATTATTTTCATTAACTATTTTTTTTTTTCAGGAAAATCGGCAAAAGCGTTTTTTTTAAAAAAATTATTTGTTTGGATTCCTATCAACAAAGTTAACAATTCGGGTTCAGAAAAGGGCGCCAAATATTTTTATTTACTTAATTTGCAAAGTAATAAAAATATGTGAATGCTGAAGAACGTTTGAATGCGCGAAGCACGTCAAGTATTTGTCGGTGAAAGTGAAAAGGCAAGGTCGGCGCTTTTGCTTCCCGTATAGAAATGTTTTCGTGTTTTTCATTTGGCATCTTTTCACAGGAATAATTTGTTCCGCCGCCTGAAAGGAATTTAAAGAAGGTCATTGAAAGAAAAAGAATACAAAAAAAATGTTACCTTGCTCTCCGGGTGCCTCGCGAGCTCGTTCGCCTTTTGTTTGAGACTCTCAATGAGTCTCGCACCCACCGCAAGCACGGCCGCCTCCACCGCGCGGCGCTTCCTTTTCTTCTTCTTTTTTTGCGTGCGACCTTGACGCCCCTTGGAAGCCCACGCTGACGCCATTTGACTTGCGAGTCCCGTAGTCTTCTTTCTCATCCAACTTGAGGGAAGTTCTCACTAACGTTAAGCACTATTGAGCATTTCCATCTATTTGGTGGTCATTCGCATTTAGCTTGACGTCAGAATTTAGCATTCGTGAGCATTTGGTGGTATTTTGTTGCTGAACAACGGGAATCTGATGGTACCATTCAGCGCTATTTCACATTTAGTCATATTTTGTGTGTTTTGACAGTAGTGTAACAGCATTGCATGTGTCCTTAGCAGTTAGCACTATTCAGCATTCAACTCTGTTTTGATGTCGGGAAACGGTGTGGTGTTAGCGGTTACACTATGTTGTAGATGAACAAGGGTTGTGTGAGTTAGCGTGTCCTCTAAACATGACATTAGCGACGATTAGGATTGTATTTTTACCGAATGATAAAAAGTGTGACATTATTTTGTGGCTGTGGATATCAATGTTGTTAGCGTGTAATCAACAGAGAAATTTGGCGGGAAAGCTGCCAATTTAGCATTGGAAACGGCACCGCTATTCGGGACTTGTTTTTTATAATCATGAGTGGAAATTAGCCATCACTTAATCTTCCTCGATTAATTGACGCAGGATGAAAGAAGGCACGTGTTTTAAGACGCCCTCTTCAGCTCCCGCTACGCCCACCTTGCCGCTAATTGCTCTCAATTAGCTTTCTCGTTAGCATGTTCACGTGCACGATGGGCGCGTCACTTTGAGATTTTTCGCGGCCGTTAGCGCTGCGTGGCCTCCTTCCTGGTGCTCACCACTTAATTATCTCATTAGCACGATAATTCTACTCAAATGACCACGGTGCGTGTGTGTGCATGTGCTGTTGTTTTTCTCTCTTTTTATGAGGCACAACCCAATTTTGTTGATGAACGGCAGTTGCATGACATCAGCTTTTATAACAGTAGAATGACATTAGTTCAGCGCTATTTTGTTCCTGAACAACAGTGATGTGACATTATCACGTAGTGCAGATTTTGGTGCTAAGAGTTTTGAAAACTCTTTTGTTGCTCATCGACAGACGTGTGACGTTAGGCCTCTTTTGTTGTTTACAGTTGTAATGTCAGCATCTAGTAGTCTCGCGTTGTCAAACGACGGTTTAGCTGGAAAAAAAAAAATTCGTCCGATGTTAGCATTTAGCAGTTTTGTTTTTATTGCGGGAAGACAACCGTGTGATGTTAGCGTTTACAACAGTAGTGTGAAATTAGCATTTAAATATATTCTGTTTTTGAACAACAGCATTTAAAACCATTTTTTCTGATCAGTAGTGTGATAGCATCGAGTGCTATTTTGCCGCTGAACATATCGAGTGTAACGTTAGCATTTACAGCAGTGGTGTAAAGTTCGCGCTTAGCATTGTTTGGTGACCTCATGACGCTAGCGTCTAGCCCTAAATTGTTTTTGAACTATGGTTTTGTTGCTGAGTCTTTCTTTAATTCACGGTTGCGGTTTCTGCTGTGAGGCTGCGGGAACGCGATGTAACACGCCATGTCAAAATTCTGCAGCGTGTGTGTGCGCGCCAGGGGCGTGGCCATCAATGACTGTGTGGATTTGCACAATTGATCGCAAACTCCAGCGATCCAGTGAGTGTTTGATTGGAATTCTGAGTGTGTGTTGGTGCGCATGTTGCGGTGCGTGTCAGCCTCCTTTGAGCTCATCCTGCTTTTTTTTCTTTTTTTTTTCCTTGAGAGAAAAAGATGAGCTGAGATTAGGGATTTGGTTCGCTGAGAAGCGTCAGATTGAATTGACACGCCGCATTTAGGGGGGGATGTGCGCGTCTCCACGCCTCTGGTCTTTATTCCTTACAATTCACATGCAAAGCAAACCTCAAAACAGACACAGACAAACACAAGTGACACCCATATACACGTGCACTCGAGCACACACTTGGGCGCAATCATAAAAACAACAAATGCAAAAATCATTTTCACCCCAAATAAAGACTAGTGCAACAAATCAACAAACTCTAAATATGTTATCTGATATTCTCTTATCAAGTTAACCCATCAACCACTTTAAGAATCAACATGAACAGCAACTTTGAGGTTATCACGTTTGACTTTTTTCTGTGCCAGAACAAAAGTAGCTTGACGTTAAGCACGCCGCATATTTTTCAGCAAAGGTAGCACCGTTTTGAGTTGTATTTTTGTTGTCGTTGAAATTCATTAGCGTAGCGCCAATAGTTGCGAAGCGGCTTCAAAATGAACGACTCTACTGTTTCAGGGTATAACAAACGCGGATGTGTCTTGGTATCATGTGCGTGTTACCGGCCCACGCCGTGTCCAAATGTCTGCCCTAATATGGACGACCAGCGCCGGAACAGATATTCCAAAACTATAAAAAAGACTTGTACAAATTATTCTGCTAGTTATTTCCACTTAAAGCAGCTCTGGAAGTGCATGCGTGTGAAGAAACGGCACGTCGCCTGACGCACCGTGTGACGTCGCCGTGTCATTACAAATTTTGATGGCGTGTCCCATCTTTGTCGCCCGACATGTTTTTCCATGTTGCGGTTTTAATTGGGCACAAAGGTCGCCCTGTCGTCGGCTAGATAAAAGCAACTGAAGGTTACTCTGCAGGCAAGTCTGCCGAATACTGTCGCCATTTCTGAACGGATTCTGGGTCTTTCAAACTGGCGAAATATTTGTCTGGACGTCACGACCAAAACATTGCATCCACAAAAGTGAGAAACGCAAAGATCGCATGGCACTGCTCACTTGACAGACTCCAGGGGCGAAGACATTCATGTCCCGAACTCCAAGATAGGATTAAAATCACCTTTTTTCCTTCGCGACTGTTGTTTAAAAAAAAAATATACGTATATATACTGTATAGATATATATATATATATACTTCCTAAAAATTTGTTGTGAAACTGGTAGTTTACTCAGCATCTCGCACTCACCTGCATTGGATATCAATATGCACTCAGATGACAATGGTGTACGTGCCACTTGTTGCCAGGCAGAGTTTGTGGTTCCCAATCGAGTGTACCCCCCCCCCCCCCGCCCCCACTCCCCAAAAATACATTTCCCCCCCCCCCGTTCATCCGTCATTTAAAGTTCCCTTGAACGGATTTTGCAAGACACCATTTTGCGTCCAGCCAGTGGTTTGTTTTTCCCCAATCGCAAGCCAGAAAGTGACTTGATGCTAAATGCTAACAGCTAATTGAGGAAATGTAAATAATGAATGAAGTCGAATGGATGTCAAGTGCTGTTGCGACCTAAACGTCCAACCCCCTGCCTGCTCTCTGGCCCTAATGAGCTATTGATTGGTCGAGAACGAGGCTTTGGTCACGCTGAATTATGAATGATCACGCTGCGCTAAATTTAGCTACCGTGCGCTAGTCACAATAAACGTCAACCTTCCATACTCTTCCTTCACGTACGCTCCCTGACTACAAACGGACTTCCTCACTCGGAATTCTTAAGACTGAATACATTTAGTTATTTATTTATTTTTTGCAATAGTCAGTTTAGCTTTTTATTTTGTTCCATCAGTAGTTCATTCGTTTATAAGCTACAACAGTTACGTTTGTTGGTTTCAAAAGTTAGTTCGCCCATTACTTCAGTTGCCACAAAGTTATAAGAGCGATTTTGTTACTCAATTCCAGGCCGTTTGCTATGATTTTTTTTATTTTATTATTGTTATCTTTTTTCTTCCGGAGAGACAGTTCTTTTTGCTGTCAGTTACGATGGTTATTTTTTTAGCGGTTATGTTAATTTGTTACTTCAAGTATATCCTTCATTTCATCTAGTTGCAAAGTCGTTGGTTAGTTGCAATAGTTAATTTCTTGCTTGATTTGATTTTCAATTACAGTAGTCTCTTTTTTTTCTTCTTCTTTTCATTGGTTAGTTTTGAGCCTTTGGCACATTGTGAGGTTCCCCCTAGCCCTCGCTGCTGCCCCAAAATAAGAAAACTAGCACAGTTCCGATGATCTTGCACTACAAATGACGTGTTCTGCTCGCGTGCTTAACATACTTGTGCATGGCTGTGTGCATCTACGTGCTTCCGTACACACGCGTGTGTTTTGGGTGGATTTGGGTGGCGTCCGCATGCCTTGCGAGTTCCTCCTTGCACGTAGAAATCTAAGTTTCCTGATGTCTGCTTGTGTTTGTTTGTCTACGTGTCCACATATGTGCGAGTGTGTGTGTGTGTGTGTGTGTGTGTTACAGTGCCGTCGGACTGTGAAGTGAGAGGAAGTGACAGCTTTGTACTACTTGTACATGCACGGGCACACACACTCACACACACGCACACACACACACACACATATGCACGTGTGTGTGTTTGACCTACATGGGTAAGCTTTTTTTGCCTATGCCTGGCTGTTATCTGATCAGGCCAATCACATCCCATTGTAATACCCCGCGGTGTCCCGTTTGTCCATGACATTTAATACAAATGATTTATTTATTTATGCTTTTTTTCTTCTCATGAGACGTGTAAAGAGTTGTAGTCAACAAAAACTAGTTTAAATCCATTTTTGGATCATTAATAACATTAATATCTCATGATTTTCCCGATAAGTTTCATGATTTTGACAAAATAGTACATGACAAAAAAAAATAGATAGGCTTTAACTATCAAATCAAGCAAAACAAAAATACCATATTTAATTTGATCTTCCTTCAAGCAGTGTCCCAAAATACTTTGATTATCGACATTATTTTGTCACGTGGGGACGGCAAGACCTCGAAAAGGCTACGTTCTCCTACATTTCGACTCTCACCAGCCCAATATCCCCAGCATGTTCACGACATAACCGTAGCTAACACACATCAGCTCATGTGACGTTAGCACAACAGCTAAGATGAGCGGCTCATTTGCGGGGCGTTTTGGCCTGATTGTTGACGAGCATCAAATGCACAAGATACTCTGTTGTAACAATCTGGGTTATGTGTGGTTTATTGTTGTGGGTTGCTGATCAGGGGTTGTGGCTATTTCTTGAACGCATCATTTTGTTCGTGTTGTTTGCACAGGGGGGGGGGGGGGGGTGGGAGATGTCACACATCCTCTTGTCATCGTTTCGTCATCAAAGAGCCACGGTTAGTCCGTCACCGTTTTGTGGTCGTCACAGGAAAAAAAAAAAAAAGGACGCAAATGGAAATAATGTAATCATCGTCATTGTCAACGAAAACAGCACTGGCTGATTGGACATGATTTGGAAAGCCACACCTGGTACTGTTGGGGACCGAACCGCACAAATAGATTTTGTGGCAGACTGTACATATCCGGTTGTGGGACACAAGTTGACACGTTTGTCAGCATCCTTTTGAACTTTTCTTTTTTTAAAATGTTTTATTATTTTGGTTTATTAATAAGGAACAAGCTGTGTGTCTGTGCGCATTTGAGGAACCTTTTTGCATTTCGACACACGCGTCTTTGTTTGCCTCCGCTTTCATTTCTCGACGGTGGAAGGTTGAGGTGGCGGGGGAGGGGCGGCCGGCGACGGTGGGGGGGGGGGGGGTTGTGGGTGGATATTTTGGGGGGCGGGGCACGCTGGGTCGCCGTCTCATGTATTTATGTTGGACTGTATGCGGTCGCTAGGCAACAGCCGTAGCAAGATGTTTACAGTTAATAAAAAGTGAGTGACATTAGCGCACTAGTGTGTTAGCTCTAAAGAGAAGAAAGACTGCGTGTGTGTGAGTGTGTGCAAAGCGCGCATGTGTGTGTGAGTTATAATAAGCTCCAGGCTTGTCTTTATAGATATTTTGGCAGGTGTATGTTCCGGCAAAACCTCTCTGGCATTTTGTGTGTGCCTGTCTAGTAATTGTCGCCAATGAGTGTGTGTCAGTCTGCCTTGACAATGACGCAGTCTGTGTTTTAATAATCATTATCGTCAGTTTGCAGGAGCCGCACAAAGACTTTGGACACACACACACACACAGACGCACGCGCGCGCGCGCGCCTACCTATAATGTATATATTCACACACAGCAAATTGTTTGTAAGAATGTGGTCACATGATGTGGACGCTAACCTGACTTCTCTTCTTCGCAGGTTTTGAAAGCATCCTGGAAGGCTTGTTTGGGCCGGGAGTAGTCAAAGATAGCACGCTTTTCCAAGGTAACATGCACACAGACACACACACACACACATACACTCATTCTGGCATTTGTTATTACAGGTATATGGGCAAGTCAAATGTCCACAAAAAAAAAAATGCTTCAAGTGCAGATGGCAACCTGTGCAAAGAAATTGTTGAAAATGTAAAAAATCCGAAAATAGGTCAATTGGGTGCAGAACCGCGACTGTGCTGGTGTAATGAAAAACAACAAACCCCCTAAAAAAAATTTGCATTTGAAAGGCAAAAATTAAAACGAAATAAAAAAATCATGAAAAATGCAACCCTATTACATCCGTACAAAGAAAGCACATGGCTAACGATTTAAACGGCGTTTGATGTCATTGTTACTTCTGAACGCATTTCGCAATTGACCAAATTCAAAACATCCTTCTTGTTCTGGGCTAATATGATTTAACTTTTCCTTTCCTAAAGGAAAAAAAAGACCTTGGATAACTACTAAATATCAATTGTTGATGAATGGATAGATGTCTGCACAATCATAGCTCATGGCTAAATGTGTTTAGCGCCACACTGTAGCCTCAGTTTTTTTTTTTTTTTGAAAGCGCTATATAAATTAGCATGTATTGTATTGTATTTATCACGGACAAGCGTGCACTTATTTTTCTGTGCGTTAATCACGGCGAAAGAGTTTAGCTACTTACTGCACAAAACAATAATGGTACGTGGGTACAAAGAAAGCTCATGGCTAACCGTTTAAACGGCGTGTAATATAGCATTGTTATTCTTACACTACGAGCGAAGACATGTTGTGTGGCTTACTTTTCTTCGTAGAAACATGTTAAATGAGGTAGAAGGGCAAAAATAAGTCCACAAGCAATACAAAAGAATAATATCGGTACGTTTGTGTGAAGAAAGCTCATGGCTGAACGTATAAACAGCATGGAATCATTGACCACGTTTTGTGTTTGCTATTGAAAATTGCACCCCCGAATACGTGGAATTTTTTTACCATGAGTAGACCCACAATTTTTTTTTTTTTGTCAAGACACCCAAAAAGACACGGGAAGTCTGCCTTGGAAGGTGGCCACTAGAGAGGCCATTTTCCCCAGTGGTCCTTCAAAATCCAAACTGCTTGAGTGTTTTTTTTGGACTCGGAAATAATTTGAAGCACGTCCAACAGATGACGCTAAATTTTAGGGTTTTGAAACATTTGTTCGTCACTGCTTGTGGGCTAAGAACGGTGGTGACTTTCATGAGTTATATTCGGCTCAATTGCGGCACTCAAATTTTTTTTTGCGGGTGGCCATTCAGCCTGATGATATGCTCGCCGTGACTTGGATGTAAAGTTAAAAAGAAAAGTTATTTCGCCCTGCACTAGGGCCGCATCACAGCTAGCATGCGCTTAGCACGCGCGTTAGCCTTTTATCCCGTAAAATTGTCAAATGACACCCTTTCACAGTGATGTGAACATCTCGCCTTACTCTCTTACTCAGTCGACTTATTTAGAAACGCCACCTTGTCTCATATAACCTTCAAAATAAAGTTGTCTGTGTTTTGTAGATTGCGAGCCCGAGGAAGTTTCCGACTGGTCGTTTGATGACAACTGTCTCTTCTGCTGCCTGCGAGTTGAGAAAGTCAAGGTGAGCCGGAGCTTGATTGTTGACACGGGACAGATTTTTTTTTTTTGCCCGTCTTAAATAGTCATCATCTCTACATAATTCTCAAAGGTGTTGGCTTCAACTTGATTATTCGAAGCTTACTGTAAAACTAACACATGAAACCAAAGCGTTTCACTAAACACCATATACACCATATATGGGGAGGGGGGGGGGGGACATCAGATGTGGTCGCTGCGCAATTGTTGAGCAAACTGTGCATTGTTCTTGTCAAGATTGGCATTGTTGAACAATCAACAAACCTTTTACAATCATCTTTAGGACTCAGTCGGGGCTCCGCGCGCAGCCGTTGCTATGCTACTTGACAGTGTATCTAGGCCCCCAAAGTAAGAGCGTTCAGTTGGTTCAGAATGAGCACTTTGACCAGATCTCCAAATTTGCCAGCTCGGTCATTTGCCGGGGCTCGCGGCGCTGTTTGTTTTTCCTCTGAGGCGCTTAAGGCAACTACAAAGCAAACAAGACGCTCCCGTCGTCCTTGTCGAGTGTCCCTTGTTCACTGACTTGGCCCTGCGCTGACCTCCCAGGTTAGCCATCTGCCTCCTAAAAATATACTCAAACAAACCCCCCCGTGCACTCTTTTGTCCCGCGAAGAAGCGTTGCGGATGACAAGAAGCACTGCCAGCATGTAGGAGAACGTGCGTGCGTACGTGCTCGCGCGTGTGCGTGTGTTCACGGCGCAAGACAAAGGGCAGATTCCAATTGAAGAATCAATAAATCTTGGCATGAAGCAAAATGCAAAAAAGACGATATCGAGCACCGGAATACAAGGGTGGTATTAGATTTGTCCATCTCTCCGAGCATCGGCGAAGGTGCGTTTATTTATTTATTATGTATATTTTTATGGATGGATGGCTGCTGAAGTTGAGAATGAGGAGAGAGAAGCGTCGGCGCGTATTTGGAACCGAGAGTCGCCGCTTGGAATTGAAATGGATTTCCACGGGACAGGAGAAGTGAACCAATCTCTTTTTTCGTCAACGGATGCTACAGCTTCTTGTTGACTTTGAAACTTAGCTTGTAGCCGACGTGTGCACATTTTGAGCGTGACGTCTCCGATCCGCTGGTTAAAGGACACTAAAGGACACTTCTCTCCTCTTTCATCTCAAACTGCTTCAAACAACAAAGCGCGTGACGGAAAAGTGCTTAGGACTGCGCGACTGTCCGTGTTTTGTGTTATGTTGTTGTTGTTGTGTTTCTTATTTTACTTTACGTTAACTGTTTTGTTAAGCGCTTTGTTACAGCTGCCGTTGTTGTGAAAGCGTTATACAAATCAGCATGTATTGTATTATGTTGATTTCCATTTTAATTTTACGATGCATGCAAATGCTGTCTGTTTAAAAAAAAAAAGGCCTGGACACAGCCTTTTTCCCTCATTCACACAAAATTATCATAACAGAAATGTGCCCAAAAGTCTCAAGAATCCATACCCGGCCTTTTTCTTTTGGGAGGGGTGGGGGGGGGGCGGTATGGGGCTCTTACTTTGATGATCCAAGCGGCTATTTTAGACAGATGGGCAAATGCAAGCGCGCATCGTGATTAGCGGAGACTCAAATCGTGCGCCACTAATATTGTGACGCTTCTTCCAGCAGGATCACGGCGCCCACCACGCAGTCGCCGGCGGCCAGCTGCTTTTGTCGGAGGGCGAGGACGCCAAACGGGAACAGATTCGCCTCAGCCGGCTGGAGAAACAAGCGCAAGACTTCCTCAATGCTGTGTTTCACAGGAAAGGTACAATACACCCCTCACCCCCCCTCAGTCGGGAATACGCGGATGAGTGTCTTTCCGGAAGCGCATCCAGGCACGTTAAGTCTGGGAATTTGCTTCCTTCCTCTGGGAAATTAACCAATATGAGGAGCGTGCACGCCCTGAAAATGACGACAGACTCACCCACGTCGAATGTAATCATTTTTGCTCCCATATGGAGATGATTAATATTGGAATTTGTCATCTCTTTCAGTTGCTCCAAATTTTGGGTGTTGACCTAATGATCTGAACATGTCTGAATGTTGCACAAGTTCCATTCCAACAGTCTTAACATTTGACCCGATCATGTTTTGACGTTGGCAAAATCTCAAAAAGTAAAGCAAAAAGAGGCATTTTAAAATGTCAGTATCTGTCATGTTGTTTTGGAAGTCTGCGGGGGTATCGGAAATGGAGGACTGGAATTAAATTTGACCTGACAAACGAACCCTCCGTAGCCATTGCGTCAACAACTTTGCAATGTTTTGAGCTCCTACGCCGAGCAAAATTCACCGCAGCTCGGCCTACCTCTTGGCTTTGACGCGATAGCGTTTCACGCAGGGTAACTCGGCTGCCTAGTTGCGGGCGGCGTTGTGTCAAGAGGGCCAATTCAGACGCGTTTTCAGAAATGGTTTCCAAAAGATGTTGTTGGTCGTTTGGTTTCACATTTATTTGGTGCTTTTATAATCATGACATGACAGTGATGTGAATGTCATATGTTCTCTCAAAATGAATACATATAATAAGACATAGTATACAGTCTACATTTAAATACTTTAGACATTGCCGTTCAGCAGCGGTCACTTAAAAACGGCATTTGTAATTGAGCAAAACTGTCTTTAAAAATATGCATTTTAAAAAGTATATCTGTCAGTTTTGGGTGTTTTGGGTAGGGTGACCCTTGACTTTATCTTAAAATAAAGTCAAATAAAAAGGGGGCAAAGGATAAAACCCTGAGGGATGCTACTTTTTTTTTTTTTTTTTTACACAGATTAAACACTTTGCCTGCAGGTAGTCGTAATTAATCGAAAGTAAAACCAAAGTAAAAGTCTTCGAAAGTGGGCCACGGGAGCTGACCCACTTTCCTGAGCCGAACTCCTGACTCTTTTCGTGCATTTGCGTGCCAGATTCACGAAATGAAACCAATTTGAACAAAACCTTTTTTTTTTTTTTTTAAACGACGGGGCGCACTTTGCCTTGTTGTCGACCAACGGAAGAATGAAAGCGACGCTGAAATGAAATGGACATGAAGGGTCAACGAGGTGCATGTCCAAAAGCAGGAAGTCTGCGTTGACAATTAACATCCACCGTCACCTCCTCGCAATGGAATTTGAATGGCAAAAGATAATGAAACAATCACGTTATGATTGATGAATCCGAGTGCCACGTTTATAACGTGTCACCTTGTTCCCCCTCGTTCTTCTGAATAATGCGGGACATTTTGGAAACAACATTTCTGCGTTGAAGAATGACGATGATTCATCATTCTGATGGGACTTTGTCGGTGTCGTTACGTGGCTTTTAATGCGCAAAGAAGCGGATTTATTTATTTGGCGGCCCCCCGGATGGCCGCCTGCTGTGCTGTTTGCACGCCAGCCTCCAAATAAATAAACGGATTAAAATAAATTTGATTAAACAAACCCCTGCGATTATTATTTTCATGTCCTTTAATACCATCCAGCAGATTGGACATTGCCTGCGTGCGTTTGGAAAGGGGATTCTGAAATTCACGAGACATGGGTGTGAAGTTTAACACCCAACCAAAGGCATATAAATGCCAGATCTTTAATTAGGGCGGCACCAATTTTGCATCTCGTCTTTGTTGGAAAGAGATTGTTGACACAATTGGCATCCTTCACATTCACGACCTTCACACTGGATGCGGCTCACTCAGTTTGTTTGTTGTTTTTTGTAAGACACAAAGACAAGGTGATAAATTCCCTATTTTCTATTACAGGTGCACCAAACCTGCAATATTCTCTGTGCGAAAGAGTTTTCGAGCACGAACGCCCACCCCACGTCACAGTAGCCCCTTCCACTCTGTCATTGTCATTTGCTGCAAAATCCTGCCTTTGATGGGTTCTGTGTGAAAGGCACGATTGATAAAAGGCATATCTCCAGTGCGGTATTTGCGTAGCATCTCTGTGTGAAACAGGCTACTGAATTTTCCTCAAGCAACCTGCCTCACAGCGGCCCTTTTACAGAAGGGAGGTCGTTTTGCTGTACGAAAGCGCATAGGCAATTTCCTGCCTTTGCTGGGTTGTGTGAAAAAGACACAAATTGATAAATGCCGGATCTGATCTACAAATCTCTGCCTGAAAGACATTTTTGAGGCCAGAAACCTCTTGACAGTTGCTGTGTGTCAGTGCGCACTAATGCTGCAGTAACCTGCCTTGACTGGGTTCTGTGTCAAAGGCGCTGGATGTGCCTTTTTTTTTCTCTCTCTCTCTTCGTAAAACAGGCGACAGATCTGAAAAAACGTTGGAGATCCCAAATTGTGCAAAACAAAACGGAGTGTTTGTAAACAGATAAATGGTGCATGGTAATCTGGTATCAAGGGCGGGATAAGAGGATCTCGCGAGCGATTTTGGGGATTATTTCAGCATCACACCAGGATTATTCCTGCGGGATGCGGCTCACGTTCCCAGCGTTGGTGATTAGGACTTTTTAGTTTTTCCACTGCAAAAAATAAATAAATAAATAAAACAACTCAAATTTAACACAGATTAAATGTCCGCCATCAAGGAAAAAAATATGCTTGTTCGTTGTCCGCCGGAGGATTTCTTCCCACAAGAGACGTCAGTCTGTCTTTTGTTTATTCAGCGAAGGTTGCAAGTAAAAATTCTTCTTTTTCTTATGTTAACGAGAGAATTTATCCGATTGGCTTCAAACATTGAAAATTGAGAGACAATTGTAACAGCCCAAGACCGACAAAAATGTCTTCTGGAGTCATATGCTAAACGTATTTATTTTTGAAATTTGGTGGCTTTTTGTGGCCGTCATATTTTAACAAACTCCTCCTTGAGCTTTTACCCGATCATTTTCAAACTTTGTATGTCGTGTTTCAAGATATTTGAGATGAAAACATACCAAAGATGGGGGGGGGGGGGGGGTGAAGCCTCATGAAACTTCATGAAACACATCAGGCCTTTTCTATTTTAGAGGGTTGATTTGGAAATGATGTCCCGTTTTTGATTAAAGGCACAGAAATTAAGATTTAAAAGAAAAAAAATCCGACTCATCAATTCATCCAGGAAAAATAATCGCCGGATTAATGCGCTATTGTAGCATATTGAATGAATCTGCTTGTTGCTCTCGCTCTTTCCACCCCTGCAGAGCTCCCAAGTTTGTCGGACCCCCACATTCCTCTAGTGGCTCGCGAGATCATGCAGCGAATGATCCGGCAGTTTGCCGCTGAATATACCTCAAAAAACACTCAGGACGCCCCCCTGCCTCCGCTGCCGCCCAACGGGGCCATGAAGGACCAAAGCCCGCCGCCGTGCTCTCTGCCGGCGCCGTGCTCGCCGCCCTCGTCCGCATCCTGCTCCTCGCCGTCGCCCTGCCTCAGCCCCCCCGACGCCGAGGGGGGCGCGACCGTCGCCGCCTCTGCACAGAACCCCGTCCTCAGCAAGCTGCTCATGGCCGACCAGGACGGCCCGCTGGACCTCACTGTCAAGAAGAACCCGGCCGAGACCGAGACCCCCGCCCAGCAAGGTGAGCTGCGCGCAGCGCGCGGCACAATCCCGCCGCGCAAAACCTCGTCGTTGTCGAAACGTATCTCGTTGGTGAAGCTGTTCGTTTTTGTCAGCTCATGTGGAGATCAGCGGCGGAACAGAATCTTTATGTGGGTGGCACAAGACTATTATAGTTGACGTAAAAAGAAAAACAAAATGTGTTTTTTTTACATTTTCGTGAACAAAATAAAATGCACATGGGAGCGCTTTCAGAAAAAAAAGGAACTGAAACGATATTATCATTTGACGTTCAAAAACTTGACGACGATTCTTTGTTTCATTGATCACCTTTTTAAAAGTTTTTAGTTTGCTATTAATTTAGAGAAGAAAGAAGGGTCCCCCAGTCATTAGGGAATTTTTACTTCGTTACACCCCAGTGACTTTTTTTCTGTCTTGCACTCACAAATACTCTGAGAATATTAAAAAACAAACAAAACAAAACAAAAAAAACCCCCTAAAACAAATACCAAAACTAATAAAAAATAAAACCAAGCCTTAAAAACAATCAGAAAAATCAATAAAAACTAATAAAACCAAGCCCTAAAAACAATCAGAAAAATCAATAAAAACTAACCAACTCGCTCTTAAAACAGATTCAAATTGACCACATTCAAAAACCAAAATCAAAACAATAAAAAGGCACCGTAGCGAAAACACAAACTGATTAAAAATGATTTAACAAAATTAAAACGGAACAAAAAGTGCCATGAATTAATCAAATTGCTTATTTACCATTTTACTCGGATGCACCAATTATGCAGTTTCTCTGGGTGAAACTCATGCCTCGTATCAAAAATGGTTTGTGGCCTGCAAATAAAATCAAGCTCTTAAATATCCTATTAATCAAACTGACACCATGGGGGGGGGGGGGGGGGGGTCAGGAGGGGGGGCCGCCGTGTGACCCAGCAGTGTGACCGCCGTCCGCCCTCGTTCAATTTGTAATTTGAAGAGCGGCTTTTAGGAAGCGGCTTAAGTGCTTCCTGCGTTAAAAAAAGAAAAAAAGGAAATATTTGCGGGCTTTGCCGGCCGGCCTCCCGCTGGCAGGAATGTTTGAATTAAACATCTTATCAAATCATTGTTGATTCCCTATTAATGCTTGATTTTAATGCTAATAACGTTTTTACGTGTAATGTGAGCAGAGAATGCGCTGCTCGCATGATTTTTTTTCCCCCCATTCCTTTGTCAATTCATCTTCTCTTTTTTGTCGTTGCCTTTTAATGCTCAAAGCTGAGCCTGAAGATTAGCATTGCCCAGCATAGCATAGCATAGCATAGCATAGCATAGCATAGCATAGCGGCAACATGGCCCATTTAAGGGCTGGCCAGCTTGCGGCCTGCGGGTCAGGGGGGTCAGCTGCACTTGAGGGATTATTAAAGACAAACACACAAAGCAAAACAGCAACATAGAGACATCACAGCACTTCACACAAAAAGTTAAAAAAAAAAATGGAAATCTTTATTTAGTTTCTAAAAATGCATTTCATGCATTTATTTTGAAATCACCATTTATTTTTGTATTCACTT
This sequence comes from Hippocampus guttulatus, assembly GCF_054856545.1. Taxonomy (NCBI): domain Eukaryota; kingdom Metazoa; phylum Chordata; class Actinopteri; order Syngnathiformes; family Syngnathidae; genus Hippocampus; species Hippocampus guttulatus. Next base: position 1,810,626 of record NC_141269.1, on the reverse strand, counting down.
TTCAATTTTTTTAACTGCGTAAATGTTTTATTTGTACTAATCTTTCTGGTATTTCATTTCATATTGATTTTATTTTGCTAATGCATTTTTTTTAAATGAAATCAATGTGATTGTTTTTTAATTCAGCTTAATTGCATTCATTTGTTAACCTTTTGTATTTTTTTCCTCCAAATTATGGATTGTTTGATTTTTTTTTTTGGAATTCATATATTTCCAATTGTAAAACATAAAGACAAAGAATAATGAACTGTCATTGGAGCGTCATCACTGCTAATCATAAAAGCCCTCAAGCGTAAGACGGTCTGGCAGAATGTACAAATTCTATTACTCATCATTGTACGTATTATATATGATATGATATGATCAGTGGACTGCATGCATTCCATCTGCGGCATCTCCAGGTGTCGTTCGATTTGGTGCCGCCGCATTTCTCCGCTTGCATCTGGATCTTCCCCGCGCCGCCACTAAATGATGGTTCACGGCGTGCCGATTGGTTGATTGATTGATCGATTGACTGACCGATTGATTGAGTGCCTCTGGCTAACGCCGCCAATTAAGAACTCGTCTCCGCTAACGAGGTGCCAACTGAATAGCCACCGCGCGGAAGTCGTCGGGGAGCTAAAAGCCGGCCAGCCGTCAGGCAAATGCGGCTTCGTAACCATGGAAACACTCTCAGCCTCGCAGCACGATTGCAAAGTTGTTTTACGAACTTTGAAGGGGGGGGGGGCGGACACTCATCAGAAAAAAAAGTTATACTGCGTTCCCGTTAAATCAAATCACTCTCAGTTAAATGTCAATGAAAAAGTCAATTAGCATATTTGTGCCAGCCCGCGAGCTTGTCTTCATTTAACAATGTCAATTTTTTTTTTTTCCAATTAGCGTGCACCACCCCGCACTCTGTTTGATTCATTCCATTTACACTACCAATGCAATCGATATGATTGACGAAAAAAAAGAATCATATGAAAGACGGTTTATGTATCTCGGATTTGAGTCGCGCACTGACTATAAACACTTTGACTTGGAGTCTTTTAAAAGAACAAATTCACAAAATGTGGCGGAAGCATATCATGTAAACAAATGTCTGGCTTCACTTATCATGACACAAAAAATAAATAAAATGGACATCAAACCTACCGGCAGACCGGAATTGTGCATTTTGATTGAATGATTGATTGATTGATTTGAATTGCACTCCCTCACGATTCACCCCAACCTGAATACAGTCTAATTCATTTCAATTATGATGTGGTTCACTTTAGTTACAACGCGAGCCGTTTGAATCCAGTTGTGAGTGAATTCACTTCTATTTTTACGTTATCTGTGATACCCCGCACAGTAAAAAACAAACAAACAAAATCATAAAAATCATTTGAATGTTGTAAATTTGCAGTTGATTATATAGAAATGTAGATTCAAGAAAATCTTGATTATAATCGTAAGTCGGATTTGTTTGTCTTTTGTTCAGATGGCGTTTTGGATCTTTCCACCAAAAAGAATCAGAATGACAAGCAGGGCTTCTCCTCACCGCATGGACTCAAAGGGTAACGCACACGCCTCACCTGTCCATCAAAACACACTCGCGATTAGGATTTGAAACCAGGTTTTGAGTTTTACGCTTCGTGTCACCGATTTTTGCTGCGAGCCTGTTTCAGGGTTTTTCGATGATGGCGTGGAGCCTGCCTTGGGGGGTCTGAAGAAGAGCTTTCAAATTTGGCTGTCAGGCCTGTGTTACAGTTTTAAACACGCGCTTTGCGCTCGTGCTAGTTCCAGCCAGTGCCCAGCTTAGCAGCATATTTTTCTTTTTCCACCGCCAACATTGGCTCGAGCTCTGGTGCTTGAAACTGGTGCTTCTGTTGGCCCCAATGATTGGTTGGGCCAGACTCTGGCACCAACTACGTCAAGGGGAAGGGCTTTTCATGTCGATCGGAGACACAGCGAGAGGACTCGCGGACATTTTGTACAAACTGTTGAGCGGGGAACTCTGGCGGCACCAAAATTTTGATTGCATCTCCCTGACTACTATATACGCCATACAAGTATAATCGATGCTATGCTAAGTTGCCTAGCAAATACTAACAACGCATTATCACCATTATTATTATTTTTATTATCAATCGCACAGACGCACTTCGGTAAACGTCGACGTAAGCAATGAGGTTTGGACGCTTTACGATGACGTAATGATGATGCTCCTACTTGGCTCTTTGCCGGCGGTAATCCAAACGCATTCTTCGTAATAACGTGCTAAGCATTAGATCAGCACAGCCTCGGCGCCAAACGAGCACCAATTTATTTTTTTTGGGGGGTGCGGGGGCGGAGTGGAAAAGTTGTAATTGACAACACGCCGCTTGCGCCGGTGGCTCCGATGACGTAAGCGGGGCTGTGGGAAGATTTGCGGACGCTCGTGGACATGTCCAACGTTAGCTGAATGCTAGCGACTTGACTCAGTCTGACAGTTCCAATAGATTCATAACAGGGTGAGAAACAAACACGGACGCGAGCAGGCGAGCCCAATGGAAGCTTACGACGTGACTCATCCCCAATCGCGATTGTACGTAGCAGGTTGAGCATCGCTGATGTGCTCACTCGAAACACACACGGAAATGGCAAACAAGTCGCGGTGCGTTCAGGGTCGCTTGGAACACATCGAGGAAGACCTTCCCTCATGTTTGCGTCTGCCTTTTGAAGGGGGCGGTGCTGCTTCAAAAAACGCAGCGGCACAAGCCCTCAGAACACGAGTCCAGATCCAGCCCGGGGGTCATCATCAGGGGTCTCCTGGTCCCAAAGACCCCTGAAGGCCCCCTTAGGCCCCGAGCCCCAGTGGGACTCTCTAATGATTTGCTCATAAAATATTTACTCCTGGATGGATGGATCTCTACCCCCACCCCCCTTCCCCATGCGCGCTCGCTCACTCAGCAGCTCGATTGCTTTTGTCTGAAACGGCAACATGACCGGACGCTACACGAGCCATCCACAGAAATACGCTCCATTACCGGTTGAATAGCAACAACTACCACCATGTAACTAGGATACAAGTTTTGGACATATGCTTTTTGCCATTCGCACAGATCCCAACTCGAGAGTACCAGCCGCTGTTTCCGTCCTCCCTCAATCTATCCCGCCGGGTAGCTCACCACGTCGAGCTTTGTCCGGAGACTTGCGGTTGAGTAACTCCACTCTATTGTTCACCATAAAAATCAAGCAATCTATTCAATTCCAGGAAAACTAGAGCACTTTGAATTGACCGGGACCCCGTTTTGGAATATTGTCGCCCATTTGATGTCATTTCAGACTAAATTGATTCCCTGGCTTGTTTTGATTTGATTTAAATTATTTTCTTTTGTGTGTGATTTTTTTAAAATGTTATTTTGGGGGCGGGGGGGCGGTGGTTGGGTCTGTGTATTTGCTCTTGTCTTGCAAAACTTTAAAACCATTCAATAAAATACGGAGAAAAAAACGTTATGGTACAAAAGGTGTATCGAAATTCATTTGAGAGCAGTGGACCCCTGCATACTTTTTTGTCCCAAATTTCTTACATCATTTTTTCCCGTTCTCTCCTTTTTAATGTAAAATGCGTATAGAATGTTTTTCAGAGTTTTTCTTTTTTAAATAAATTTTTAATTCTCCCCCCCTCTCTCCCTCACCAGCGCATTTCAATGAGCGGCAATTATCTGCGGATTTGCACAACTCGGGGGGGGGGGGGGGCAGCCCGTCCACTGTAGAATGATGATGATGATGCCCAGTAAATATCGTACTTTGGAGGTCATGTGCATCAGAGGGGAAGTCAACCCGCAAATGTTCTTGACAGTATGATGCGCTCTGCGCCTCCATTCGTCGAAACGCGGCATTCTGATTCATATTGCATTTGTGGAATATGAGTTAAGCAGAAAAATCCACCCGTTTTTTTTTTTTCGCCAGCTCGCAGGGGTCGACCATTTTGCCACTTTCTGTCGACTGAAAATGACCTCCCAGTTGCTCAGGACTCAGCTGACGCCTATATTCATCAGAATGCCGTGTTTAGGCGCCTTTGGGTCGCATAGAACTTATGATTGGAAAAAAAAAATGGGGGCGTTGACTTCCCTTTGTAGTAAAAGGTGCATTATACATTCAAGAATAGAAATTCCAAGTATGATCCTTGACATGGTACATTCTAAGTAGAATTTCCAAAAAAAATGAGGCACATGTAAGCAATGGTTATCGACGTTCCATCTGATGATGACCACACTGTACATGAGGGGTGAGTGGACTCTTCTTCATGTCAGCTTCCTGATGACTCCATTGTGACGTGGACTCCGTATCCCCTCGCTCGCCCCGTATTATTTTCCCGGAGGCCGAGCTAATGGGTCTTCCGGCCCTCACCGTTTGCTGCGAGCGTGGCTTTCCTCTTCCACATCTACTTCTTCTTCTTTGTCTTCGTCCGCTCCTTCTTTCCGTTCCTTCTTCTTCTCCTGCTGCTGCTGCTGCTGCTGTTGCCATGGTGACCAGGCAGCACTTAAGGAGGAGCACTTTGCATCTTTCATCTTGCCGCAGACACATTTACATGCCGCCGCAATGCTGTCTTGTTCATTTGACATCCAATTTAAAAAAAAGGGGGGGGGGCCTCAAGAACGAAAAGCATTGGGACGGGAACGGCAATGATCGCTGATGCTTTTGAACTTTTAATAGGTGTTTGTGGACATTTCTCTTGGTGAACGTTTCAAGCAACTTTTTTCTGCAGAATATATTGTTAATACATTCATTCGTTCTATTTTAGGTGTCTGTTTCGCTCCAGTTTGTATCTACTGCATGCGTCTCGGGTGGTCTGTGCCTTTAGGTGTAACTAAAAAGTAAAGAAAAAAAATGCACAACCTTAGTTTTCTTTTTTTGTTTTTTTTTTTAAATGGTCTTTGGCACGGTCCTTAACAGAGTCAGTGGGAAAAACAAGGGCATAACTCCGTTTCGACTGGTTTGTGACTGCGTTTTAGACCGAGTTCTAGAGTGGTCCCTGACATATTTTTGACTGGGTGTTTAATTGGTTCTTGTTGTGGGCTGTGATTAATTTAATAATAGAACGTCCTGATCTCAAACCGGAAGAGGTGTTGCTCAGTGTGTCTGGGCTCTGAGTGGTTGTTTTTCCTCCACGCAGGCACCCCTTCAAGGTGGAGCGTTGCGCGCCAGATGCGGACGAGGATGACGGCGCGCCGCCGCGAAGCTTTCAGGACGGCCTTCGAGACGACGTGATCAGCTCCTTTAAGCCGCCGCTAGCCCACTCGCTGCGCGTCAAGGAGGAGTCGCTTAGCCAGAAGCACCGCCTCCTGGGCCGGCCCGCCGCGCTGTCATTGGCCAGCCTGGAGTCGGCCGGTGTCCTCAATCACGGTCAGTCGCACTCCCTGCTGGGCCAGAAGGGCTCCTCGTCCTTCTGGGGCAGCAAGGCCCACCTGGAGGGCCTGATGAAGCTGAAACAGGCCAGCGGGGCCCTGAGCGGGGCCCTCGGAGACCTCAAACACCTGCCTACCTTTCTGGAGAACCATCACAACCACCACGGCGCCTTCTCCTTCAAGAATTCTCTGCTTCACCACCACAATCAGGTCTCCAAGGCCCAGCATCACCACCACGACGCCAAACGGGACCACTCGCCCCCGGTCGACCTGAAGATCCCGCAGGTTCGAGGCATGGATATCTCTTGGGACTCCCCCGCCTCGGAGCTGTACGGTTTTGGCGGAATCGGGCCCGGCGCCGGCGGGGGACTGGGCGAGAACGCCTTGAGCCGCAAGTTGAGGGCAATCCTGCCCAAGCAGAATCGGCGGGGCGGCAGCTTGGGAAGCCTGCTGGACGGCGCGGCGGAGTACTGGGCCGCCGACTTGGAGCACTCCGCCTCCGGGCCGGCGTACTCCACCTCGGATGCCGAGGGGGACCCCAACTCCAAGCAGCCGCGGAAGAAGAGGGGCCGCTATCGGCAGTACAACAGCGAGATCCTGGAGGAGGCCATCGCCGTGGTCATGAGCGGCAAGATGAGCGTCTCCAAGGCGCAGAACATGTACGGGATCCCGCACAGCACGCTGGAGTACAAAGTCAAGGAGCGCATGGGCACGCTGAAGAACCCCCCGAAGAAGAAGCTCAAGCTGATGATGAAGATGGAGGCGGCCGGCCCCGAGTTCCCCGCCGACGCCGAAAACACGCCCGCCGCCGCCGCCCCCTCCCTCGGGCCCGCCGAGCTCAAGGCCGACGTCAAGGAAGAGACGACGGAACCCATCGAATGAAAGCAACCTTCGCCGGACTCCTCCGGAACCAACACGGGACTTTATGTGTGCCAATTTCCTTTGCGGTATCCGGGCCGAGCACAAACGCGGGGATGAGAACCGAGACGCGTTCTGGGAGACCAACCACGAATTGGAAGCTTCTTTTTTTTTTCTACCCGAGACAAAACAACGACAATTTCCTCAAGCATGCCGATAATCCCCAGTCGGGTTGCAAAGGGCTGGAAAATTTTCTGTTGAAGTTTCCGATCGATTTCCACCAGAGGTTGGACTGGGCAATTTTGGAAATGGCCTTGGCATGGGAATTAACTGGGAATTGTGGGTAATTGTGTCACATTCAAACTGAAACTGAAATTTGGTGTCGACGTGAAGCAGGCAGCCCCGCAAAATTGAGAGCGCTCCTCGCCCGTAAGCAAAGGGCATGACACTACCTTAATACCGCCATCTTAAAATATTGCAGAGGGGGACGGGGGGGGGGGGGGTCATATTCACGTGAGCGGCAGCAGATCCGAAGTTGCTCATTTTCATTTTGGATCAACCGAAGCGATGGCTCGTACCCGGAAAACCTTGTGAGGCGAGGCGCCCCTCGCTCAGGCGCCTCCTGGACTTGAGTCCGATTTCATTTCCCAAGTGAGAGCCCACTTTCAACATCAAGTCGCATTCATTCCCTTGGCGTCTTTCCGATTTTGAAAATTCGCAGAAATTTGTCAGCCCGATGCCCGACACGGAAAACCTTGGAAACCAAGACCCCTTACCCGTATTTCTTCTGCGGACCCGGACTCCGACGGCTCACGGACGCATGGGATCATTACAATTTGGGCAAAGAGACAAAAGGGGCCAGCAAGGGGTTAAAAATTGCAAAGTGACTATTTCAGTGTGCGTATGAATCAACGCCGTCAAGATTCCTCGTCAGGGTTGTGAATCGTAACCCGCCTGCCAGGTAGCCATGATGCTTTAACTGCGAGACCTTTTTTTCTTTCCTGCCCGCGACGTCCCGCCGAGTTCCGCGCGGAGTGAGAAGACACACAAAAAGTCATTCAGGGATGCATGTTTGTGAGTTTTGTGACAAACTACTGACTGGTGAGATCATTTTGTTTCCTTCTTTTTTTTTCTTGTTTTTTGGGGGGGGGGAGTTTTGGGTTTTTTTTTTTGGTTTTGCTTTCTTTTGCACTACACTTTGGGTCCGGCGCTTTGACGGACCAGGTTACCTCGGCATTGTTGCCCCTCGCATCATGCACTTATTACGGTCCGTCTCACAAGCCGGGTCGGGGAGGGCCCGCCGACGCCGCTGCCTCAGGATCTGAATGCGGATCAGCCGCAGCGGCGCCGGCGCTACCTCATGGACCTCCGTCGGCGTCTGATCGTGGAAGGCCGGCGCAGTCTTCGGCCTTTCAGGACGGGCGTGAAGCTCGGCTGCTATCCACACGACGAGCCCCCGCTCCTATGCTAATGTCTTAGCGGGGCCTCGGCTAACCGCTAGCTAGATAGCCAGGGCTTAGCCAGGACATTTTGCTGATGTTTTTTTTTCCTCTTTTCCTTTTTCTCTTCGAATCAAGCTCAACTCACTGAGTTGCTCCACCATCCAATTTCTAGTTTTAAAGGCAGTTTACTATGACAATGTGCATTTATATGGGGTGCCGGGGAGGGGAGGGCGGGTAATATGCAGTGGGGCGGGGATGGGGGAAAGGGGGGGGGGGGTTAGCTGATAGTCAGATTTAATATATTATAAATTATTACGACTGATAGAAGCCAATTGTTTCTTTTCTGCTGGTTGTGAACTCAGGGTGTAACTGAGACGTGGTTTTCAAACGAGACTACTTAGCAAAAACAGCTAGCGGCGCTGCGGCTAAGCTGACGTGCCGCGCATTACATCGCAACTCTCCAAAAAAAAAAACGAAACAAAAAAACAACAACCCACGACACTCCCAACTATCGTACTATTAAGACACATCATCGCACTTTGGGACATGAAAGACGCCAGGTTGCGCATGTAGCCTAGCTTTTCTCGCGCGGTGGGAGAGCGCGGAGCTAGCCTTTGCGCACTGAGACGCCACTAAGATCCGCCTCCCGCTGTGGCTGGCTGAAGTGGTTTTTCCTAGCTCCGCGCTGACAAAGAGGCAGGAAAAACATCCCTCAGAGGACGGATGGATGGAAAGAAAAAAAAAACATGTTTTTGTTTGGAGTCTTTTGTCCAGAGCCCCAGACATGAGGAAAGAATTGAACCTGTAGCCCCAATATAGACACTTTTGTGTGCGCGAAATACGAGGAGATCTTGCAATTTCTCGACGAGGCGCGCTCCGCGCCCTCACCCTAGCGTGCAGTTTGCTCACCGGAATGATAAGGAAACCCACCGATGAGGATTTTCCGCACATGAAAATACTCATTTGTGACTACTAAGTAGATCTCATTTGCACACAAAACACCGCACGAATGAGCAACGTTAATATCATTCGTGTACACTTGAGTCGGCAAATGGAACGCACTTTCTTTACAACCGGTTAGGTCGAGTTGAGCAAATTTCAGTTTCGGTTTCTGGCAAAGGTGGGCTCCAAACCTGTACCGACGTCCAAATTGTTGATGGCACACAACTTTCTGCACACATTCTGTATTGCGACCACAATTGAAATGGTTTCCTATGTCATATCTGGAGCTCTCGACTATTTTGTGGGTTTTTTTAATTATTTTTTTTTTTTTTTTGCTCAATGTTGTTGTTAGCTCCGGACGCTTCCATGTGTGAGATTTCTGACAATTCACGCCTGTAAATGTACTGTATGGAAGTGTTATATTTGATTGTTTCCCTTGAACGTGGCATGCACCGCTTTGGTTTGTTTGCGGGTGGGGTGAGACGGTCTGGGCCCGATTGGTTATTGACCCCCCGGCGCCGTTCGCTAGCTTGGTTCATACAATCGCTCGTGGCTTGATTTGGCAGGCGCGCGCGGCCAACGAGGAGAAGACGTCCTGCATGAAATGCAGCCACACTTCGAACAATGCCGAGCATTTGAAGTGTCTAAAACAAAAGGTTCCGACTCGCGACCACTCACAACGACCGGCGACCAAACGAATAGGTGCCCATTTTGTAATTAGCACGTCGCATGAAGTTTTGCTTTACAAAAAAAAACAAAAAACAAAAACATAATTGGCACTTAAAGCACAGATTTTTGCATTGAAAAACAAGCAGCACTTAACACTTTTTTGTTTGTTTGTTTGATTGTTTAAAACACATTAATGCAACAGCAATGTGCAAAAATAATTTGTAGTGCAACCACAAATTAAACCGTACATTAAATTTAATTAAAATGTACCCAGAAAATGAGTATTAAATGAAATGACCAGTAAAATGACTGGCAAATACTAAAGTATGTCACTGAGAAAAGTTGACAAAAATGGCAAAGTACAATAATAAGGTGTTAAAACAGCCCAAGTGAAAAAAAAAAAACAATAAAAATGGACCAAAACCGTTTTTCATCTGCTGAAAAACTCTAAATATTTTAACATTTTATTCTGAAGGTATATTGTCATTGTTCCTCAAATAAAACAGAAGGATTGTTTTTCCAGCGAGTTTGTACCAATTGCTTAAATCTTTCAGGAGCTGTTTATTTCATATGAACTCACTCACTGCCAATGACGGCTACAGACGTCAAACATCCATTTTTTTAAAAAAAACTGGGCTGGCAGTGATTGAATTAACAATAGTTAATAGTTAAGATATCAAAAAGCATTAGTTTAAAAAACTAAATTTGACCTTAATCCGAACGTTTACGCTGTTCTTCCTCAAAATGACCCCCCCCCCTCCCCAAAAAAAAAGCAACGGAAAAAAGAAAAAAAGACCTCCGGCCTCTGTTGACTGTTAATTGCTCTTGCGGGACCCCGTATAGGACCGGGGGGGTGCATGCCATTTCTTTTGATGTTGTCCGGCCTTCTTTTTCAACCGTCCACGGTCACAACAACAACAACAATGTCCTCCTCACGCTACGTGACACACTATATGATAGCAGGATCAATGTACTTGTCCACCACACTCTGGCTCTCATGTTGAATGTAGAAGTGAACGGAAGCCTTCGGTTCTGGAAACGTCTCAGGATGCAGCCAGCGGGATGGGGGGAAGCAATATTTGTCAGTCGGAGAGGGGAAAAAAAAAAAGCGCCGCGCACACACGTAACTACCTGAAGCAGATGGACGTATTTATAGATGATATGAATAGAATATGACATATAATATATGGACCACACGTTTTACCTCAATCTCACTAGAAGGACTTCTTTGCCGTGCCTCGTACTTTGCTGTATCCTAGCGACGGGAAACCTCTTTTTTTTCCCACCTCTCGCGCTGGTTTTTTTTCTGTTCTTTTTTTCTTTCAAGTCACCTCCCTCTCGCTGTGGGCAAGGTGTCAAGTGTCTGACTGACCAATATTTGCCACCCTACCTCGTTAATATCTTTCTTCTTCAAACATACTCGCAAGACAACATTGGAGAAGTCGCGGCACAGATCCTTGCGGGACGCCTCAAAAGACTTTTTGGGTTTCAGTGCTCGGGTTTCACCCTCAGGGTGCCGAAATCTAACTCTCGCTTTTTGTTGGCCGGACTTTCTTACCCGAGGAATCCGAGACGGGACGCCAGACGGGAAAATAGGACGTTTTTATGTCGTGCGTACTTAGCAAAATCATTTTGTTTGGTATTTTTTGATGTTTCTGTCTCCCAAGACTGCCAGAAAAAAAAAAAACACCCCAAACTGCGCGAACCTCACAGATGCCACGTTGGCAGCTGCCATCTTGTCCGCGCCAGTTGTGGTTGTTTCCTCTTGTGGTTGTCGTGGATACCTCAGGTCTGACCACTTTATCGAAGCAGCTGATTGTACAATAGCAACACACACGCAAACCATGAAGAATCAGGACTTTGAGTGCCGCTCCTTTACAGATTTTTAAGCTCTTTTTGAAAGACCCTTCCTCCCTTTCTTGTCCGTGTTGTTGTTTTCCTTTTTCTTGTTGAGGAAAAAAAATATTCTTGATCCAAGTTTGGAAAAGTCAGGTTTGCTGTGAATACACGCCGTCGTATTCCCTTGAGCACACACACACACGCACACACACACACACTCGTCAGGTAGCCATATGTTGAGTGGGCGGATTCAGACGTTTAATTGCGCGTCTCGATTCGAAGGTGGTGGGCGCGTTTGCTCGGTTGGTCGGCATTGCCTCTGTGAACATCTCTTTCTTCCTCCTCCTCATTTCCACAATTTGCAAAAGTGGACGTTGACCACCCATTGTCCCCACCCCAAAAAAAGATTTTTTTTTTTGAAAAAATGGACGCTGCCCTCCTCCCCCATTTATCGCGAGCATACGTTCTTGACCGAGATTGGTGAAAATCCGCAAGCTCGATAGACCATCCTTCTTGGGCTATTGTTATATAACTTCACTTTGGCGAAACGAAATGAAGACTCGCCCGTTAGTCTCGGTCAAAGTTTCCCGTGAAACTGACACCGAGGACGAAGTAAAACATGGTGTATTTAAACACCAAATCATGCCATGAAAGTCCGCTAGCTTAATGCTCGCATGTATTGTGAAACGCCATAGAGGTGCGAACGGAAATTCGCGTCGACGTTAGTCATTCTAAACCTTGACCCAACAAACAAGGCTGCATCTCTTTTAGTCGAGCTCAGTGTTGCAACTCGAAATTTGGAGTTGCTCATATGCCGGAAAAAACACGGAAGTCGCAGTTGCTTCAAAGAAACGCCACGCGACGAATGAGGACGTCGCGAGAAGCCGCCGCCAAGTTAATGTTTTGTCCTTTTTGCCGCTTGGTTCTGTGCCACTTCTCAGAACGTCTTAATAACTAACAATCAAGGGGCTTGTTTGAAGCTAATAGAGCCTCTCAAACCCGGGCGGACGCTCGGGGAAAATGTCAAAGCGATTGAGTGAGCGTTCTCGGAAGCTAAATGCGTAGCTTAAATGGCCAAACGCAGCCGCCGCTTCAGCCAACTTCTCTCAAAGGTTTTCGCAGTGTCGACAAGAAGTCGACACTTGTTCAAATGCCAAAGTTTTTGTGATGTAAAAAAAACAAAAACAAGAAAAAACATGACCAAGATAAATCATTGCCTGATAAATCATCATGATTGAGTTGTTTTTATCTTTTCAAGAGACGAAGTGAAATCATGTGGCCGGCATTCCAGAGTCGTGCCTCTGTTTGGAATTCACGTTCACTTGTTTTAAAATGGGAGTCGGCACCCACCTGCCCCACCATCAACGTGCCTCCGATAAACAACAATGAAAGCTCAGTTGTTCTAGTAGGCTTTTCCTGGTGACTTTTTTTTTTCCGGCAGAAGCCTGCCGGCTTTGCGTTTACGATCGACTGCGATTTGGTTTTATGGCCAATAATTGATCATTTTCTTTTTAGACTGGTGATTTTACTTAATTTTTTCTGCTGGCCACATCATCTCTGTTGTTTATCTTGAAAATATATTGGAACATTAATTGAGTTGTAGAGCCGATCGGCCATGATGATGTTGGAATAACTTTTGAATTTGGATGTATTTTTTTATCTTGGTCTCCACTTTTTACAGCACAAAAACTTTGAATTTGAACCGGGGTGTGTAGTCTTTTGCTTTAACTGTCGGTTAGGGTTTCGGCGGGATCGGAGGCGTTTGGGTTCGGGTGTAGGAGTTTATCTTGCGTCTGGGATAAAAGCGATTGACTTTCCTATTGCCGTTCCGCCAGAGTCCTGTAGGTGTCGCTGGTGCACATTTCAAACATTGCCTTGGGTTGGACCGGGTCAGATTTTAGGTTTGGAGCTTTGTTGTGGGTTTCGTTGTTCAGGAAGGCGTAGGGGCAACGTGCTGGAGATTTTCTCCCTTCTCCAGGGGCAAAGTGGGAATGGGTGGTCAAATCCGGCCAATCCTACGCTGACCGCAACAAATAAAATAAAAGAGCTGGAGAAGTCCACCTAGGGAGTGATGGAAATAGCCCACCTGGAGGAAATGGTTTTCTGAGTGCATTGCCATGGCAACCTTTCCACATGATCCCCCCCCCCCCCCCCCAAGATGGCGGTCGTCTCTCCCGCTACCTCAGCCCCCAAAATCTTGTCGCTCAGGAAACATCCGCCCACTCTGCCACTTTTTTTTTTCCGATCCGATCAACCGTTTATGCGATGGCGAAAAGGGAAACGCCGTCCTTCCCTTTCCACTATTTTCATTTCAGCGGGGTTTTTCTTTTGATTGACAGCTCTGCTCAACAACACGTCACCTCAGCTTGTTCGCTCAAGGTTTCGGCCATTGCCGTTGTTTGTCGCTGCCAAGCTCGTTGGACGTTTCCACTCGAATCTCGATGAAGCCTTCTCGCTTCTCCCATCAGGTTTTTGTTTTGTTGTTTTCTAGCCAAAACCTCTTCCAGTGCTTTATGAACTGCCACGATTGTACACCCTCAAATGTCCGACTTCACACCTCGCCTCGTGCAAAATTCCCAAATGTCAGACGGTAGGAAAGCTGCTCCCCAAGACCAAAAACTTACGAAGCGACATTTGGGAACGGCTCAACGAGGGCTTTCTTATTTGTTTTTTTTTTTAAAATGTGCAACGAATAAATGAAAGTAATAGAAGAAGAAAAACTAAATACAGTACCTCAGAGAAAAAAAAATGTCAGTGTGAGAATCTCACTTCATCTTGTCGTGCGACTTGTTCTTGAGCTTTTCGGTGCCCGAGTTGAGAACAAAACGGCGCCGAAAATATGACGCCGACACACAGAAAGATTCACTTTCTCGCCGCGACGCCTTCCCAACTCATCTTCGCCACTCGCTCATTCGCCCGATTTGCTCTCCTTTCCCCTCCCTCGTCTCGACGTCCCCGCGTCGCAGGTTTTCCCGTCGGAGATGAATCCCGCTCGCCATGTTTGAGATTGAACGTGCACATTCCTTTTTTGGCATACTCGATACCTCTTGATCTGCGTCAAGTGAATGTAAACACAACTAACCTCTCTCTCGCGCGCGCGCACACACACACACACACACACACACACGCAAGTCTTGACACACTTTGTACATAGAAAATATGTCTAATGTCCGAAGACTAAAGTTTTATCTTGAAGCGGGAGAGGGTGGTGCCTTTCCCGGTGATGATTCAGGGAAAACATTCCGACAGTTCCCGCGCAGCACGTTTGCGTCTCCGTGTCCAGTCGCTATGGTTCCTCTTTTAAAAAAAATACGAAAGCCCCCATTTCGCCAAGCGGCGAACGATTGCGAGTAGTTTCAAAGGCGTTCTCGCCAGACGTTCGCCCGTACTTTTTTCGTCACAAGGACGACAAGAAAAAGCGCTAATGAACATTTGCCACCTGACGAAATCTGACGTGAACGAGCATTTTTTTTTTCTACATTTGCTGACGGTCGCAATTGTTGGACCTTCAGTGGCATCGGGGCTTCACGGAGTTTTATTTTGTTTAAATTTTTAAAAAAAAATTTATGATGTGACACAAGGCGGCTTGAGGACGCTTGTATATAAAAATGCTTTACCCTCGGAGCCTCGTTTTTCCTCAGGCTGAGCTTACATTTTTTTTGGGGGGGGGGGGTGAATGTTTTGTGTGTGTGTGTGTGTTTTTAACGGCTGTTGGACCACCGCCAAGCGAAGGTCCAGCGATATTTTTGCATGCCAATGTAAATAAACAACAGCCCCTTTTTGTCGGAGAGAGAACAACGTCGGGAATACGTCACGCCATCAGAAACAATCCCTCGCCGTTGACTATTTTTGTTCTTTTGCAATCATTTTTCTTCCTGCGTACGTACGTGACGTTTACGTGTGCAAAACTTCGAATGGGTTTTCCCCTTTTTTTTTAACCGACGCCCGCCTGTCTGGATTTTTGCGTAATTCGACAGAAGTGTCGCGATCATGAAACACACAATACCCAGAATCCCTCAGGGACCCTCTGATACTTTGTTCAGGTACGCAAAAGTCAAAAACTGTGTGGGGGGGTGGTTTTTTTTTTTTTCTGGACAATTTTATAAAATTGCATTTGCTCTCCATTTACGGAGGATCTTTTCTGAAAATTTTGACCATCGGTCTCTTTAGAGTTCAAACTTTTTGGAGAAAACCCAAGTCACTCTTTGATTCCCCCCCGTTGTTGAAAGCGCAATGACGGTAGTTGAAATTCTTGTTGGATCCAACTGCCGTCAGATTAGCGCCGCCACGCTAACTCTTTGTGTGTGTTTCTGTAGCTAACAGTCAAAATATTTCACAAGCTCGGCGATGTCTTTGTTTTCCCATCCAAACGTTTCAAGCTACTAATTGCGACATTCCCACCGCGCTTTTGCATATCTGAAGAAGCTAGCGACGTCCGCGTTGGTTGTTTTTCTTTTGATTTGCTGTCTTGGCTTTCTACTTACAGATCTTGCTGTTGATTTTTTTTTTTTTCTCCTGAAATCTTCCTCAAGTTGCGATCACAACAGTGGGACTGTGACGGGAAGCATTTCACACGAGCGGCGCAGCTAGCTCAACTCACTAAATCGCGGGCACGCGCCAGCTCGTCATTTTGATAGTCACGGCTTCTGCACTTCACATACAAATCAGAACAGTGTTGGATTCGGGTTAACTGCGTGTTTTTGTTTGTTTTGTACCTGACAGTCAAAAGGAAATATTTAACAAACACTTGGAACTACTTCTGACATTCCTGCTACGCTCCCATTATCGTCGCTAATGCGTCGAAAGCGTAGAGCAATGTCTGCCTTTTCTTGATTTTTCCAATTCTGGCGGCTTTTGGTGTGTTTTGTTTCCTTCTTGTTCTTGTCGTTTTGGGTTTGACGATATATACAGTATATATATACTGTATATATACATATACATATATAAAATACCTCATTCCTTCCGCCCAGATGGCCCCAGGGGGCGCTGTGCCGATGCTCAGGACACCCAAGCACCCCTTCCACACTGTACCTCACAGATGCACACACAGCCGCAAAAACTCACATACACACAGGTTCCACCCCTCAAAAAACAACAACAACCCAAAAAGGACCTCTTCTTTCTTCCTTTCTTTCGATGCTGTTTACAGTTTCACGAGAAAAAAAAAAGTAAAGAAATGTTTTTTCTCACATACTTTTATTTATGTACAATAAGGTTTTTAATTTGTTTTGTACCTCTTTTTTGTGACTTGTAGGCTTCTATTCCGAGTGTACATGAGCACTTAACGTCACTGTTCAGTAGCGCTGATTTCCGATCGGTTGATTGATTTCTGATTGGTCGATTGACTGCACTGTTTCTTTTCCTGTCTGTTTGGATGCTGAAATCTGATTGGACGACAATAAAACGTCTCATCATGTTTGTGATTTTTTTTTTAAATTGTCTTTATTTTGGAGACAAGGAGAAAAAAAAGTCGGATGCGGATTTGATCTTTTTTTCCGTTCCTTTTTTTTTTTGCTGATTAGATCTGTCTTTGTGCATGTATAAAAACTTATTATGTTCTCTCTCTCTTCAATTTGCTAAGAAAAAGATGAAGCAGAAGAAAAAAAAAAGTAACGTTTCACATTTCAGCCGTGATGTCGTGTCAAAGGTAGTATTCACTGGATGCTAGAACCTTCTTTTCAAAACCACTATTCTTCTAATAAATTTGGTTGTCAAAATATTGCGTGTCCAACTTGATTGTCACAAATTCTTTCTTCTGTTTCATGAGCTCACTACGGGAAGCCCATCAATTTCCAGCGGCTTTTGTTCAAAATTAGTTTTTTGCCCCAAAAAAACCCAAAACCTTTTTAAATTTTCTTTTTTACTTGGTTTTTCGAGAAGAGCCAGATGAGGTGGCTCGGGCATCTGATTAGGATGCCTCCCGAACGCCTCTCTGGTGGGCATGTCTCACTGGCAGGAGACCCCGGGGACGACCCAGGACATGCTGGAGAGACTATGTCACCCAGCTGGCCTGGGAACGCCTCGGGATCCGCCGGGAAGAGCTCGAAGAAGTGGCTGGGGAGAGGGAAGTCTGGGCTTCCCTCCTAAAGCTACCACTCCTGCGACCTGACCCCGGATAAGCGGTGGAAAATGGATGGATGGATGGCATGTGCTGAATTGCGGGGTTCCATTGGAATTTAAAATAATCTTTTTTTATGTTGCTGCGATTAGAACGTACGGATATCAGTTCTCAAATGCTACAGGTGAAAATTCAGAAAAAACTCAAGCAATGTGCAAAGCACTTGAAAATTCTTCTTCGGTACAGTATACGGATGGTTTAACTTGTGGCGCTTCCGTGGCCGTCTCAAGTGTGCACCATGGGCGGTCACAATTTCGCCAGGGACCCCGTTGAATTAGAAGATAAATAACCAGACGTAGCCAACACAACTAACCAATCAAAGGGAAGCTGGTTTCCATCTCCAAATTTACGTCGAGCAAGCGACTCAAATCGACACACGGCTTGTTTAAATATCGGATAATAATGCTTCTTGTCAAACAAATTTTATTGCGTTGGTCACCAAGATTGTCATGGTAAAAATGTCTTTCTTTATTGCACTTTAGCATTTTTTTTTCTGCTGTAGGTCACGTTTGTGCGCGTGCGTGACGATTGCGCTAGATCGCCCGTCGGAGCCGCGAGCAGGGAAGACGCTGGCCACAAAAAGACAAATAAGTTTAGAGGGCAGAGGAAGTATTCAAACAAGTAGGTCATCCTCCCATCAAATATTTATTTTCTCTCAGCGCCTGGGGCTCCGAAAGAACTCGCCGCGCTCCACGTATACTGCAACATACATCATATGGAAAACACTTCTGACTACTGTATATATACTGCATACCTATAGTGTATGGATTGCGGAGGGTGGGGGGGTGTGTTCATTTGCGCACATTCTCAGTGGGAAGGGGCCACTGGATGGTCAACTATTACATTAAAACTGTTTAATCTCGCCTTGAAGTTAAAACATAATATATTGGTGTTAAAATTAGAAAATAATATGTAAATATTGTATATGCAAATATGAAATAGTTTGATTTAAGAAAAAAAATGTGTCTAGCTGCCAAGCTAACTAGCTATCCATCGATCGAGCTAGCGTGTGTGTGTGTGTGTGTGTGTGTGTGTGTGTGGGTTGATTAGCTATCGAGCTACGAAGCTAGCTGGCTATCTATCTATCTAACTTCCCAGTCAGCAAAATTGGTCTGGCCCAGCTCTGGCCCACATACCTACACTCGGCCCACATACCTCAATGAATGACGGTCCTGCAGTGGCCCACGTCTGGCATCCATGATGTGGGCCGCATTCGGCCCAGATCTGAGCCGCATTGTAAAACAATATCTGGCCCTACTCCGGCCCGACGCTGGGCCAGAACAGGTTCCTGATATCAGCCTGAATTCAACCTCAACTAAGCCACATCTTTCATGAGCCATATTTAACCTACATTTAAAAAAAAGTCTCAAAAACGACTATATATATATATAAAATATTATTATTGTCATAATTTGTGAACCGCACATATAACTCCACATACACATACCTGTAAACCTTTCGGAGCGCCAACCTGTATAAACTACCAAAAAAATCCTTATAAAGAGCAAAAAATCCTTATAACATACCAAAGCATTTTATATGTCAAAATAACGGCAGAAAAAACCCCACAACATTTTCAATGATATTTATTGTAGATCTCCATAATAAAATGTCTGGTTAATGTCTAATCATCATTCTACTTAGTGGCATTACTGTGTTCAGAGTTGTATTCCTGCGTTACTTTTTTCACCTACTCCAAATATTGAAAACACAGAAAAAAATAGCCATTCAGCACTCAGGTTTCAACTAGGAACCAACTAGGAACCACGTTTTCAACTAGGAACCACGTGATTTACTGGAAAGTTACTGGAAATGAAAGCATTCGAGTAGACTAGCACCATTCTGGGCAAAAGCAAACGGAACTACCCGTTAGAGGGGGGGGGGGGCGGAAATGTTCAGAATCCGTATGATTTGTGCGATACGGCCATATACGTAAGATTCACCACAAAATCCGTATGAACTATGGCTAAACCGTATGGACAGGTATGCATACACTGGAAAAATGCACTTTTCTTTATTTAACAGTGAACACAAAGCCCAAATTGGGATGCAGCTTACTCTTGAACGGTATTTTTCTGTCCATCAAATTGTTGCGCTCTCCATGTCCTCTTTTCTTCTCATGCTCTCCTTCCCGTCACCATCCCGATCAGGAGCCAGATGTAGCCATCTTTTGATTGTGACATCAATTTCCTGGTCTGAGGCCCAAGATGTTAGGCTGTTAGGTCTCACAGCGGCTGTAAGAACTGTAAGAAAACAAGAATGGACAGTGTGTAGGGAAAACAAACATTTGTACATGTCATGAACAATGAATGGTCAGTAAAAATAACCCCTGAAATTTCTGATAATAATAATAATAATAATAATAATAATACATTTCATTTATAAGCGTCTTTCAAGACACTCTAAGACACTTTACAACCAAAACTAAACTAGGTGTGACGCTGTGGGGCGAAATATTTGCCACCAAAAACTAAACGTGAATAACTTTTAAATAGTTTATACTGAATTTGAATTACGTGAATTGAAGGTCAGTGGCTCGGAAAATGGATGGATTTGTATATTTTACTCTGAATGATATTGAATAACTGAATCTAAATTGTACAATCTGAATTTGAAACGATAGACTTTTTTTTCTTTGAAACTGTATTTGATCCTCACTGAAAGTTATATTCTGTTTATTTTCATATTCAGTCTTACAAATACAAAACGTTTTTTTTCAACGTCAGATTTTGTTTTTGAATTGAGGTACTAAGTTTTACATTAACTTTATGGTCAAGTATGAAGTATCCGGTTTGTATTGCAGCAAACGGAATCAAAATTAATTTCATTGTATTTCAGTGCAGAAAGGGTTCTTTTTGGCAGCACCTCTGACTGTTCAATCACCTACATTTTCACAAGTGATGTGTCGGTCGCGAACGAGCCGGTACAAAGAGGCTCTTTGAAGTGAACGATGAGCCGTTTTTAGACGAAAAAAACGACAATGTATAGTAAGGGCTTTTAAGACGAAAAAAACGACCAGATGTAGTATGGTGTTTTGAGCCGAAAAAAACGACCATGAAGAGTAAGAGATTTTAACAAAAAAAGGAAAAACGACCATGTATAGAAAGGTGTTTTTAGCCGAAAAAAACGACCATGTATAGTAAGGTGTTTTTAGCCGAAAAAAAGACCACGTATAGTAAGCCGTTTTTAGATGAAAAAAACGACCATGTATAGGAAGGCGTGTTTTGACCAAAAAAAACGACCATGTATAGGAAGGCGTTTTTGGACAAAAAAAACCCGACCATGTATAGTAAGGCGTTTTAGCTGAAAGAAACGACCATGTTTAATAAGGCGTTTTTAGACGGAAAAAAAACGACCACGTATAGTAAGGTGTTTTTAGCCGAAAAAAACGACCATGTATAGGAAGGCGTGTTTTGACCAAAAAAAACGACCATGTATAGTAAGGCGTTTTTGGACAAAAAAAACCCGACCATGTATAGTAAGGCGTTTTTAGCCGAAAAAAACGTCCATGAACAGTAAGGCGTTTTTAGCCGAAAAAAACTACCATGTGTAGTAACGCGTTTTTAGCCGAAAAAAAATGACCATGTATAGTAAGGTGTTTTTAGCCGAAAAAAACGACCATGTATAGGAAGGCGTGTTTTGACCAAAAAAAACGACCATGTATAGTAAGGCGTTTTTGGACAAAAAAACCCCGACCATGTATAGTAAGGCGTTTTTAGCCGAAAAAAACGTCCATGAACAGTAAGGCGTTTTTAGCCGAAAAAAACTACCATGTGTAGTAACGCGTTTTTAGCCGAAAAAAAATGACCATGTATGTTAAGGTGTTTTTAGCCGAAAAAAAAAAGACCATGTATAGTAAGGCGTTTTTAGCTGAAAAAAATGGCCATGTATAGTAAGGCGTTTTTAGACGGAAAAAAAAGGACCACGTATAGTAAGGTGTTTTTAGCCGAAAAAAACGACCATGTATAGGAAGCCGTTTTTTGACAAAAAAAAACGACCATGTATAGTAAATCGTTTTTTGACCAAAAAAAAAAAAACGACCATGTCCCGTAAGCCGTTTTTAGCTGAAAAAAACGACCATGTATAGTACGGCGTTTTTAGCCCCAAAAAAATGACCATGTATAATAGTAAGAAGTTTTTTGATAAAAAAACGACCATGTCTTGTAAGCCGGTTTTAGCCGAAAAAAACGACCATGTATATAGTAAGGAGTTTTTAGGAGTTTTTAGACCATATGTAGTAAAGCGTTTTTAGCCCAAAAAAAATTACCATGTATAGTAAGGCGTTTTTAGCTGAAAAAAAACGACAATGTATAGTAAGACGTTTTTGGCCGAAAAAAAAACCGACCATGTTAAGGCGGTTTTGGCCGAAAAAAACGACCATGTACAGCACGGCGTTTTTAGCCGAAAAAACCCCGACCATGTATAGTAAGGCATTTTTAGCCCCAAAAAAACAACCATGTATAGTAAGGCATTTTTGGCCGAAAAAGAACGAC
Source organism: Hippocampus guttulatus (assembly GCF_054856545.1). Classification (NCBI taxonomy): domain Eukaryota; kingdom Metazoa; phylum Chordata; class Actinopteri; order Syngnathiformes; family Syngnathidae; genus Hippocampus; species Hippocampus guttulatus. Next base: position 1,788,905 of record NC_141269.1, on the reverse strand, counting down.
CATGTATAGTGAGGCATTTTTGGCCGAAAAAAAACGACGATGTACAGTAACCCATCGTTGGCCGAAAAAAACGACCATGAATAGTAAGGCATTGTTAGGCCCAAAAAAACGACGATGTATAGTAAGGCTTAAATTCTTGGGCAGCCTGCTACCAAAACAACATCTGCTATCTCGACCTTCCCCTGATGAAAATATGCACGGAAGCTAGTCCCCCACCATCACCCCCTCCCTCATACATTCCCTTGATTCACCGTCTTCATTGTTTATGTCTTGTGACCTGTTGTAACTGTCATATGCTTGTGCATTTTTTTTTGCCTCACTCAAATTATCCTCAAAATGAGGGTAGTTCGAGCGTGTTTTTTTTTCCCTCTCTCCTTCCCCTGTGGTTTCTTTCTGACCTTCGGGTTGAGTGAACCCTGGCGCGTTTTGGCTGCCGCTGCTCAACCCGTATTGCTTTGTGTTTTTTGTTATTGTAAAGTGTCCTTGGGTGTCTTGAAAGGCGCTTATAAATAAAATGTATTATTATTATTATTATTATTAAGAGGTTTTAAGAGGATACTATGTCGTTTTTTTCGGCTCAAAAACGCCTTACTATACTATGTCGTTGTTTTCGGCTCAAAAACGCCTTACTATATATACTATGTCGTTTTTTTCGGGCCAAAAACGCCTTACTATATCTATGTCGTTTTTTTCGGCTCAAAAACGCCTTACTATATCTGTCGTTTTTTTCGGCTCAAAAACGACATAGTATACTATGTCGTTTTTTTCGGGCCAAAAACGCCTTACTATACTATGTCGTTTTTTTCGGGCCAGAAACGCCTTACTATACTGTCGTTTTTTTCGGCTCAAAAACGCCTTACTATACTATGTCGTTTTTTTCCGGCTCAAAAACGACATAGTATACTATGTGGGGTTTTTTCGGCTCAAAAACGCCTTACTATACTATGTCGTTTTTTTCGGCTCAAAAACGGCTTACTATACTATGTCGTTTTTTTCGGCTCAAAAACGCCTTACTATACTATGTCGTTTTTTTCGGCTCAAAAACGCCTTACTATAACATGGTCGATTTTTTCAGCTAATAACGCCTTACTATACCTGGTAGTTTTTTTGGGCTAAAAATGCCTTACTATACATGGTCGTTTTTTTCGGCTAAAAACGCCTTACTATACATGGTCGATTTTTTCAGCTAATAACGCCTTACTATACCTGGTAGTTTTTTTGGGCTAAAAATGCCGTGCTATACATGGTCGTTGTTTCTTGGCCAAAAATTCCTTACTATACATGGTCGTTTTTGTTTTCGGCTCAAAAACGCCTTACTATACTATGTCGTTTTTTTCGGCTCAAAAACGCCTTACTATAACTATGTCGTTTTTTTCGCCTCAAAAACGCCTTACTATACTATGTCGTTTTTTTCGGCTCAAAAACGCCTTACTATACTATGTCGGTTTTTTTTCGGCTCAAAAACGACATAGTATACCATGTCGTTTTTTTCGGCTCAAAAACGCCTTACTATACTATGTCGTTTTTTTCGGCTCAAAAACGCCTAACCATACTATGTCGTTTTTTCCGGCTCAAAAACGCCTTACTATACTATGTGGTTTTTTTCGGCTCAAAAACGCCTAACCATACTATGTCGTTTTTTTCGGCTCAAAAACGCCTAACCATACTATGTCGTTTTTTTCGGCTCAAAAACGCCTTACTATACTATGTCGTTTTTTTCGGCTCAAAAACGCCTTACTATACTATGTCGTTTTTTTCGGGCCAAAAACGCCTTACTATATCTATGTCGTTTTTTTCGGCTCAAAAACTTCTTACTATACTATGTCGTTTTTTTCGGGCCAAAAACGCCTTACTATATATACTAGGTCAATTTTTTCGGGCCAAAAACGCCTTACTATACTGTCGTTTTTTTCGGCTCAAAAACGCCTTACTATACTATGTCGTTTTTTTCCGGCTCAAAAACGACATAGTATACTATGTGGGGGTTTTTCGGCTCAAAAACGCCTTACTATACTATGTCGTTTTTTTCGGCTCAAAAACGCCTTACTATACTATGTCGTTTTTTTCGGCTCAAAAACGCCTTACTATACTATGTCGTTTTTTTTCGGCTCAAAAACACCATACTATACTATGTCGTTTTTTTCGCCTCAAAAACGCCTTATATACTGTCGTTTTTTTCGGCTCAAAAACGCCTTACTATACTATGTCGTTTTTTTCGGCTCAAAAACGCCTTACTATACTATGTCGTTTTTTTCGGCTCAAAAACGCCTTACTATACTATGTCGTTTTTTTCAGCTCAAAAACGCCTTACTATACTATGTCGTTTTTTTCGGCTCAAAAACGCCTTACTATACTATGTCGTTTTTTTCGGCTCAAAAACGCCTTACTATACTATGTCGTTTTTTTCGGCTCAAAAACGCCTTACTATAACATGGTCGATTTTTTCAGCTAATAACGCCTTACTATACCTGGTAGTTTTTTTGGGCTAAAAATGCCTTACTATACATGGTCGTTTTTTTCGGCTAAAAACGCCTTACTATACCTGGTAGTTTTTTTGGGCTAAAAATGCCTTACTATACATGGTCGTTTTTTTTTTCGACCAAAAATGACTTACTATACATGGTCGTTTTTTTGGGCCAAAAACGCCGTGCTATACATGGTCGTTGTTTTTTGGCCAAAAATTCCTTACTATACATGGTCGTTTTTGTTTTCGGCTCAAAAACGCCTTACTATACTATGTCGTTTTTTTCGGCTCAAAAACGCCTTACTATAACTATGTCGTTTTTTTCGCCTCAAAAACGCCTTACTATATACTATGTCGTTTTTTTCGGCTCAAAAACGCCTTACTATACTATGTCGTTTTTTTTTCGGCTCAAAAACGACATAGTATACCATGTCGTTTTTTTCGGCTCAAAAACGCCTTACTATACTATGTCGTTTTTTTCGGCTCAAAAACGCCTAACCATACTATGTCGTTTTTTCCGGCTCAAAAACGCCTTACTATACTATGTGGTTTTTTTCGGCTCAAAAACGCCTAACCATACTATGTCGTTTTTTTCGGCTCAAAAACGCCTAACCATACTATGTCGTTTTTTTCGGCTCAAAAACGCCTTACTATACTATGTCGTTTTTTTCGGCTCAAAAACGCCTTACTATACTATGTCGTTTTTTTCGGGCCAAAAACGCCTTACTATATCTATGTCGTTTTTTTCGGCTCAAAAACTTCTTACTATAGTATGTCGTTTATTTCGGGCCAAAAACGCCTTACTATATATACTAGGTCAATTTTTTCGGGCCAAAAACGCCTTACTATACTATGTCGGTTTTTTTCGGCTCAAAAACGCCTTACTATACTATGTCGTTTTTTTCGGCTCAAAAACGCCTTACTATACTATGTCGTTTTTTTCGGCTCAAAAACGCCTTACTATACTATGTCGTTTTTTTTCGGCTCAAAAACGACATAGTACTATGTCGTTTTTTTCGGCTCAAAAACTTCTTACTATACTATGTCGTTTTTTTCGGCTCAAAAACGCCTTACTATACTATGTCGGGTTTTTTTCGGCTCAAAAACGACATAGTATACTATGTCGTTTTTTTCGGCTCAAAAACGCCTTACTATACTATGTCGTTTTTTTCGGCTCCAAAACGCCTTACTATACTATGTCGTTTTTTTTCGGCTCAAAAACACCATACTATACTATGTCGTTTTTTTCGGCTCAAAAACACCATACTATACTATGTCGTTTTTTTCGGCTCAAAAACGCCTTACTATAACATGGTCGATTTTTTCAGCTAATAACGCCTTACTATACCTGGTCGTTTTTTTGGGCCAAAAACGCCGTGCTATACATGGTCGTTGTTTTTCGGCCAAAAATTCCTTACTATACATGGTCGTTTTTTGGGGCTAAAAATTCCTTACTATACATGGTCGTTTTTTTTGGGGGGGCTAAAAACGCCTTACTATACTTGGTGGGGGTTTTTTGGCCAAAAATGCATTACTATACATGGTCTTTTTTTTTTTGACTAAAAACGCCTTACTATACATGGTGGGGGGTTTTTTGGCCAAAAACACCTTACTATACATGGTCGGTTTTTTTCGGCTAAAAACGACTTACTATCCATGGTCTTTTTTTTTTCGGCTAAAAACTCTTACCATACATGGTCGTTTTTTTCGGCTAAAAACGCCTTACTATACGTGGTCGTTTTTTTTGGCCAAAAACGCAAATGTCCTGTTGTGACTTAGATGGCTGATGACATTTCATTTACAAAAGGACATTTCTACCTATTCAAGTGGAAGGGTTGTTGTCATTGGGTGCCAAACTTTGTCATTGCGTGCTAAAAATGCCTTAGTTTTTTGCCAAACTTTGGCACCCAATGACAACAACCCTTCCACTTGAATTGGTAGAAATGTCCTGTTGTGATTGAGTTGGTCAGATGACATATCCCCTTTCTCCGACAGGAACTGGTGGAGAAGATCGAAGCCAAGAAAGCTGCACAAGAGCAAGAAATGACAACACAGAGAGAATTAAGAGTATCATGACTGTTAATGTCTTGTGTTGATCTTTTATTTTTTTTAATTAAAAAAAAAAAAAAAAGGTGTTTTATGCTGTCATTTATACATTTGAGTGTACCGCTGGGCTGGCTCCGTGCCCCACTGGTTAGTGCGTTGGAGTGCGAACGCAGAGGCCCAGGGTTCAAATCCAGCTCCGGCCTGTCGCGCTTGCGTGTTCTCTTCTTGCTGGCATGGGTGTTGTCCGTCCACCCTATCTTCCATTTTCTCATCCCCTTGTCCTCACAAGGGTTGGGGTCGGGGGGAGGGGGGTGCTGGAGCCTCCCCCGGCTGTCTTCGGGCCATCGGCAGAGGGGAGGGGGCACCCTCACCCGGCTGACAGCCAATCAAGAAAACCATTTGCACCGTTTTTTTTCCCGGCTAAAAACGCCTTAATATACATGGTCGTTTTTTTGGGCCAAAAATACCTTACTATACATGGTCGTTTTTTTGGGCCAAAAATACCTTACTATACATGGTCATTTTTTTCGGCCAAAAATACCTTACTATACATGGTCTTTTTTTTTCGGCTAAAAACGCCTTACTTTACATGGTTGTTTTTTTTTCGGCTAAAAATTTCGTCCAAAAACGCCTTACTATACATGGTCGTTTTTTTCGGTCAAAAACGCCTTACTATATATATACATGGTAGTTTTTTTCCGGCTAAAAACGCCTTACTATACATGGTCGTTTTTTTCGGCTAAAAATGCCCTCCTATAAATGGTCGGTTTTTTTCGGCTAAAAACACCTTACTATACATGGTCATTTTTTTCGTCTGAAAAGGCCTTACTATACATGGTCGTTTTTTCCGGCTAAAAACGCCTTACTATACATGGTCGTTTTTTTCGGCTAAAAACGCCTTACTGCACACGGTTGGTTATTTTCGTCGAAAAACGCCTTACTATACATGGTCGTTTTTTCCGGCTAAAAACGCCTTACTATACATGGTCGTTTTTTTCGGCTAAAAACGCCTTACTGCACACGGTTGGTTATTTTCGTCGAAAAACGCCTTACTATACATGGTCTTTTTTTGGGCTAAAAACGCCTTACTATACATGGGTGCTTTTTTCCAGCCAAAAATGCTTTACTATACATGGTCGTTTTTTTCGGCTAAAAACGCCTTAATATACAGTACATTGTCAACAAATTATGTGTGTTTTGGCGAAATAAGTGCAACAGCGGCAGTCGTTGCTAAACGGCACTCAAGCGACGACACACACTTCATGACCTTTCACGTACGCACACACGCTGTGCGGATGTCAACGGGCCGATCAGAGTTCGACCCCCACCCCCATGGTGTCCCCCAGCAGGCCCTCCACCGACCCACCATAGTTAATGAATGCACACAGCGACTCACCTCAATTAACTCTCATTCACTGTCAGACACACACACACACACACACACACACACACACACACACACACACACACATTTACATTTTTTTTTAAACTTCTCCACAAGTTATCGTCCCCAAAAGTTGAAAATTTAAAATGTATTTTTTGTTTGTTTGTTTGTTTTTTTAAAGAAGTGTTTTTGAAATACTTTTTTCAGACAAATTTCAGTTCCTCTTTTGGGAGGTGAGGGGGGGGGGGGTGGACTGAAATTACAAACACCTAAAAGAAATTTCATCAGCTCACTCGGCAGAGAATCCTGTAAAGTATGTATGTGTGTGTGTCTGTATGTATGTATTTATTTCTCTCTGGGCACAAAATTCCAAAACTGGAATTTGGTTTCTGTGTGCTTGAAAGCAATCTTTGTGCTGATTGGCTGTCATTTTCCCCTCCTCCTCTTTTTCCAAACGTTGTTTTGCTGTCAAATTATTTGCGTTGCCTGCGGCGCTCCTATTAAAAAGAAAAGAAAAATCCCTTCCCCCTTCGTTCTCATTTCACATCCTCGATCGATCCTGGGCAGTCGGCCCCCGTCAGGGACTTGCCCCCCCCCCACCCCCCCGGGTCCCACACCCGGCTCGAGTCTCGTTGGTGTCTCGCGAGGTTCCCCGCCAACAATTCCTTCCCACATCTCTCGCACGCCACCCTTCTCCCTCCGCGACCCCCCCTCCCCATTCGCCCTTCGTCCTCCCCCAGCCCCCCCGACCACGCGCCACGCCCTTCCTCTTCATCCTTGCTCATATGCGCTGTTCTCACTCGGACCGATTGCCGTAATTGTGCGAGCGTGTGTGTGTGTGCGCGCGCGCTGTGCGCATGAGATGGGCATCTCGAGAGTGCTCAGCATTATCGTCAAATCAATTGAGAAGAAAAAAAAAAAAAAACGTATGTGCTGCGGGCGGACGACATGTCGACGGATGAAGACGCTGACTGAAAAGGTGAACAAGAGGAAGGACAACTTAGAAACTTTTACGGCCGGATGCATTCCCATTAACATCAAAGACAATTTGATCTGGAAGGAACCTCGTGTGGTTTTGTTAACATCAGAGACAACGTCGGTCGGGTCTGTGATACCCAAACGTGTTTTCAGTTCGATCCCAACAAATGGGGTCTTTGATGACCTAAACGTATGCGTTTCTGTTAACATCGTAAACTTTCGAGTCCTCAATGGATCTAACATCTCTTTGAAGAAACACGAAAGACAACTTCAGTCATCAATGAACATGTGGGAATGTATTTGTTTTCGGAAGACATCAATCAAAGACAGTTCAATGAGTTTTGTACAAAAAAAGAAGAAAAAAAACATGGGACGTGCTTTCGTTAACTTAGAAGACATGGAATTCACGCACGTGTTTTCTGGAGCACAGAAGACAATTTTGTCTTCCATGAACATGTTTTTGTAACTCAAAGACAAGAGTTACTGTCGGTGTGTGTGTGTGTGTGTGTGTGTGTGTACTACGCACACATTTTGCAACCGCACTCGAGTGGCTTCTCCACGTCTTGCGTCACGGACGTTCCGTCGTCGCACAGGAAGCTGATCCGCCTTCGCCGCAGCCTGAGGGGAGCGCAGCAGGAAGGGGGGCCGGGGGCCCCCGGCGAGACCCCCTCCGGCTGGCAGCCGCCCTGGCACTCCACCCAGGAGAAGGTCTTGGAGGTCTGGCACAAGACCGCGCCCCGCTGGAGGCGCTGGTAATCGCGCACGGGAACGCCCAAACACGCTAAACCTGGAGGGGGGGGGGGGGCACGAGAGTATTCGTGTCGACTTCGAATTTAGAATCTAACAAAAACTTTTGCATCTACTTCACGTTGACAATTTTGTCCTCCATGAACCGATCATACAGACTTAACAGCAAAGACAAATTGAGTCTTCAGATAATCAAACGTACATCATTTGTAAACATCAAAGACACTCGCGTCTTCGAGGAACCGAGCATAAAAATGTAATCGTTTGTCTTTTGGTGTATAAACCTCAAAGACCATTTAAAGGTAACCTTGTCGTCACCGAGTGGGAACCCATCCCGCGCCGCTCGCACACGAGTCCGGCATCAGCGACTACTTCCGCAAACGTCACACAAATGAGAGTCTTCAACCCAACCTGATGGATTTGTTCCCGCAAACACAAACAATGATTTCCTCTTGAACGAATCTAATCAACGTTTTGCCTGTATTTTGACATCAAGACAATTTAGACCACCGCAACGACCTCATGCTTCCGCAAACGGCAATTTAGTCTTTAGAGACTTGAACGTATCCATTTTCAAAAAGTCAATTTGCAAATGAACAGGTGTATTTCAAAATGTCGGCCACTCAACAAAGTGAGCAGACATACTTTCAAGAACATGAAAAGCAATCTTCGACGATCACACCGGGCCCATTTTCACGAGGGCCAAAGACGAAATGAGCACGTTGGACCAACCTCGCGCTTCGGTAGCTCCGGTGGCGTTGACGGCGCCCCCTCCTTTGTCGAGACCTTCTGTGATTGGCTGGTCACAGTGTGGCCCCGCCCACCCCGATTGGCACACACACTGCACTCCCTGAAATGTGGCAAAACCGATTTAAGCAACAACAACAACAACAAAAAAAAATCCAATGCGCTTAGCGTCAAAGCGCAATTCGTCGTGGTGCGTGTGACCTGCGCGCCCCCTTCTGGCCGGCAGAGGCCGTGCACGCAGAGGAGCCGCCGGCAAGCGCGGCAGCCCGGCAGCACGCCCGCCTGCATGTGCCCGCGCGTGAAGTCCTGAAGCTCGCGGTTGATGTAAAGGTTCCGGATGCAGCCGTGGAAGCCCGACGCGTTGACGGCGCGGGAGGACAAAGACAGCGAGGCCGGAAGAAGCGCCTCCTCGGGAAGGCCTGAACGCGGCAAAAACACCACCCGTCCCCCAAAAAACATTCAACGAGGCATGCGCCGCCGAGGACAAAACGAACTTGAATGGGTGAGAGTTGCGAATCCAATTGATGTACGAGTGACAGTTCCGCGTTCATTTGAACGATTTGGGGCATGGTGTCAAACTCAAGGCCCCGGGGGGCCAGATGCGACCCGCCACGTCATTCGATGGGGCCCGCGGAAGCAAATCACGCATGTCAACTTGCGTGAGGTTTGCTAAAATCTCGACCAAAATTGAAAATTCTCAGATGTCAGACATGACAATAGTCATTAAACAATAGTTGAAAAAACTGCTATGATTGACTTTTTTTATTTGGTTTCAGTCATAACGGCCCTCCGAGGGAAACGATAACTAAAATGTGGCCGGTGACAAAAATGAGTTTTGACACCCCTGATCAAGGGACTTCAATTTTGGAAATTTCAAAGAGCATTTCAGGCCTTCAGTTCGACTTTTTAGTTCAGACTTTCATTTACAAATGTTCACCTCAAATGATTAAAAACCAAACACAAACAACAATTTGGGCTTTTCTTACAATGGCGAAAATGCTGTTGCATGTTTTTAATCATACGTGTGTGTGTGTGTGTGTGTGTGCGCGTTACGACCTCCCACGTAGAGCGGCGCGTCCATCCTGGCGGCCTGCCGACGTGGGCGCCCGTCCAGCGTGGCCGCTCGACCTCCGTCCACCGACAGGTTGAGCGTCCGCTCGAAGGTCAGCAGCTCCACCGTGTGGAAAAGTCCGTCGTTCACCGTCTCTGAGCTGAGCGCAACCAACGCAAAAAAAAATATCCCAGGCATGTGACTGGAGGCACTTTTCCAATAAGTACATCTGTTTGTTCCTAAACATGTGCAACGATTCGGTGTTCAGCGAACCGAATGCGCATGTGAATTTAGGCTTTGCGTTTTTCAGAACCGTCGAGATGATTCAGTCTTTCTTCTTTGGTCTACATCGAGCAGAAGTCAAGAGTCAAGCTAGCTAGGTGGCTAGCTCGCGTTGGTGTTTTTGCTCACGGCGTGTTCCCACCTGTAGATGGCGGTGGCGGGCTGGTTGCCGGGGTCGTAAGTGACCCTGACGTGACCTTGATGAAGCTCCACGGCGATGGGTTCCTTATCGCCGTTAAACAACAAAATGCCGTTTTCATCCCCCGTGGACACCTGAAACAACAGCTTCATTTATTTATTGGGGGTGGGGGGGGGGGGGGCCATGTCTCCCGTTTGCGGTCATGTGACTTTTACTCTTAACTTTTTTTCCCCCTCATTTTGCCATCCACACTAAGAGTACTTTTGTTTTACCAAATTCTCTTGAAATAGCTTTTTTTTTTTTTTTTTTGTGGTACACAATTTCACAATTTTACTCTGAAAATATTCTCTTGATGCTACGGCATCAATGTGGCAATTTAAAAACGTTATTCTGGTCAGATTCTTGCCTCTTTTTCCCCCTCGGATAAAATCAACAAATTCTATGAAATATCCGTGCAGTCCGATTTTATTCTTGGAATATTTTTAGCATTGTTCTCTTAAAATATTGACTTTTTTTTCTCTTGGCAAAATGACAAATTCCTTGAGGGAGAATATTCTTCTTCTGCGCGCGCCGGGCGTTACCAACGAAGCGTCGCCGGCGGCTGACCTGCATGCTGATGTTGGCTCGGGGGAGGTCCATGACGTCGTGCAGTTGGACGTAAGCGCCCCCGTTGACAAAGTTGACGCCGACCAGCTTCTCGCAGGCGGGACCCTCAAAGCCCGCCGGGCACTGGCACTGCGCCGCCCCCGCCTTCTCCAGGCAGGAGGCGCCGTTCTGGCAACGGGCCAGCTGGCAGGGCGACGCCACCTCGCAAAAATCGCCCCTGGACGCGGAAAAGCAACAAAAAGCAAAATCTAAGACGTCCTCTCATCGCATTGGCCTTTCGGTCTCCCCCCGCAAAAACAAATTCTTGGAATCTTTTCAATATATCATTGAAATTAAATAATATATCACCAGCTAGCTTTCATCAAATGACATTGAATTTTGATTTGAACTTTTTTCTCTCATAAAAAGTGTTGGAATAACGACACTTTTTTGAAATGACTCCCCCCCCCCCCCCCCCTCCACCTTGTCCATATCGTTCGGTACATACGTGTATCCGCGCGGGCACGTGCAGGTGTATCCGTCCAGGTGGTCCACGCACTGCGCCGCATTCTGACAGCGGTGGTCCGCACACTCGTCGTAGTCCAGGCCGCAGTCCGGGCCCACCCAACCCGGGATGCACACGCACCTCACACAAACCGAGCACATAACCACCCATCAAATGAACTCCGACGATGTACAGGACCAGCATCGCGATCAAAAGAATCCAGAATAAACGCGCGAGTATGAAAGCGGAGCGTGTTCATGTGTCACCTGTGTCCGGTGGGTGTGCCGACGCAGGTGGCCTGATGCTTGCAGGGGTCGCGAGCGGGCGCGCAGACGTCCTGCTCTTCCTGGCAAAACAGACCTAAGCGGCCAAAGGCAACCCAACGCACGTCACGCAAGCCGATTCGCCAGGAGGGCGCGGCGGAGGCGGGGCCACGAGCGACCGCACGCATACCGTCTCGTCCGGGGGGGCACAGGCAAGTGTAGTTGCCCACGCCGTCCACACAGGTGGCGCCGCTCTCGCAGCCGTGGTCCTGGCAATCGTCGGCGTTGACCTCGCAGTAGACGCCGTGGAAGCCCAGTGCGCACGCACAACTACACACACACACACACATGCCCGTGCGCGCCCACAACAACAACAAGGGGGAAAAAAAACATGCTAATGAGGCATGCGCAGCATCTCGCGCTAACTGCCAGATGAGCGAGACTCATTAGCTGGCAGGCCTGTCAAAACTGTGACATCACCCATTTAGCGCTTTACGGCAGGCACGCGAAACAACTCAACTGACACAACTTACTCAAGAATAGCAAGCAGAAGGTTTGTTTTTTGTTTGTTTTTTTTTACTGCCGTTGTGCGAGGCAGAGGAGTTGTGACTCAAGATTGTCGGACCGGCGTCCACACGCAGTTCGGGCGGAGAACGGATGGATGAAAAATGACAACATTTCATTCTCATAGTTACATCACATGTCACCAAATTGCAACTTGAATGTTTTGACTCCTGGTTTCCATCGCTCTGTCTTTGGTACCTGAAGCCGCTTGTCTGCTCGTCACCGAGACAAGTTCCCCCGTTGATGCAAGGATTACTAAAGCAGGCGTCCACTGGAGTCTCGCAATGTTGGCCCTGGACACAAACCCCAAACGGAGGCAACTGTCTTGCAATCGCAGATTTTTTTGGTTTTTTTAATCACAACAACAATCAAAAATGAACGACGGATTGGGGAGTGATGCATTTTGGTTTGTTAGCTAGCAGGCTACTTCCTGGTTCAGGGAGGAAGATGACAGGAACGGAACATTTTTTGGATTCTGCAGTTCGGCAGGATGGGTGATGGGGGCAGGGGGATTATTACCGTGAATCCATCATTGCAGGTGCACGTGTACGGCTGCGGGTGCGAGTGGCTCCCCTGGCACAGGCCTTGATTGTGGCAAGGCGACGACGCGCACGGGTTGCACTTGGCCACCACGCTGGCCTCAACTGAACCTGAACAAACAAACACGAGACACTCATAATTTAGTGTTTGGTTGTTTGTTTGTTTTTTCCTTCCAAAATGCCATCTTTCTTCAAGGAGTATTTTTGCTTGGAAATGGCATTTGACTGTGGTGTGATGAAAGTAATTTTTCTCATTTTAATTTTATTCGCTGTAGGAAGGTCTAACTCCAATCACAATTTTTTTGGTCCAAATATTTGTACATTTTATCACATCGTTTGTCGAGTGAAATTAAATACTATGCATTTATGCGTAGTATTTAGATTTTTTAGAGGGGGGGGGGCAAAATGACTACTTCCCGCAATCAATATATTTTCCACTCTGCATATTTTTGCATTTTTCTCAAAATGATTGACTGTAGTCCCACAAAATTACTTTTTTTATATTTTCAGTACCAAAATGATGACTTTAGTCATGCAAAATTTAGACAGCATTCATTTATTATCTCATTTCCTTGCTTCTCATCAGCTTTTTTGCCATATTTTGTCAGAATGTTTTTATCTTTTCGTCCCACAATATTCCAACCAAATTCATATTTTTTTTCACATAATAGCACAGATTTTTCCTCCTAAATTTAACATAGTAGTCCATGCTCCTCTATTCTTTCCCCCTCACAAATTACGACTTCAGCAGTATTTTTATTTTATTCTTGTAAAAATAAATATTCATCTTTTTCTCCTGCTCCACCCACCCACAGATTTAAACTTCATTCTCTCATTAGATTTTTGTTTGTTTTGCTCAAAAACGGGACCGCTTTTGGTCGCTGCGCATATTGAATGAACGATGCGCGATTGCCGCGGCGCGCAGCAGGCGGCGCCGCTCTCTCACCCTGGCAGAGGAAGCGTTCGGGGGGCGTGGTGAGCAGGAGTTTGCCTTCCATGGCGGGCGGTCCGCTGCAGCGCGCGATGCCGGGCTCCTTGTAGCCGCTCTTCAGCCACTCCGACAGCCACAGCAGGCGGCAGTCGCAGTACAGCGGGTTAGCGCCGATGGCGCTGGCCGATGAGGTCATCAAAAGGAGACATCGCGACCAGACGCGCATTCAACTTGCTGTCGACTTGCCCATTTGTTTTCCCGCCCTTCCTTCCTTCTCTCTCTGTCTTGTCCTTCCTTTCTTCCATATTACCTATGTATGCCCCCATTTTCATCCTTCAACCTCTCCGACTTCCCCGCCCGTTGCCGTATTCTCTTCTTGCCCCGACTTTTTCTTTTCCTCCCTCCCTCCGTCTTTCTGTCCACATTTTTTTTTCTTTTCTACCCGCCTCACTTTGCCCACTTTGCTTCCTTCGCATCTCCCTTGCTCTTGTTATGCTTGCCTTCACGACATCACTTCCCCGCCTTGGCTTTCCTTGCATGTATTCTCTCGGAGGAGAGACAGAGGCCTCGCGGCCGAATCCTGTTATCGATCGTCATCGCGCTGCACGTTTTGACTCGTCACGTGCGCGCTGATGATCGATATCGTGGTCGCTACGGCGCTACTCCGCCTCAGTGGACTATTTCGGATGGCGGGAACGCGTCTCAAAAAACACACATAACACATAACATTCAACCACATGCGTGCGAATACTAAGGTACGTACAGGTGCGAGAGCGACATGACGTCGTTGAAGATTCCATGCTGCAGCTCAGAGATGTCGTTGCCGTGCAGAGACCTGAAATGCAAGCGGTTTACACACTTACTCGCTGCGTGGCGGCGTGTGTGTGTACAGTATGTGCTGTTTGTGCGTGTTCATACAGTTGGACCAGAATGTGTGTGTGTGTGTGTGTGTGCACGCGCGCGCGTGTACTAACAGGAGCCTCAGTGATCCCAAGCCAGCCAGTGCCAGAGGAGGGATACAACGTAAAGAGTTATAACTCAGGATCCTGCAGGCAACAACAACACATCCAAAGGATCGATTTGAATTGATATACAGACGTAACATTATTTGAGTCAGATATTGTATTTGTGTGTGCGTGTGTGAGCACTCACAGGGTGGTGAGTTGGCTCATGTTGGCGAACGAATCATCGGACAGGGAGCTGATTTTGTTGTTGCTCAAATCTCTGCACATTCGACACAATCAAGGTGTAAAGTTGCAGCAGAAGGAAGCAGCCTGCAGCTCCCCCTGCTGGACATTCTGATCAATAACGTTAACTTGGAGGCTCCTTCATAGGAAGGGGAAATGAAATGAGAAAAAAAGGAACGGACAGACAGGAAGCCGTGGAGGTGAACAGAAATAAGAAGAGAGGGGGGGGGGGGAAATTGGGGCGTCTTGGAAAAGTCAAACCTCCTAGTCTTTATACCTCCTGGAAATACATCATTGGGTCAAGTGGATAGGAAGGAAAAAAGAAAGTCGGGGTGTTGTGGGTGAAAACAGGAAGTGGAATGTTGTTCCTCACATTAGCTGCAGGTTCTTAAAGTTGCCGAGCTGGCTGGGGACTCGTGTGAGCTGGTTCCCGTCCAGATATCTGCCAGGGGAAATTGATGATGAATTGCTGTTTTAATTTGAAGGGGCCGAGAGTCGAGTCGGGCGCTCACAGTTCGGTGAGGTTTGGAGGAAGTCCTCTGGGCAGCGCCCGCAGATGCTTGTTGCTGCAGCGCACCACTGTGTCCATGCACGTGCAACCGCTGGGACATTGCGGGCCCAATGAGCAGCCGGTGGAGTCTGCTGGAGAGCCTGAGACAAACCACACAGGAAGTCAACACTCGCTGCACAGGAAGTAAGCGTTACTTTTCACTACTTTTCAGTGAGCGTTGGCTCCACAGGGAGTAAAAGCAACGCAAATGCTGCATCCAAGGCTGCCGGTAAGTCGGAACCGCCGCGCTTTTGGGGGCGTACCGTCCTCGCAGCGGAAGTCGGGCGCCGCCACGTCCTGCAGTGGGATCTCACGGAGGAAAGCGGGCCCTTGGCAGCGAGGGTTTCCCGTCACGATGCGCCGGCTCCTCAGCCAGGCGCCCAACCAGGACAGACGGCAGTCGCAGTTGAACGGGTTGGCCAGTAGGTTCCTTGGAGCGCAAAACGGGCTTGGTTAGGCCCGTCGCTGCCTGCTCAAATTACGCAGACGCTGCTGAAGGTCATTCTCAACGTGTGCTCGGTAAAAGAGTCTCTGAATTAATTGTTCAAATTGTGCGTTCAGTTATCTTCAACTTTTAAATACAAAGATATTTTCAGTTCAATTTTTGGGTTTCTCACCATTTTTTTTCCAAACATCTATTTGGGTATTATTTTATATTACAGAGAAGCGCTATTTGATGATGTCACTGTGCACGTCAGTACACTAGATTGCATAAAAGGCATGACTGAATTTGACGGTCCAGCGCCATGAGAAAAAAAATTCAATCAAATGGTGAGATTACTTTATCAGACCGTTTTTTTTTTAAATTTACTTGTGAATATAACATCAACACATTATGGACAGTAAAATGAAAAGATATTTTCCTAAATTCAAGCCAAAGTGAACCGCCATTATATCAAGTACTTGTTTAGGGGCGGAATTTTCAAAAACTACTGAAAGTAGTTAAAAGTAGCTACATTTATTTGGTCTGCGCTGTTGTGAAAAACGGTTGCTTGTATAGCATGAAAAAGATTTGACTGTCGCAGATGTCCATGACTTAGTAGTAGCTAGAATAACTCATTTAAACTTAGGCAATGAACTGCCCCCCCCCCTGAAAAAAAAATCAATTCAAAGTTCCGGTAACTTATTCGGGTTGACCATGTGTTTGTGTGTGCGCATGCGCATCACTGACAGCGTCGAGAGGTTGGGAAGCGCCTCAAAGGTTCCGGGCAGGATGACGCTCAGCTGGTTGTCGTAGAGCGACAGCAGACGAACGTTGCTGAGGCCCGTGAAGCTGCCATTGTGCAGGCAGCTGATCTTGTTGTTCCTCAACATCCTGCGCACAAATTAAAACGTTTCAAGAAGCGCTTCGGTACCCGCGTGTGTGTGTGTGCGTGTATGTGTGCGTGTGTGCGTGTATGTGTGCGTGTCTCACAGCATGCGTAGCGATTCCATCCCTCTGAACATGCCACCGCGCACCACCTGCAGGTGGTTGGCGGTCAGGTGCAGCTCGGCCACGGCGGAGGCGCCGTCGAACGCGCCGTCCTCGATCTCGGAGATTTTGTTGTTGCTCAGGTTTCTGATCAACGGGTAGAAGCAAAGAAAAAGAAAAAAAAAAAAGGTAAAAAAGAGAGACTGTCTCTTTTTTTCTTCCTTTGACTCACATTTACTCTTAAATGGTAATGTTGCCGTCGTCATTTTTAAATGATTCCTTTCATGCAATTAGCAAAGAGAAATGATCAAGGTTGCTAAAACGTGTATGAAAATGTTTTGGTCTTCTTTCGTCAATCCTGTTATTGCAAAATTGAGTTGTTATTCACACTCCAGGGGGATTTAATTCATTGACATGGTATTATATTTGAAGTACCAGATTCATATGATTTATCTATCCAGTCAATTAAATTCTTAAAAGTGAGCTGGGCTCCCACAAATCTGTCTCATGTACTGTATAGTATTATTATTATTATTATCTTATTTCAATGTTAATGCCATGGACTAAATTGTTGAGCTTTGTTGTCAGACATTTTATTTCAATTGACCCAGAACACAAAAAGATGCTTCCTACTTTTGTGGAAGCCAGCCTTTAGAGCACTCAAGCATTCTGACAAACACGCGTGCGCATGCGCGTGTGAACGTGCGCATGTGGTCACCGCGGTTTGACCTACATTTTCTTGAGCTGCGAGAGGCCCTTGAAGGCACTCGTGGCCTCCAGCAGGGAGAGGTCATTGTTGTTGAGGCGCCTGCGACGTAGACCGCCGACGAAATCATCATCATCATCATCATCAGGGGAGCCCAAAAGCCAAAACACAAGAGAGAAAAAAAACAAGAAGATGGTGAGTGGAGTAGGCGGTTGAAATGTCCGGCGGCTGTGTATTCATGCAGCATGACATACATGTCAACATGTATACATGTTTCGTTAATGCTGCATGCGCGTGCGTGTTTGTGTGCGCGTGCGTCATACAGTTCCTCGGTGGTGGGGGGAAGGTGTTGGGGGAACTTGGTGAGTTTCAGGTTGGAGCAGTCCACCACGTTGGCCTCGCAGCGACACTTGCTCGGACACGACGGCTTGCTGTTGCACCCGGAACTCAGCCGGCGGTCCTCTGCCCCTGGCAACACACACACACACACACACACATTCACAAAGCTCTATCGTGGTTCATCATATGTGCCCCCTATTCTTTTCGTTTTTTTACGGTATACAAGCAAGTGCAAATTTAGAATTGCTGGCTTTCGGTGTAGTACCACATTGCGCCACAACATGCCGGGCAGCACTGAGCCCAACTGGAGCAGTTGCAGGGTAATTAAGAGCAAGACGAAGTGACAGAGAAGGTCCCCTAAAGCTGCAATAAATGGTTCTCGTGGAGCAGAGACTAAATGCTTGCAAGTATTGTTGTACGCTCGGTTTGCATGCGTCGCCGCTGCGTTTGCGCTAAGTAGCAGTTGTTGAGAGGTCCACCATTAGCGCCCAGGCTCATTCCCGGGAGCCCGGCTTTCATTTTGCATTCTACATTCGTAGCAGTATCCTCTGCGTTCCTGTTGGTGAGTTTCTGGAACAATAAATGACTGCTCAACTGACTGAAGTATCAAAACTATCAATATTTTTAGTTTGAGAATCAATTTTAGGCCTATGTATAGCGTAGATAAGCGGACACGTGGGTTGGAGGCGTGGCTACCTTTTGATTGACAGCTACCATGAACGATATTGGTGTTACGCACCTGGGATGTGGTACTGCTCCTTGGCTAAAATATGAACAGAAAGAAAAGTTGGTCAATAAACAAACATCCTAGCCGTAACAATCAGTCAACAAATGGGATGCGAAAGCATCGAGTCTTTGGGTGTGATTTTAGTGTTGATGACCAAAAGCGGCAACCCAAAAGGATCATTCAGGTAAATATATTAATGTAGTCAATTGGTAAAAATAAGAACCAATAAACTGATTTTTTTAATTATTAAAAACATTTCTCCAAAACTCTAATAAAAAACATAAAACTATTCACTAATCTCATTTTTTCTATATTTTATTTTAAATTCAATAGAAATGGAGCATTCATTTTTTTAAACACACAAACACAGATGGACTGACCGGAGCATCGGAACTTGCTGCTTTTAATCTGGGCGATGCGTTTGTTGGCGAGGCGTCGCGGGCTGGCACAGCGCGCGCCGCTGGTCTCGATGGGGTTGGCGCGAAGGAAGTCGGCCAGCCACTTGACGTTGCAATCGCACGCGAAGGGGTTCTGCGCCAGGTGGCTGAGGGGACACAAAGGTGAGACGTGATCTCGGAGTTTCGTTTGGTCGCCTTAGCCATCGGGGGGGGAGCGGGGGTCAGTGTAATATTTACAAAAAGAAATACACAAAGAAGACGGACTCTTCGCGGCTCGGTAAGCTGCAGTAATACTCGTCATTTTTAGGAGGTGTTAAAATAAGCATTGTTTTAAGGGTTGTAGCACCAACTACAATGCTAGTTTCATTAGCCTGTCTATGGCGTTCTGCATTGTGTGTTAGCATTAAGCTAGTAAAATTTCGAAAAGGCACTTCCCTTTTTTTTTTTCCAAGAATCATTCGCCATCTTTCAAGCTGCTGCTTGCAAGCAAACGCGGAAGTCGGATCCCACGCGAGTCCGGGTGCGATTGTACGAAGAAAGCGCGTGGTCTCACAGTGTCTGGATGCCGTGCAGCGAGCCAAAGGTTCCTTTGGCCAAACTTTGGATCTTGTTGTCATACAGTGACAGCAGCGCCAAGCTCTCCAGATCCTTGAAGGCCGACGCACGCACGCAGTGGATCTTGTTGGCGTTGAGCAACCTGCAGGAGGGCGCCACACATCACAGAGGAACTCACAACCCAAGGTGGGCAAAAAGTAGTCACGCTGTATTCAAGTCTCTGGGCTACGTGATGGTCATTTGTATTTAATCTCACTTTCTGTTTTGGGAACCATTTTTGTAAGGTTGACGCAAATGTAACGAAAAGTTTTTGTTCTTTGTTACATCAACATCACTACTCACACTACGAGATCGTCAACACATTTAGCCAGCAAAATCCAAAGAAGGAAGTACGTTGACCTACAGCAGCTCCAGTGAGGCCAGGCCGTCAAACACGCCGACGGGGAGCGCCGTGATCTTGTTGCCATACAAAACCCTGGGCAAAAAAAACGGCAAACGCATGAACACGGACGGCCATACGTGGAAATCCACAATGACACATGAGCGCACAATAAAAACACTTGACATGACAACACATGAAAATACGTGATGAGATGACATAGGAATGCCAAACGAATGGGCATGACCACACCGGGGTCGGAATAGGTTTGGATTGTTTATTGTAGCTCGTTTTTTATTTTAGTTATATTTGTGTATTTATTTATTTACTTTTGTTTTGTAAATTCAGTTAGTTTCGATTTTTTTTTCTTTTTTAGCAAGTTTGTTTTTATTTATTTTTTAAATGTTTAAATGCTTCATTTTATTTTCATTTTTTTAAATTACTGGTCGAGTCAAGTCAAGTCAACTGTATTTATAGAGCACTTTCAAACAAGCCGTCGCTGCATACAAAGTGCTGTACGTGGAGCAATTTAACATGCACAATAAACAGTAAGACAAATCGGTAATAAAGACGGTAGAAAGCACCAAACAGTAAAACCAAGAACAAATCGAAGTCATGCTGAGTCGAATGCCAAAAAATACAAATGAGTTTTCAGGAGGGTTTTGAAGATGGGCAGCGAGGAGGCTTGCCGAATGTTCAGCGGGAGGTCATTCCAGAGAGAGGGACCAGCAACAGAAAAGGCTCCATCCCCTCTGAGCCTCAGTTTAGTTCTTGGTACTTCTAATAAGGTCTGGTCCGCAGACCTGAGGCTGGTCTGTTTTAGTATTGGCTTATTTATTTTTATACATGGAGTATTCATGCAAGTTAAAAAAAAAAAAAAGGTCGCTAAGTATTGTATAATAAAGCAATTTTCAGAGAGCTGACCTTCCTTCTCCTTAGGTACAACAATACCGAAATAAACACATTTTTGTGTGAACCTCGAAAGCTCATGTTTGATATTCATTGACAAAGATGAAAACAAAGGACAGTTTTGCGATTGTATAGTTCGTTGTAGTTAGTTTTACAAACGCAACGTGTAGTTTGAGGTTTTGTTTGTTTTGGGTTTTTTTTTTAAAGCATTTTCATTTTTATTTCTTATGAGGTTTTTTTCAAATGTAAAATTCTTTCGTTAGTTTTGGTTAGCCATAATAACCTTGGAGCGCAGAGAATCATGGAAAAAAAATATATTGACGCCCAGCCACACATGACAATGACAGGCGAGCATACATGATGAACGAAACATGACACATGAGTGCCACGTAAGGGTTACTCACAAGGAGTTGAGGGCTTTCAGTCCGTGAAAGGCATCCGGAGCAATCTCCGATATTTGGTTGTTACTCAGGTCTCTGGGATGCCAAAAAAATCAAATGCAACTAATGCATCGATCAATATAGAAACAGAAAGGATTTAAAAACTTGACAGTCGATAGAAAGTATCTAATAAAGTTGCAAGCATTATTATTTTTTTTAAATCTGAATTGTTGCTGTAACAAAACAAAACGCGCATTTATGTACTGCACGGAATCAAAGAATTGATCTGACATTTGTGAGTTTTCACTTTTAATACAAGTTTGTTCCACCTGGGGGCGCACTGACTCACATTCGACGAAGCTTCTTATAGGAGGTGAAGGCACCCGGAGGAACAGACTTGATGCCATTCTGCTCCAGACGACTGAAGAAAACACCCACCCACACACACACACACACACACACACACACACACACACACACACACACACACACACACACACACATTTTAAAATTGATGGGACTGAAGCCAGATCTACTTACACACAACATGAAATTTGGTGACGCACCAAAAAAAATCTCAAGAAGTCACGCCTAAAAAAATCCATTATTTAGTTTTCAAACAGGTATTTAGGACATTTTTTATGACCAATTTTAAAGAAATTCGGCCCCCAAAGCCAGTTCCACTTTGCAATAATTATGTCGATGATGCGTCGACACCCCCAAAAAAGTCTGCCATTTTTGTATCAAGCGGCTATTTCACGGGTCTTTTAAAGGCAAACTCTGAGAAATGTTGTCCCAATTTGAAGAAGAGACTAGACTGAAATATGTTACTCACATCTCTGTCATGGCCTCGGGGAGGTGCGCGGGAATAGCGGTGAGGCCTCGTCCCCGGCAGTCCACGATGTTGTTGCTGCATGAGCACATGGGCGGACACGAGCCGGACGCCAGGCTGCATGGCTGCACAAAGGCGCTGCCACCGTGGCCTGGGCACACACAAAAAGCCCGAAGGAGAAGACGGCAGCGGATGAACGTTTTCGTGGATTTTGACAGACTTTAGAATTGCGTGCCTCCGGTGCACAGGACAGGACTGAGTTCTATTGGAAGGGTAGTTGCGCAGTGAAGAGCAGAAGAAGAAGTACCTGAGCAGGCCAACTCGCTCCTGCGCAGCTCGGCCAGGTTGAGCCCCCTGAGGGCGGGCGGGGCGCTGCACTGGGTGTAAAGGCCCAAAGCGGGACGCTGGCGCAGCCACGGAGAGAGCCAGGCCAGGTGACAGTCGCAACGCAGAGAGTTGGAGTGAAGGCGACTGTGGAGGGAGACGACAGTGCTCGGCAAGAAACGTCCGCTAAGGCTGCTTTCTGCCTGTAGGCCGCACGCTTTCTTCTTTTAAATCAGGCCCGTCGAGAATTGATGTCATAAAAAGTCATGTAAACGACATGAAATTGATTACAGTAAATATTACGGGACTCTTGACAGAATTGAATTAATATAATTGACCGACCTAAAAAAAAAAAAAAAATGAAAAAAAAAATCAAATGTGGCCCTTGAGCACAACGCTTTTCACACACAGGGTTTGATATTTTACCAGTGGAAGGTGTTTCATCCAGATGTGAGAAAATTTGAGCACATATCATTTTATGTGTTGCATTTACACTGCAGCCAAATCAGATCCAGATCAAACTTGCTTTGACTAAACAGAGTTTTGATCAGAATGTGACAGCATTTGAAATAGCATATGAACATAATATGTTGAATATGTTCCATATTCAACAGCTGTGTTTACACTGGTGCCAAATCTGGATCAGATCCTGATCAAAGTTAATTCAACTCAACAATTAGGCATATTCTTTCATCCGAACGTGACATCTGACAATGATGCGTTAAGTGTATGATCATATTCAGTCTTTTACATGTTGTGCTTACATCACTGTTAAACCCATATCAGCTCGAGATCAAATTTGGTTTCGGTTAAGTGGGTCAAGTTGCATCCAGATATGACACAGATATGTCAAGTGTATCAACGTATTCAATCGCATTTTACATGTCACAATGACCGCGGTCATATCTGAATCGGATAAGGATTGAACTTGCGCCCTGCATACACACTGCACATTTGACTGAAATGGTTATATATATATATATGTATTGTATGTATTAACACAACGATGATTCTAAAAATTGTGATTGTGGAAGGACTCACAAAGTGCGAAGTTTGGGCATGTGGTTGAAACTGGAGACGGGAATGCTGCTGATGTTGTTGTTGTTCAGCGTCCTGGAGGAACACGCAGACAGGAGACGACAGTGACACTGGGACACATCGCCGCCGGGAACGAAACCCCATCACGCGAACGCAACGCAGCAGAGCCTACTCACAGTACTTCCAGGGATCGCAATGCTCTGAATGCTCCCTCCTCGATGCAGCTGATGTGGTTCTTGTCCAGCTGGCTGTTAATCAACACAACATGCAGTCAAGTCAAACTACTGAACAAACACGAAATGTTTTCACAATGCCTCAATGCGTCCTTCAACTGAACAGTCCACACTCCAGGCCACAAGGGGCAGCGCCTTCCACAGAAACCATAATATTGTTTTGTTTCCTTGGCTGTATTAGTTGATCAACTGACAGATTTTTGAGGTCTGCGGCTCCTCTGAAGGCTCTCCTGGGAACGGCCTGGATGGCGTTTTCACTGAGGTCGCTGAAAACACAAGATGACCAGAAAATTGCTCAATTACTTTTGGGGAATCTTACATTTGTGCAAACAGAATCGCACACTCCCGTCATTTATTCATAAACAGTAGCGGGAGCTTTTTATAAATCACTAATGGGTCGGAAGTTCAATTCCACAAGAAAATGCATGGCGGGGATGGTAAAATTTGAAACAACCGCACTCGAAAACATCATCGGCCTGGCATCACGACAACACTCAAACGCATCATCGGCGTGGTGTCACGACAACACTTGAACACATCACCAACGCATTACGTGCGTGCGGAGAAAAAAACTTGAAGATACTGTACCACCTATGTGGCAAATCTAATACAAATGACTGTATCACCAGTGGGGGAAAAAAACAAATGTCACTTGAACGCATCACCAGTGTGACGAAGCAAAACAGGACTATTGATCATGATGACAATGATTATTGATGATGATGAAACTGTTGTAGCCTCTTGGTTGGTTAAATAAAAAGAAGTAAACGCAACATCGAACCGGTAACATTTCGTTTTTGACAATGCTCCATCATAAGCAAGTCATGCTCAGTACTTGTATGTATGTCAAAGTTTCAAGAATTCAAAAGGTGGGAAAGGGAAATATTAGTTCTTTTGGATGCCCAACATCAGACTGCGCAAGAATGTAGTATTGTTTCAGTCCACAACACGCGGGCCAGAACCGGCGACGTGACTTCCATGAAAGCAAAACGCTTGAATACTGTTTCGTCTGCCCAGGACGACCATGAAAACGACATTGTGAGCTTTTCACAAGCTTCAGCTGGACTTGAAACAATCTGGAAAGAAAAATAACTACACTGCAGCCCCAACAAAAAGGCACTCCACCTTCTGATGAAGTCAAATGTTATTTTTCTTGGCCTAGAAGCTCAACTCTTGGCTCACATAAGATGAAAGCGAAAAAGTAAAGCTCACTCAAGTGGTCTTAACCTCCACGACAACGTGACCGCCTGCTCGCTTTCCAACCTTTTAACTCTCTACGACAGGCTTCGGCCACTTGAACACATTGTGAGCGCGAGGAGACGACGAGGGCACTCGAACGCATCGCGGGGGGGGGGGGGGGGGGGTGAATCACGGCAGGAAGCCTTTGAACTAGTACTGTCAGTTTAATGCGTTATCGGCATTAATTTAAAACAATGTTAACTCGATTAATTTTTTTATCGCGAGATTAATGCGGCACCACGTCACAGCGGATGTTACGTTGCTCTAAAATAACCAAATGTGCTCCAAGTTTGAATAACTGCTCCAAGTGAAAAATGTTCACGTAAAATTTAAAATCAAAATTGTTGTTTCAGTAAATATTTGAATTTGGCACAAAGAAAACTGATCCACAATTTCATGTTGATGAGAGATTGATAAAAAAATCTGCGATTAATTACGGCTAATTCTGAGTTAACTCTGAAATGATACATTGCTTTGCTTTACTGTTGTATATGTCAGTCGCTCCATGTACAGCAATTTGTGTGCAGCGATGGCTGTTTGAAAGTGCTCTATAAACACATTTGAGTTAAGTTGAATTTGATCGCGATTAAATATCTTAATCGTTTGACAGCACTACTTTGAACACATCACTGACTATTTGCAAAACGACAACGGCGCATATTAAAAGATGCTTTCCCAGCGGGTCGTCACGATTTCCGTTGCCAGGATTCAAGAGGTCAGAAGATGATGTTGACCGGAGCGGGTCACAGCTGGACGTGTGCGCTAATATTTGCTCTCCCGACATGCTCCTCGGGTGAGTCTCCTCGCCATCTTTTGTTTCGTATGTCAGTGGGTGAGAAAGGTAAACTTTCCCACTCGCTTTGCGCTCCTCCGGAATCTCGCCGCAATGTCATAAAGGACACGCACAAACGTAGGTGTGTCATGCACCGACTGCATGCGAAAATACGCCAGAGATGGAAAGAATTTGGTTCCATTGCCAGTCATGCGGAAAATCTGCTAATTGTCTGGAGACACCGAGGGAGACAAGCGGAAGTGTGAGAACCCGCGTGCGCACGTCTCAGTGCGTTTGCGCGCGCCGGCCAATTTTACACACAGGCTCCATCTGGGCAAAGCGAGATGGACTTTGCATGTTCCATTAACGCGCTGTAAAAAACGCACGTGCACTCCGACGGCTTAATGCGCGCGCGCGCACACACAAATAACACTTAGGTGGTGTGTTTGTGAGCTTCCTAGACATGTTGTGTACCGAATGCTGAATTATGAGCTCTTAATATATCTTTTATTTTAAGGAGCTGTGTTCGGACAAACATCAAAATGTTTATCTTTATTTCGCATTGGACAGCATATCTTTACCGCACGAATATGACCTCACTCTCTTAATATTTACTCGCGTTCGCGCGGGTCACTTCACGTGAGTTGAAATCCCGATGCGGGCTGAGGAAAAAGCAGCAGAAATGAAAACACAAAGGAGGATCACGAATGAAGTTGGCGGACTCACAGTCGTGTTAAAGCTTCATTCTTCTGGAACAGAAGTTCGGGAATTTGTGTCAGACGATTTCTGTTGAGACGACTGAAACACACACACACAGTATTGAATACAACTATACAAATAACCATAGTTTTGTGAGGTGGCTCTTCTTGCCCACCATGCCAGGGCATCACAGCAGCTTTAATTACTATTTTTTTTTCTCCCCACTTCAGTCAACTTAGCACTGTGTTGTGTATTAGTGTGTACTGTAGTTATTTTGTGCCCACTCACAGTCGTTCCAGATCCTTCAACTCATCCAAAGCGCCTCGCTCCACCTCTCGTATTTGGTTTTCCATGAGGTGACTGGCACGCGCGCAGACACACACAAAATTTTAAATATCGTAATATCCTCCCCCTCTCCAAAAAAAAAAAAAAGGCATGAACAATGCAGACAGAATTCCACGGAGGAGCAAGAGAGGGCAACTCACAGCACTCGCAGATGCTTCAGGCCGGAAAAGTCCGACTTGGTGATGACGGTCAGGTTGTTCCCATTCAAATCCCTGCGACACAAAAACGTCCTTTGAAAACAGTAAACGTGCGTATATTTGCGCACACATGCAAGCAGACAAATTAGAACAAATATTGCGAATCACACACAAACTCAGTGGTGGCTTCACTTGGTTCACCAGCTCATGACATCCTCTTGGGCTTATTCTGTATGAAACATTCGTTCGCCTTTTCAGGGTCAGTAACAGCCGCGTCGTATGCGTTCTTCCGATGCTCTTGTGGCGGAGGTAAGATGAGCCCAATGAGTGCGTCCCGGTCAGTGTGTGTGCACTTGTGTGTTACCTTAAGTTGTCCTGTAGTGACCATGATGATGATAGCCATATTTACCTCAGAACTTTTAGTTCTTGTCTAGTACTGTGGAACGTAAAGGTTCTAAGTCAGACTCCCATCAAAAGGTTCCAGAACCTTTGGAAACGTGTTACTTTACGTCACAGTTTTCTTTTAGTCAAACCACCCCAAGAAGAAAAAAAAATGTGCGAGGACCATTCAAAAATATAAAACACATTGACAGGAATTAACAACGGTGCCAAATATGTGTGATGAAAAACAAATTATTAACAATTGCACATGTAAATAAAAACAGATTTCAAAAAAATCTGAAGAAAAAACAAAACAAGCCCTTGTTCCGGCTCTCAAACACTGTGCGCGTGTTTGCCGACTCTGCCAAACTTACGGCCTGCTCAACCATCAACCAAAAAAAAAACCCCAAACAAAATAAAAAGGGGTTCCAAAATGCGACTCTCAACGCTAATAATTAGCATGTGAACTGCGTTTTCCATTGTTTTCTAGCATTAAGATAGCAAGGGCTTTCTTTTAACATTTTTTTTCCCCCTTACATTTTTTGAAAATTTCCCTTTCATAATTTTGCTGCTGTAAATTGGGGATCTTTCCATTGTGAGAGAAATAAAGGTTTTCTTATCTTGTCTTTCTTTTTTGGGGGGGGGGCGGTTGTTCACAGATGCACAAAATGCAACTCTCTTGATTTCGTTTTGTTTGAGAGGAAACTGCCACTGGGAGCGGCGAAAACAATTCCCCATTCCTCAAAGTGGCACTTTCTTCCCCGCATCATTTTCCCGATGGAAACGTCCTCCCGCAGTGACCCGCGAAGGAGAAGCTGGAGGGAGGAGGGACAGGATAATGTGTGTGCTAGCATCAATTATTCACACGCATACACACTTGGAGTGCTTCCTTATTTATATACCCTGACGTCATCATTTCTGCTGCAAATAGCCGATGTGGGACTTTGTGGCTATGTTGGGATTTTCAGATGGTGGACATCTACTGTCGTTAGGGATAAGTGAATGAGTTACTGATAATGAACTGTGAATCATTCACTCAGAAGTCACCGTTTTTTATTCGGTGAACTATGTCGTCCACTCTACAGTGCCGCTTTGAAAAAGGAGTGTATTTTTTTTCTCCTCTGCGAAGAACGACTAATATTTCTGTGCCTTATTCGGAAGCTGGCATGTCTCCACATATACCGTAAATTCCGGACTACAGACCGCACCTGATTAAGAGCCGCATGCTCAGATTTATGAAGAAAAATCCATTTTATAATTATATGCGCCGCACCGTACTATAAACCGCTGGCCAATGAGTAGGCGGGGGTTTGCTTCTGCGTCCCCGCCGCCGTGGAGCGCCTCCGGGCGAGGCGGCTGACGCGGTCCGCCGCAGAAAAAAAAAAATGCAAAATTTCTTAAGGTTAAAATAATCTCCATACTTTTATGAGCATGATAAATGCATTTGCACAACGAAATTACGCTGAAACACAAAATAAGAGGCCAGACAAAGAGAGATCTTGATGCGCATTTGCGTAATTACGAGGAGAAATACTGCAGCCCACTAGGCTTTAAATAGAATAATGCAAATCATATAAATGGGAAAAGATATGATCACCGTTGGCAGCTTTAGGCCCGATGCTGCGCGCGCGGCTCAAAACACAAGTAAAATGTGTTCTCTCGTAGCCCTTTGTTTTCAGTATGACGGGGAGTCACCTGTTTTAATTACAGTCCGAGTGAGAGGCAAATCAAATGTCAGAGGGTCTTCGTCCATATTTATTATTTCATCTGGGCTGATGGAATTCTCCGCTATCTTTGTTTGTGTGAATGTGCGGAACGAAGCAAGTTTGTCCTCGTAATTGGGAGGGAGCTGCTGGCACAACGTCGTGCGTGCCCTAATAGACAGGCTTTCCCGTTTCATGAATCGATAACACCACGACGGCCCACCTTTAAAAGCTTTGGTTGTCTTTTTACACTGGCTCAGTTCTTCTTGCCGGAGCCTCCACCTTCGCACCATCGACTCGTCTATGCCAAGATTACGGGCAGCAGCTTGATTTCCTTCTTTAACTGCCAGAGTGACCGCTTTTCGTTTAAAAGCTGCATCATATGCTTTTCGTTTGGTATTCTCCGTGTTGATCAGGGTTAGAAGAAAGACTGAAATAAGGAAGTTGTGATTACCGGTAATCGTACAATTTCATTGGACCCCTGTGTACTACTCCTTCATTTTATTGGTCGACTGTTGCCGGGTAACACATTTTTCCTCAGCTACGGCATAGAGCGGAAGTTGTGATTAGTCATACAATCTCATTGGACCTCAGTGAAAGACTCATTCATTTAATTGGTCCATGTTTTTCCCGCGATGGAAAAAAAAAACATTAAAAAGCCGCTTCATATCACACACCGCAGTGTTGAAAGTGGGGGAAAAAAAGTAGCGACTTGTAATCCGGAATTTTCGGTATTTGTATTATACTGCCCCCAGTGGCCAAGGTAGGCGCACCAGGAGGAGCAACACAATAACCATTGAAGCGAAGCAAAAATGGGGCAGAAGTGTTACACTTAGATTCTTTTGAATGATGATTTGTGGGTGATGCAAAAATTGACACCCATTAAAATGCATTTGGGGGTGGTGGGGCATTTTGCAGATGGGACCACCCCCCTTCCAGGATGATCAGGCTGCAGTGGAGGCCAAGTAGGCAGACATTTAACAGAATATGGTGGTCTCCAAAGTTAGTCAGAATCAAGCAATCTATCCACACATGTGAATTTGCGGGTGCCGAACCGCGGGTGTGTGGGGTTCAATTGTATATTTAATAATATCCAAATTACCTCCCCACACCGCGACCATTCGGCCACCACGCTCAACTTTTTCTCAATCTCACACTTCCACGTGCACTGTGCGTTACTCACAGCCTTTCCGCTCCCCTGGGAATGTTTCTGGGCACGGCGTGGATCCCGAGGCCGTGGCAGTCCACCGTGCTCCCCAGGCAGCTGCAAGGAGCCGGGCACGCCTGCGCGCCGCCCCGGCCGCCCGCCGCCATCACCAGCGGCAGCAGAAGCAAGAGGGACGCCCGCCCGCATCCTCTTGACCTCTCGCCGTCGCCGCTCGTCCCAGCAGGCATCCCGCTTAGAGATGCAGGAGCGCCGCTTCCTCCAGGAAGTGGCTGCACAAGGAAGGAGTTGAGCTCGGACCGCCCAGGTAGGGCAGGACAACCAGAAGCAGACACCGAGTGTGCTTGGGTTTGAGCGCTCCGTGCCGACTGTTCTTCTTCCTCCTTGCTTCGGCTTCCCCTCATTGAGTCATTGTGCGCGCAGACGCCAGCCACTTGGGGGTGTGTGTGTGTGTGGGGGGGGGGGGGGGGGGTAGTCCCTCACTCCCTCTATACACACACAACCGCGTCGAGCAATCATCCATCAAAAGCTTTTACAAATAACAGCAATGAGACTCCGCCCCAGTAGCTCCCCAAACTCCATTCTATTCAGCCTCTCTCTCTCCCTGCTCTACTGTAGGTCTATTCCCTATCCCACCACCACCAAGAGGAAGGGGCGGGGGAGTCAGCATGAACACGATGCGGGGGGGGGATAGTAATTACGCCAAAGCATCCGAGTGAGCAGCTCAGGGGAAAACACAAGGGCAGTTTCGCGAATTTATCATCACAGTAATTCTCGATTTTCAAGCCCACTTTTTCATGGCGAGTCCTCAAAATCATGCTGGGATCGGACACTTCAAAATAAAATGGTTGACTTCATGGTCAATTTTGGGCAAGGGTACTTGAGACTTTTTCGTGCATGGTGTTATGATGAACACGTCCGCCCAGACTCGTGTCGATCAGTAAAATTGGCGTCAGGGGTAAATTTATTTCCGACTTTCCAAAATGGCCGACTTCCCGTTGAAGCTAGAACATGGGTCATTGAGTTTTCTCTGCGTCTTGATTTGATAGACAAGTCTGCCCAATTTGTGACATTTGGCGAAACTCACGCATTTTTTGGTGGGGTGGGGGGGGGCTGAATTTTCATGAGATGTTTGAAACCAAAATGGCTGACTTCCCATTCAATGTCAGGCATGACTTTGGTGCATCATGTTATGATTGACTTGTCTACCCAATTTTGTGTGGTTTGTAAACTGGTGTCAGGGGCTTATTTTAAACTTTCCAAACCAATTTAAGGTGTTTCTGGTGATTTTAATTGCAGAATATGTTGAAGGACATTTGCAATATAAAACAGTGAGGGTGAGGCGCTGAGTCAATAAAACGAAGCAAAAACATTCCAACAGACGCAAAGTGACGCCTTGATAAAGTGCAATATTATGAAATATAACAGCCTACCTTGGACGGGACTGCACTAGCAAAAATAAGTACCCCTCCCCACATGCTGGCCTCCTTTTCCTGCTCTCAGAATATCAAAAATAGCTGCGCCGGGTGGTGTCGTTAAGTGGCTACAACTTCTGACATCGGATCGCAAACCTTTCCTGCACATAAATCTAAAGTGGTATCTGTAAAGTTGAAAGAATGGAAAGGTAAAGCAAGTTTCACATTTGTTCATATCTTTGTTGGGGGTAAAAAAAACCAATAACAAACTAACAGCGTATAAGTAACCTGTATTTGTATAACCCCAAAATATGCTACTTAGACATTTTAGTATCTGCCTGTGACTGTCTAGAGTTGGAAAAAAAACGCAGGATTTAAAAAAAATGTACATTCATGGTTTAGGTTTGGGAAGAAAAGGGGGGAAAAAAACAGTAAAACCGAGTAGCGTTGCCATGGCCACCTCTGCTGGAAGCTTGACTCTGGTGGGAGGGGGCGCAAGGTCAGTCGGAACTGATGCCCCCTCCGCCGCACCCGAAAGAAAAAAAAACCCCTCCAGAGTGACAGCAAACAAATTGCCCACAGGCCGAGTATGGCCACTTCTTTTGTGAGCCGCCACAGGGGAGTCAGGAGGGAGGCGGAGGCACTTCTTGCTGCGTAAAGTCTCTAACAAACAGTAGCTAGAGATCATCCCTTCCTGTACAACAGCCGTTCATAAAAAATACAGTCATGCACAGCTCAGGATTTTTTCTCCTGGTGCTAAAGGGCGGGGGGCGCTTGACCGATAAGTAGGGAGCTGATAAATTTTATGAATACTGGATAAATAAAATGCTGTGATGTGTGGGGGGAGGGTGGGGGTGGGGGCTATCCAGATTTCTGATTGGGCGATAGTAGCCCCAAGCTTCAGTGAAGTGCCATCCTTGAATCTAACTAAAGGAGGCTAAACTAACTGTCTGTTACACCTTTACCGCACGGAAGTTTCCCTTTCGAAACGGTCGTCTAGGCTAAACTAGCTGGCGGTCGTTCCTTCCTGACTCCTTCAGCAACAACAGTTCACAAAGGCTAAGCTAGTGAGCAATCGCCTGATCTTTCTAGTCTATTTTGGCCCACAAATATTTTAAGACAATTTGAATTTTTTATATAATATATACATGAAACATGAAGCGTCTTCTCCAAATAATGACACCATTTAAGATCATTCGCGAAGTCATCGCCAGGGCGAGGGCAGATCTGGCGGAAACATGTCGCCTTCTGGCGGACAACAACGAGCATTGCAGCAGCGCTTGACAAAGGGATATGCTGATTGGATGCCGATGAGTTGTGACAAAATAAAGAAAACAAGCGTTTGTATGAAAAGTTTTAATCCATATGTGGACGATGGCAAGTGAATGTTATTTTGCTCTAAAGCTAGACAAAAGCCCCCCTCCCCCCAAAAAATAATAATAATAATAATCAAGCATTCGACATCACATATGCCTAAACGGTCCTTTCTCTCGTCAAGTGCACTGTCGTACACAGCGTAGACATTCCACATTTACAAAATTACACAATAACAAGACCTCAACGTTAAAAAAAACATTCACAAGTAAACATTAAGTTTATGAATGAATTTTGCTGAATTAGCTATTTGTGAAAAGGAAGGTCATTTACACGTTCCACACGCACACATTAGCACAACCTGCATATACCTTTCCTCAACCCACAAGCTGTTTGAAAATTAACCGATACCCTACGAGCACACACCTTGTCCTCACTAGTCGAACAAGAACAATTAGCGCAGCTTTGCATCACTATTAATGTCATGATTGTATTAGTGTGTAGTAGTTGGTTTACTTGTGCTCTAAATTGTCTGTGTACTAGTACATTCTTTGTTCTTACTAATAGATGATGCTGTGCAATAGTAGAATGATTAGTAGACAATAGTAAACCACTAAATTACACCGGTAATGATACAACTCATCCAGTTTTGCCTCATTAGTGACTCGTGCGCTCTCGTCATTCTAATAGTATGGAGCAATGTGAGAGTAGTGGAAAGCAGCGGTGAAAAGAAAAAAATAACACAACTGATTCATTCTACAAGTGCTCAGAAGTACCAGAGAGTAGTATAAAGCATAGCAAATTGAAAACTACATTACAAGTAAGATGGCCGCTCTATTAGAGTGCCATAAGTCATTCCACTAGTGGGACGAATTGTCTTCTTTGTGAAGACAAAGAGTGTACTCGAAAATGGACAATTTAGAGCACTAGTAGGATACTGAATAAACATGTCGACACCTTTCCATAAACCCAATATGCCTGCCGCTGACATCATTCCACCCCTTTGGGGGTCAGGAAGTGCAAAGCACTCTGGGAAGTTTCCCCAAAGCCGTCCGATCACAGGCCCACGCTTTGACAGACAGCACCATGTGACTAATGCCTTCCTGCCTGAACAACATCCCCCCCTTCCATTTTACATGTTTAAAAAAAAAAAACTCCACCTCTTTGATAACTCTAACATCACTTCCTTCATTTAGCTAACCAAATGAGGAGAAACACACAACAAAAAGTGTAACAGAATAGTAATTCTAAATGTAAACAGTACACATACATCACTTCCATCGTCCTCGTAAACTGGGTTAAAGTGGACTTACAGTAGCTGCCTATCGTAAACAGGGAAATGTAAGCAAGGTTGACATGGCTGCAGTGTGTCAGTCATACACTGGCCACATCCCAAATACTAAATATTAAATGTGATATTGATTAGAAGTGATCATTACCAGTCAAGTCTCCCAGTCAGTCTGTCAAGGCTATCTTATCTAGCAGTCACCGCTGCATGTATGTTTGTGGCCATTTAGAAGCAGGATCATCCACGAATCGTATGCTGACTATCAGTCATTGATCAACACTACAGTCTATGAAGGCTAAGCAAGATAGCGGTCATCAATTTCCATTTGGTAGTGGTCATTAATAAGCAGTACGGTCCATAAAAGCTAAGCTCGATGGCGTATAAACAGTACAGTTTAGGAATGCTACGCTAGCTAGCCGGTCATCACTTGTTGTACAGAGGTGGTCATTTGTAAACAACAGAACAGTCGGTGAAGGCTGTGCTATCGAGTGATAATCGCGTCCTGTTTGATTGTTTATAAAACTATCCATCTTACAAATGCGAGGATAGCTAGTGATTCTTACTTCAGGTACAGAAGCGTTTGCCTACTAATTGGTAGTTTAAATAGGCTATGCTAGCTGGCGGTCAGCTCTTCCTGTAGAGTAGTGGTGGCCTATAACCGGCACAGTCGGCAAAGGATAAGCTACTTATCAGTCATATCTTCCTGTACGGTTGAAGTTGTTCATTCAAAGAACAGTTTTGTCTGTGCTATGCGAAATAGCAATATTCCTTTGTTGAACGATGGTCGTCAGT
Organism: Hippocampus guttulatus; assembly: GCF_054856545.1. Classification (NCBI taxonomy): domain Eukaryota; kingdom Metazoa; phylum Chordata; class Actinopteri; order Syngnathiformes; family Syngnathidae; genus Hippocampus; species Hippocampus guttulatus. The sequence goes on along the minus strand of NC_141269.1, from coordinate 1,754,462 downwards.
CAATGTGACAGCCCGTCTAGGCTACGCTAGGTAATAACCATAGACACCTGTTAAGCGGCGGCAGTTCATAAAACATTACGGCTTATGAATGCTTCCTGTACGGTAATGGCGGTTCATAAAGAGTACAATCTCAAAAGCTATGCTAGCTAGTAGTCCTCCCTTCTTGGATAGAATCGATTGATTTAGAATGGTTCCGCTTACAAATGCTACTATAACTCCATCAGCGTGAAGACGTCTCCTCGAAGACCAGGACGTGGTGGCGGCTTGGCCTCTAGAGCGAAATCTCCTGAGACGGAGAGAACAATCTGGCCACGGACGAAGGCGTGTCCTGATAAAAAATGGACACATTAGGCTGAAGCTCGCAAGTGTGTCATATGTGTGCGTATTTTTGATCTTGTCCATGGACTACCTTGGACACTTTTGCAGCTTTGTCCCTACTAAAGTCAAAGTCTGGATTTTTCAACACCAGCCCCGCCCCGCAGTGCCTGCCACCGTTCAGTGGAGTTTTCACCTACACACACGCACACACGCCGTCTTCTGAACATTGCCTGTCTTCAAAAGCCTCATCAGTTTTGGAACATGATTACATGATTGTGTACATGCTACATGCGTGATGTCGATGTTTTGCTGAATACGCTCTATGAGTGTCTCACCTGCTGCAGAATGGCATTCTCTTTGCCGCATTTGTGAGATACCCTGGCGACTGTGTCCGGCGTCAGCTGACCGGCACGAGCTTTACGCTGGGATCAGAAAGAAAAGAGTCATGTGGAAACACCACAATAAAATATTTGGGAAAATAATGTCCCAGATGAAAACACTGAGTGACAAAATGGGAACAAAAAGAGAACCAAAACATGCAAAACAAAATGACAAAAAAAAAAAAAAAAAAAAAAAGGTTTCTGCCGGATTTTTTTTTTTTTTTTACATTGTGCAGTGTCATACAAGTGTGAAAACGAATTGACAAAAGAGTCTCTTGGACTCTAAAGAGTCCACTCTACATTTCAGTGTAAACAGTTTCAGAACTTATTGTCAAACATGCAAAATGCATGAAGAAGCCAATCTCAGAATTCACTTCACAAGGTCTTTAAAAAAAAAACATCAAAGACTGAGTTACCTTGATGAGTCCTCCAAAGGAACGCGACCGCAGGCGCTTTTTGCTGGGATCATTGTGCGGACTTGTGGCTGAGGCCGCAGCTGTTTGTTTGACCATCTGCACATCAAGTAATTACAGTAATTAATACATTTATTACTGTATAATAAGATAAGAAAACCTTTATTAGTCTCGCAATGGAGAAATTCCCAATTCACAGCAGCAAAGTTATGAAAGGAAGAAGTAGAAGTATTCTTTTTTTTTTTATTTAAAAAAAACCGTGATACTCTACAATATACCCCCCCCCAAATGTTTTTTCTTTTAATCACAAATTGGTAAATTTGTGGGTGCCACTGTATTGGTAATAAGATAAGAAAACCTTTATTAGTCTCGCAATGGAGAAATTCCCAATTCACAGCAGCAAAGTTATGAAAGGAAGAAGTAGAAGAACAAAATATAGGAGCTGCTGGAAGGCAGCCACTCTCGCGGCGCCATTTTGAAGTCAAAATAACACAACACAACACATAGGACACAGACAGTTGTGCAATCTTCACCACTTTTCTGCATACAAGAATAGCGTAGGGAGCCAACCTGTCGGACCAGCTTCTTCTTCTTAGCCGAGTCGGGCATGTTATGGTGCACGTGCCTGAAGAGGTCCTGAAGCGCCTCTTCCGTGTACTGCTGAGCGGGTGATGGGCACTGATCTGGAGCAGCCTCAAACGCAACCGGGGCCGCCCGCCGCTTCAGGGGAGAAGCCGACTGCCGGCGGGGCGAGCCGTTCAGTGACAACAGGTCCAGGTCGTCCTGAAGGAGACATACATTAGCAGCCGAAAACATTCTCTCTCTCCCTTTTTAATTTAATTTTATTTTTTTTAGATACGTCAGATAAAAATGACAGCTGTGGGGCAAAGAGCCATGTTGTGAGTATATGACCAAAGGGTTTGCTATTGTCTAAACACGTGACTGACGTCTTTAGGCAATGACGTGAGTGTGTAAGTTAAGTAACACAAACGACTTTGTATTAATAATAATAAGAATAATATTATTATTATCATCATCAACATCATTAGAATGGCAAAGTAAGCAACCCTGGCTGTTAGTAGCTATATGATGTCAGGAGTTAATTTAAAATAAATGAATAAATACAATTTCCCTTTGACTGCTCCCTTGCAGGACATAAGTTGAAGGACCAACAACAAAACAGGCCAAATATCCAAGGAAAACAAAATACAAGTGATTTAAACCATACAGTAACAAACACGACCGCCACAAGATGGCGCCGAATTATACGTTTACCGGCTTTGTCCGGGCCATAAAAAAACGGCGACAAAGCGCTGCCTGGTGTGAACGGACATGGCTTATAAATGCGAATTGATGGGGAGGAGGGTTTTCATAAACAATATTTATCAATGCAAATAGGTCAAGCTTTGACTGACCTTGCTGCGCAAGGTGGCGGTCTTCATGAAGTGTGTCCGGGCATGTTCCCTCAGGTACACTGGCGCCTGACACACAAACAAGTCAATGGGTGCGAAAGTCAGCTAAATCTGACAAAAATCGCCACCTTTGGTACAAAGCTTTTTATTTATTTATTACGTCAACGGGCTGGACACAGCATGTAGCCCGTGCGTTTCTTGGGGTTTGTTTGATGTGTGTTTGTGTGTTAGTCACCTTGAAGAGTTTCTGTGAGTGTCTGATGAGGAAGGCCATGCTGTTGTTGAGTGTCTTCAGGTGGTCTTTCAGGTCGTTGGCTGTCATCTGCGGCAGGAAACACAAATACAAACTTTAAATAACAGGCCAAAAAAAAAAAAGTTGTTTAAAATTGCGAACCGGAAAAAAATAAAATTAAAATGAAAACAGACTCGGGCTCTGCCCCCCCCCACCCCCACCACAAAAAAAGCACTCAAATGTTGAACATTTGGCACAGAATTATAGAGAGTCACTAATATATTAACAGCCAATATACTAACAATCACATTACCTGTTGGTTGAGAATTCATGAGCAACCGACAGTAACACCGAGTGGCTTCACAACAAGCAGAGCAAGGCAAAATGTTTTGCATTTCGATTGGCGCGGCCCGCCAACAAAGTAGCATTTCTCGAAACGCCGCCTTCTCGATCGGTTGAATGCGCCGTCTTACGTGGCGCGGCCAGAGCACATGCGGAGCGAACATGAGCGCCAGGTTGAAGGCGGACATCTTGTTGGCGTCCTGCCGCTTTGCGGTGTGGTAGAGGAGGTCCAGCAGCAGCTTGAGCAGCGAGCGGTTGGCGGGGGGCAGCAGGAGGAGGAGGAGCTGGAGGGCCTCCGTCTGACGCTCCTTATTGGGCGCCGACGTCTTGTTGCCGTGCTCATCCAGCAACGTCATGTCTGGAAAGACAAAAGGACATCGGGTCCGCGTTGGGAATCTTACAAACCTTTCGGACGTGCGAACGCTTGCGTCTTCGCTGTATTTGGAATACTGGCGCAACTCCGGATTTGGAGTGTGCCCTAAGTGTCAAAGTCGTGTCCGAGTCCTACCGGCGATCCGGAGGTGGACGTGGAAGTGTCTGTGCGTGAGCAAGGGTTCAGGCAACTCCCCCAGGAAGGTCTTGAGCAGCGTGGCGGCGTCGTTGGGATGGAAGCCTGCGGACTGCAAGTCGACGTCGGCGCCGCTGGTCAGGAGCTCCTTCAGGGCCTGCTGCCGCACGCTGTTGCCGGGAACCCGGAACAGACCCTCCACGTGCAGATCTGGTCCCGGAGAGAGCAGGGGAAAACTCAGGCTTGCACCAAGGGGAACCAAAGGCGACGAGTTCAGCGGGACCGGTTGTGAGCAATACTCAGTAGAGTGGAACGTTATGAAGAAATGGTGGGGATAAAGTACGATGAAAAATAACACAGTCCTAGAATAACATGAAACAGAGCGGAAGAATCTGAAGACAAATAGTTGAAATAGGATCTCGTCTCTATTGTATTCAGAAAAAAAACCCAAATGTGATCTGGAATAACAGTTCGTAGAGAGGAACCTTGACAATAATTACCACTTTAAATGATGACCTCTGTCATATTTTCACGATTTTATATGAATATGTTTTTTTGCCGTCAACATTTCATCGGGATCCTGGCCACCCCTGCTAAAATCGGCTGCATCAGTAGTTGAACACATGATTCAAACGGAAAAGATGCCATGAGCATCTAGTTTACTTTAGGAAAACAGCAAATGACAGCTCCTGCCACCTACTGAGTGGATGTGCAATTACACATTATTTTAGTTGTAAAATTATACATTGTTTTTTCTTTTTTGGTTGTTTTTATTTTTATTTTTTTAAAGGACTGCATTACGTAGAATAAAGTAGCAGTAGATTTAACACTAGGCAAAAAATAATAATAATATTAATGGAGATTAAAGAGACCACCAGAATAAAACAGTCAACTTACTTTTACTGAGGAATTCAATGAGCCGGTATATGTGAGCCACAGCGCTCTCTGACAGCGCAGCCCCAAACATGGCACCTTTCTCTGAGAAAACAACAACAACAGTCACTCAAAACACTCTGTCCTAGATCCTACAGTACTCTCCTCCCGACTAGTGTGGGTGTTCCCAACGTCACATTTCATCAATTGGTAACAATTGCCATCAATAAGTAACCAAAACACTTGGTTGGCCACAAGCCAACCTTTGCGTTTGAGGAAGTTGAACGAGCGGAAGAATCCGGGGGTCTTGGGGCCCTCCTCGCCGAGGAGCTGGGAGAACTCGGCGCCGGGAAGGTCGATCAGGCGAGTGATGTTGCTCAACACAAGCTCCAGGAAGACGTCGGCGTTCTCGTGCCGGAGCTTCTCCACAAAAAAGTCCGGGTTGAAGATGACGGGCAGGCGGGTGACGGCGGCGGCTTGGGAGCCTCTCGGCGGTGACCCATCCCCATGGACCACCGTGTTGGAGTGCCTGGACATCACACACAGACTTGTTTACATTTACAAAGTGTTTTTATATTTTATATAAAGCATTTTAGTGGTTTAAAAACCAGGCACAGGGTTTTTTTCCCCCAAAGAAATATCCATTGTGGTTTCGGCCATCCATTATGGCATTGTCTGCTGGTCAGGCAGCATCTCGGCCCAGGACCGAAAGAGATTGGTCAGGAGGGCCAGTTCTGTCCTGGGCTCCTCCCTGGACACTCTGGAGGAGGTGGGCAACAGGAGGATGCTAGGTAACCTAAAAGCTATGATGGACAGTCCTTCCCACCCCCTCCAAGCCGCCCTGACAGCACTGGGTAGCTCTTTCAGCCAGAGACTGTTACACCCGCGCTGCAAGAAGGAGAGATACCGCCGCTCGTTCCTACGACTGCTGTCAGGCTGCTGAATAAAAAATAAAATTACGTGAAAAACAATTGTAAATAGCACAGCCACCTTATCTATATCTATATTTATATTGCACTCAATTGAACTGTGTGACATTATTTTTGCAAATGCAAACACTTTGTTTCCTTCTTTCTTCTTTCTACCCCCAATTTTGCTGCTGTAGACTGTAAATTTCCCCAGTGTGGGACAAATAAAGGATATCTTAATCTTAATTATAATCATTTTAAAAGGGGGACTGGTAGTTAAAACAAATAGCGATCAATATCTCAACATTTTTAATTTTGGTATTTCAGCAATAAAAAAGGAAATTGATCATTGACTTTTGCCGGCCACAAAAATGATGTGGTGGGGCAGATCTGGGCCCCGGGGCCTTGCATTTGACACCACTGGCTTACTGCCAAACTAAACGTTTTTATTTATGCATGAGCCTGATACTTTTGCATGAACTTTAGCCTGAAGTATGAGAGAAGGTCATCATTTGGAATATTTGCATAATTCATTTAATTCAATTCGATTCTGAGCCATTCAAATGTAAAATACTGTAGTGGGTGTCGGACGTGACGTACGGTCAACGCGTTTGACACTCACGTTGTTCAAAAATATATATATCAAATATGAATGTAAATGCGCAAAAGTCGTAAAAGTTATACGGATGGTAAACGGTCAACTCTTGATTGGGATCGATTTGATTTTTGGGACGGCTAGCGGCTAACGAACGAACACGAGTGACAGCAGCGGTCTGTCGAAGTGACAGTGGTTCGGATTTACCCGCTTTTACAGCTCCCCAGTTCTACGCTTCCGCTTTGGACCGCGTTAAAGTGGGATCCTCCACCAATGCTGCGCAAGAAAGTAACGGTGGAACGTGTCTTTACCTCGTATTTGCAGTGACTTGGTCGGCATCTTTACCGGCAGCCATGTTTAGTCCCTTCAAATCCGCCGCTATTTCCTACACTCCGCCCACCTTTCAGCCATTGGGCGGGTCGCGATTAAGGGCGTGGTGCAGGCTGGGTTAGGATAGTGCCATTTTGTGATTGGCCAGTTTAAATTTGCCAAAACAACAAACTTTCCTCATGTCAAAACTGAACCCACCAAACAAAAAAGGGAATACAACACGGGTTAACGGTGTAACGTTTTATTATCTGTACTTTTAATTTTTTTTTCATTACACTGTACTGATTTTTTCTCACTTTTGTTCCGCTAACAATTTATTATCTGCTCTCATCTCATTTGTTGTTTTCCAAAAAGCCACATATCACCAAATATTAAGCCGTTCTGTGATCTTGACAGGAAGAAAAAAAAAATCAGAAAATCAAGAAATTAACTGAATCAATATTTTTCTTATCTAATCTTTTCGCCATTATTCCAATTTATTTGACAGGGATGTATCCTGGATTTGTTTCGTTTGAGGGAGGGGCTTCATAAGGGGCACTGACTGCAGAACTATGGATCGAATGTTACATTCTATGCATGTACAAGTCTTGATCACGTGGCCAGACTGGGAAAAAAATGGTCATGCATCTCTGGTATTGTTCAGGGAGCCGGGGCAAAATGTGGAGGTGATCTAGCCCGCAGGATGTAGTTTGGGGACCACTGTTTTAGATGTTTTCCTCCTCCAACACACCGGATCAGATCTAGATTAAAATATATTTTGACAAACATGGAACAAATATCTAAAATTTGACAGATATAACTGTTCAATGGATTGCATGTGTTAGACTTTGATTGCTAACATTGCATGATCTGGAGCAGATCTGGATTAAAAACACGGTCCGACAATAAAATCTGACAACGCTTGACTGAGGTACGCAGAAACATCTTCAATGGACTCTAGGCCTTTACATTGCTTTCCAAATGTGTCATCGGGATCACATCCGGATGAAAGCACATTTTGAGAAACAGAACAGACGACATTTGGCAGAGGTAGAACATGTTCAATGGACTCTGACAATCTACATTCAGACTGCTTACAAATACTTTTTGACAGTTTGTTATTCCAAAAGTGTGCTTTGCGTTGAACAAAAAAGAAATGTAGACTCACTTTGGGGGTGGTGGGGAGAAAGACAAAGTAGGACACATTTGTTTATCTCATCTCTGTATTTTTTATTTTTTTTAACAGTGTAATCATGCGCGTCAGTGAGGAAAGAGGAAGAGACCAAACTCTCACTCTCTCAATTCTTCTTCGCAGAGACGGCGACGAGAGGCGAGCATCAGATACAAATAAGCAGCAAACATGAGCTGGACTCCACAAAAGGCAATCGTCATCTGTGCCCTCTTGCTCTCCAACGTACAAGGTATGACCTCGCCTACATTTTGACATATCGCTCACACGGTCCGAAAGTATCCCAGCGCTGATTTTCTACATTTTATTTTCTTATTGTCTACCTCACCAACAAATAAATAAATAAACCATTTTTTTACAAATAAATAAATAAATAAACTCTTGCAGGAATGTCTAAGCAATTGACAAATGGACACACTTTAAAGTGACAGACAAATTCACATTCTGTTTGCTTCACTTCCTGCCACAGAAAACATCTTGATGATACAAATCAGGAAAAGATGAGCTGAGAGAGCGAGAGTGCGAGAGAGCGCGTGAGAGAGAGCGAGAGAGAGAGAGAGAGAGAGAGAGAGAGAGAGAGAGCGAGAGAGAGCGAGAGCGCGAGAGAGAGAGAGAGCGCACCAACCAAGGCTTTTGTCCCCCATGCACATTTGAGTGTTGAGCTACATTCATTTAGATTGCTTTTAAAAGGCTCATTTGGATCAGAACTCGGTTTCCCAACCACGCATCTGATCCGACAACATTGGACAGCTTCTTCCACGGGTGTTGGCGTGTTACATTTACATTGCTTTCAAACACTGTCATCTGGATCAGATCTGGTGCCGCTCCAGAGAGAGATACAAAATACAACTTGTCCAATGGATTTGGATATGTTACACTGCCATCTCGATCTGATCCGGATTAAAACACCGTTTGCCAAACGAGCAGGAAATCTGATGACAGATCATAGAACATTCAAGAGACTTTCACGTATGACATTGTTTCCAGATGAGTCATCCGGATCCGATCTGGTTGAAAACATGTGACAGAAACATCAACGCATTTGAAAGAGACGCCGCATAGCAAGTGTTCGATTATACTCTAACATCACTTCCAAATCTGTAATCTGGATTAGATGTAGTGCACTTCGGGTTGATAAAAACAAGTTGGCTATGTAGACAGAAAAAAACCCACAAAAAACGACAGAAAGCAAAAGTAAGAAGCATTCATCCATCACAACTTTTTTTTTTTTTTTTTTTTACACATCACAAAGTTGTGCTCATGCATGTCAATGAGGGAAAGAGGAAGAAGGTCTTTGAAAAGAAATATGATCGTCAGCACAACTTTGTGTCATCTCTGAACAACGAATGCGAACGTGTTACACTGACATTGCTTGCAACAAACTAATCTGGACGAGACCTGGTTTAAAATACGGATTGACATAATGACAGCAAATGGGACGATATATGACAGAGCTATCATGTGTTCGGTGGACTATTACTTTGCTACCAGCTGCGTCATTCGGGATCAGATCTGGATTTAAAACACAGTTGGAGAAACAGGCAACAAACCTGAGAGCTCGAGATCGCGTGCTCAGTGGAATTTGCCGGGTTCCATTTTGATTTCTTCAGAATGCATAACCCGGATGAGATCGCAATCGAAACCTATTTAAAAAAGAAAGAAAAAAAATGTTGCATTTTTCAACGAACATGGATTTTACAAGGCCAAAATTGCATTAAAAAAAAAAAAGAGAACTCACATTTGATAATAAAGCTGAGCCATGTTGTTTTTACATCTCGACAAACGAAACAAGCCGAAGGAAACGAGAATCAAGTCACGTTTGCAATAAATTCTGCAGGTTCTTTAGTTTTAACTCTTTCAATGACAGATATTTTCAGATCTTTCTTTTCCCATATAAAGAAGTGTCTGGGGTTGAAATCATGGATTCTTAACCCCCCCCCCCCCCAAAAAAAACAAAACAAACAAACATGAAAACGCGTCCTTGGCACCATTTTTAAATCCGCTTCTCCTCACGAGGTTTGCGGGTGTGCCGGAGCCTATCCCATCAATCTTCAGGCAGTAGGCGGGGGACACCCTGAACTGGTCGCCAGCCCATCGCATGGCATGCATCGATGAAAACCATTCGCGCTCACACAGTCACACCTTGCGACAATTTTGAGTGTTCCATAAACCTGCCATGCGTGTTTTGGGAATGTGGGAGGAAACCCGAGTACCCGGAGAAAACCCACGCGGGCGCAGGGGAGAACATACAAATGCCACACCGGAACTCGAACCCACAACCCCACTGTGAGGCGAGCATGCTCAACAGTCAACCGCCGTTGATTCAGTAGATTTCTGCAGATGTTTTTTTTTTCTTCCCCAGATTAAACAAAACATATGGGGGGAAAAAATGGCACGTACTTCCCCTCAAGAATAAACGTGCATATGATTTTGAAAATGTGTTTCAGCGTTGGAGACAAATGGCTGGGGAGGCTTTTACGATGTGACGACCATCTGCGGCCTCAGAGGAAGCTCAGTGGAGCTCGTGTGCACGTTCCGGTACCCTCAAACAAAAAACGCGAGCGTCAAGACTCTGTGGTTCACCAAATGGAACAATCAAGAGCCGAAAGATTTGCGGTCGGACCCTCAGTACGCCGGTCGTCTTCGCTTTGACTGCCAAGACAACAAGTGCCGTTTGTCAATCAGCCAGTTGAGGGAAAGCGACGCCGGCGAGTACAAATTCAGATTTGTCACGACTGTAAACAGCTACACCGTCACGCCCGGAGTCACTCTGACCGTCAATGGTAAGGATTGTCCCTCAAAGCACTTTTACACCAAGCGGGAAGGTCTCATAACGTCATTGCACATCGGTCGTATTTTTAGATTAAGTTTTTAAAAAGAATTCTTGATTTAAAAAAAAAAACGTATTTTTTTGTTGGGTTTTTGTTGGGGTTTTTTTGGGTGATGGGGTTAAGCATTTGGCCTACATTACACCAATATGTTTGAAAACGGAGTCAACGATGTTTATTTGTAATTTTATGGTTGTATTATGCCTGCAGTGCAGCGTTTCCCAGCGCGGGCTTGCGCGTGCGGAAGTCAATCACATTATTGGGAAAAAAAATACGGAAATTGTAGACGTAACACAAAACATTTAGCAACTTGCTTTTCCAACATATTGGTCGTGTATGCGCAAGTCAATACCTCGTGGCGTTCTGGGGAAAATGCATTGAGCCTCCATGGACGTTTAAACGTATTTTTTACATACATGAGGATGGATTTGCAAGTCCAAGTTGGTTGAAAACTTGAAGTTGTCCATAGGTATGAATGCACCCAATGTCCACTGGTCTCCAGCTCCGTGTGAAACTGGTGACCAATCGGGTGTATCCTCAACTGGAATTGACTCTGGAACAAGTGACCCCGAATAGGTTCACAAGTTTAGACAAAGCAAACTGTCATCCGGTTTGTAAATTGTTAATCCGCATGGGTCGCAGGTGAGTTGGAGCTGGTGGTAGGAAAATCAAGCTTCAATTTTGCTTTGTGAACCAGTCGCTGTTTTTTCGACTCCTCTGTATGGCACTGTTGGTTTAAGTAAAGGGCTTAAAGAAATGACAAGTCAGTGTACTGAGTCCAATCTTGAGGAGTCAAAAAAAAAAAAATACAACTGGTTCATGAGGCACATTTGAAGCTTCATTTTCCCATACCTAGTCGGAGCCTATCCCCAGCTAACTTAGGCTGACGGTTTAGCTTCGATGAAGCTAAAGGACATGTTTTTGGCGTGTGAGAGGGAGGGTACCAGCAGGAAGGTCACGCAAGCGTGGGGGGGGGGGGGGGGACGTGCAGATGCGACATCGAAAGTCCAAAGTCTCGATTGGAACCTCAGAACATTCAGGCGGCTGTGCTAATCGCTCGTTCGCCGTACCGTCGCAATGGAAACACACAGCACACACGCATACAAACACAAATTTGAATGAAGCGGCATTTACTCCTCTTGGCGGAAATGAACTTTGACACTTTTCTGTTGAAATGAATGCCTTGTGACACAAGATGTCTATTTCTTCCTCTCAAATTCAGATCTCAGTGTACAAGTGAGGAATGGACTGACATGTGTCAGCAAATGCAATCCGGACACTGGTGCTTCATACATCTGGTACAAGAATGGTCAAGAAATCAAAAACGCAAACTCTTTTTCGTATAGTGATGACCGCTCTTATCTGTCTCGCGGCTATGACTACGGACACAGTTACTCCTGTGCTATAAGAGGATACCAGCAGCTCGTGTCTCCTCCTCTGTGTGAGTTGTCGACTCCTGCCGCTCTAGATCGAAGCACCTAGCTACTTGCTAATGCTAAAAGTGCTTTTTCAATCTTTCAGGTCCGTCCGGCAGCAACTGGTGTAACCGGGTGCTTTACGAAGAGAGAAGCATCTGCGCTCTCAAAGGCTCCACAGTGGACATTAGTTGCACTTACAGCACCTACTCCAGTTCTCAGGTCACATCAAAAATCTGGTTCACAAAAAACGATCCTCGGGGCCTCAAGTTGGACGATCGCTACAAGGCTCGTGTTGAGCTCTTTGAAAAATTTCAAGGACAATCGACTCTGAGAATCAACAACTTGATGGAGAGCGATTCTGCGGATTACCGCTTCAGATTCACCACAAAAAGAAACTTTGCCTGGACGAGTACTTTGCCCGGAACCATTTTGACTGTCGCGGGTAAGAGTGAAACACAATCGATGGAATACGAGTTCATTCCACTTTCATTTCCAGGTACTAGTGAGGATTTAGGGGAGTGGGGCCTATCCCCGAATCCAAACTGACGCTCCAGTGTGAGTACCGATATCAAAACGAAGGCCTACGATCGGTACCAAAGCCAGAAGTGGAACGTTTTGCAACGTCCGGACCTTAACCCCAAAGAGCAAATGCGTTTCCTGGACTCACCTGTTTTGCTCTTCCCGTCTCCAGTTGTGCAGGTGCAGGTGGTGCTCGTCACGGTGAAAGAGTTTTACGTCGTGGCTCAGCTATTGTGCCACTTGAGCTGCAGCCCGCCATCTCCTTTGTCTTTCTGCTGGTCGAGGAACGGACAGCCGGTGGGCGACTGTGCCCCATCCCAGATGGACAAACCCTGGGAAGTTATTTTATATCCTGGCGAATACGTCAGCTGTGCGGTGAAAGGATATCCGCTCAACGTCTCTGCTCGGCTGTGTGGGTTTATTTTTCATCAACTCTTTTCTTTAAACCAGCCTATCGAGCATTTACATTATTACGAATCAAACATGTCGCTTCATTTCGACTAAAATTGGTTCAATAGAATGTGTCAACCTGTCAAATTAGTTTCTCGTTTTTAAAATCATTGGTCAATGTATTTAATGTAAATATTACAATAAAAATTGTCAAATAGAAATTATAAATAAAATAATAAATTTTACATCTCTAATAAAAATTAAAATAATCGATTCCTCTATTGTAAATAATACAACATAAAACTATCCATATTTTTTCTTGTTTTAAATAATATTTAAAAAATGATATCCATCTGTCTTCTTTTTTTTTCTAATTGGTATTTATTTTAAGGAACACAAGAAAAAATAGTAAACCAAACTATTGACATGATTATTTCACTTGGTCACTCCGGACGTTACAGTCCACTTGCATGGGGTCCCAAGTGGGGGCAATGACTCACCCGGAGGAGTTGTGCTGAAAAGTCATTACTGCCACCCGCAGGACCGGAGTTGAAGTTGAGTATCTCCATGCGTGTCCTGATTTCCTCGAGTGGATCAGACGCATTTGGGGTTGTTGAGCCTTGGGGGAGGTCAGCTCTCTTCCGACTGACGTTCTGCGCCGTCTTCTCTAGATGCTCCGATGACCCCCTCCGTGTCGCCGAGTGGTCCAGGTGAAATAGTGGAGGGCGAACCGCTGATCCTGACCTGCAGAACCGACCCCGCAATATCATGTCGACACCGATGGTTTAAGAAGATCAGAAACACTGGCATTCAAGAAATAAGTGACGGAGAACAGCTGGTCTTCAAGGCTACCAAGTCTTCAGACTCAGCCGAATATTTTTGTACTGCGGAGAACGAGCTGGGGGCGAAGAAGTCAGAACCCGTCCAAGTCGATGTGAAATGTAAGGCTCGGTACAGCGGTGTAATAGTTGAGGACTCAATGGAGCATCTCAACAACGAGGCCTACGCTGCGTTCCGCAGATGCTCCGAGGAACTGCTCCTTGCTGGTGCGTCCCTCCAAATTCCCAGAGGAGGGCCAGTCCGTGACGCTGACCTGCAGCAGTTACGCGAAGCCGGAGACGAACTACACGTTGTACAGGGACGACCAACCCGTGCGCCTGGAATCAGGAGGAATTTACCGCTTCATCTCCATCCGCCCACAAGATGCCGGACGCTTCTACTGCAAGGCCCGCAATGAATATGGAGAAGCCAACTCTTCAGAAGAGGTCGTTGAAGTCATGTGTAAGTCCCCAAAGTCAACATGGAGGTCTGGACTGGCCACGTCATCCTTGTAAAACCTTTTACAGAAAATACAAACAGAGTAAAAAAAATGTTGAAAAAAAATGTTCAATGTAGATAAATCAGGACGGTTCGTGTGTTGGAACCCGTTATCAAATCAAAATAATCGTTTTTGTTAAAATAAGATGGAAGCAATTCTAACTCAAATGTAAACTATTGAACGCGTTCTCCCCTAGATGGTCCTCGGCCTCCGGAGGTCTCAGCGAAAGCCTCCGACGACATCGGCCCGGGCTCTTGGGTCAGTCTGACGTGTAGCAGCGATGCTAAGCCCAGCGCTAGCTACGCTTGGTACAAGGCCACCGAGGAGTCTCCCCTAACCACGGTGGCCGTCTACAACATCAGCGACTACCAAGCAAAGCATGCCGGCGAGTATCGCTGTGTCGCCCGCAACGTGATGGGAAGCCGCAACGCCACCCTGTGGCTCCCCCCCATGGCCAGTAAGTCTCTCGGCCCCGCTTCAGTCTGGTCGGCCGCTTTAACGTTCCGCTTCTTCAGGTTCACTGACCGCGGCCATCGTGCGTTCTGTCGCGGGCGGCGGCGCGGTACTCGTCCTGCTTCTCGTAGCCGTTGCGCTGCTCAGGTCGGTTCATATTTCCTAAATTGGAAAAATATACATGCTTAGGGGTGTCAAAATATTTACAGATTTTGTTTAAAATTGTGCAAAACATTTTTATTTCTTTATTTATTTTTATGTTAAAGGTCCTTAGATGTCCTCTTATTGGAAATGGCCACAATACCGTTTGTCAAGCAATTTCTTGACACACCTCTCATTCTGGATGGACCGTGTTCTTATTCCGATTTAAGATTAAAAAAAAAGAAAAAAAAAGTTTTGCTACAAAGTGGGTCGCTGTGGCCACGGCGCACTCTCAGGCGGCCACGCAAGTGCAAAGCGACGGTCCCCCGGAACCAAAAGTCAACACATTTAACATTATAAACAGATAAAACTTGAGATGTGTCACATTATCACATGTCACATCATGTTGAAATGTGTTGTGAACTTTTATGGTGTGGCAGCAATATGCTTGTGTGTAATACAAAAAAATAATAAAAAATCGGACATTTCTGGTATTAATTTTTTTTTTTGGGGGGGGTGTTTATGTTACAATTAACAAACATACAAAATGTATTTTACGTTCACGATGCAAAGGCATTAATTTAACTCTGTTTTTGTTCATGATCTTTTAGGAAAAAGATGACATCAAAAGCTCAGGTGAGAAAATAAACCACCAAAACGTTTACATTTTAACATTAACTTACAGTTTCAACAAAATGTTGATACTTAAAAATATCCAAAACTTCCATAATTGTGAAAAACCTTTTTAAAAATGATTATTATAAGGTTTCACATTCAAAATGTATCGCTGTATTTTTGAAACTGTTAAAAATCCTGTTCAAAACCTCAAACAGATAAATGCAAATGAAAACTGCAAAAAAGATCCAAAATGTCACCAGCCAAACGCGAGTTCAGATGGAAGCAGGGGTCCTGCGGACGACCTGGTGTACTCGACGGTGACTTTCTCCAAACAACCTCACATTTACTCCAACGTCCTCGAGGCCCAGAGGCGCACGGGCGAGGATCAGGACGAGGATGTGGAGTACAGCCTCGTCAACTGCGGCGGCCACGCCTTAAAGTGAGTTCGGGCTCCTCCGTTTCTCCTAATTCTGCCCTTCTTATTATTCTCGTGGCCGTCTGAAAATCCATCCAGAAATCTGTGGTAAGTCCCCAGCACAGCCCCAAAATCTGCCTGAGTGTGCACAATGGAAAGTTAAAAAAAAAAAAAAAAAAAATCAGCCCTCACCAACAGTTTCACCCATCAGCACTAAATTGGTCAATCAAGAAAGAAAGAAAAAAAAATCTCAAGGACCCTTGCCCAAAATCGAACAGCAAGTTGGCTATTTTGGTTTGAGGAAAATTCCCTTGAATCAGCTCCCAACTTCAGTTTTATCCACCAACAAAATTGGGAGGCCTTTCCAAGCCCCACATTGAAAAGGAAGTTGACTATTTTGGTTGGAGGCAGCCACTTTACAACACACCTTCATTGATATCACGCTTTCACAACAGCTGCAAATTCCCCCAATAGTGGCCCAGGTGGGTGATTTTGGGATCGATGACCCCGTGACATCAGCACAAGAGCAGGCACAAATGTCCATCTTGTCAAGAGGCACGAAAACAGTCTCAAGGATCTATGCCCCAAAGCCAACAGCAAGTCAACCGTTTTGTTTTCAAGCTGTCATTTGGGGGCAAATTCCTGCAGTTTGCGCCACTTGGAAAGTTAGAAGGAAAAAAATGGGTGGATGTCCATCCGAAAACAGATGCACTACATCGTCTCGGGTGCCTTGAGTTCAATTTGAACACTTAAAATTATGTTCACTGGATGACTTTTGCCCTGCTGGAGCAACTTGATGATCTCGACGGTGTTTCCATCCACGAAGGTGAAGACTCAAGAGGATGCCGGCGCGAGCGAGCTGTACAGCGCCGTGCAGAAAAGACGCATTTGACCTCAGGGACGGATCACCTCTCGACCTGACATTTGTGGCACAGCCAAAAAGTCCAACTATTTTATTTTTTTTTTTTAATGAATTTTTTAAAGCCTTGATAGCGATGCATATAGTTAATACAAAATTTGAGAAATTAGATTAAAAAATTACAGATATATTTTGTTTACCTTTACAGAAAAAAACTGCCATTTTTCTGCCAAAATACAGCCATTATGGGGAAAAAATACTTTTTAGAACAATTTTTAAGACATTCATATTTTTTTACAGAGAATTTTGGTAAATTCACAATTTTTTACTTTTCGAAATATAAATTACCTCGTGTCTGTTTTTTTAAGCGCATGACTTTTTTTTTTACACTTGAATGGCAATTGAATGAATATTGGACTTAAAAACTTTTTTTTTTTTTAATGCTAACATTGCTTCTTTTTTTTCCCACTTGAATGTCAGGTAGAAATGGTCACACAAACATGAGCTAAAGAGTGAATAAAAGTTTGGTAACCCGGGACCAAATAATGGTGATGATCACTTCAAGATTCTTGGAAAGCTTTTATTTTAAAGGATGCGCATACGTCATCATTTCTCACTTGCTGTTTTGAACACAGACACACTTCCAAAGAGAAAATAACAACAACCAAAAAAAAAAAAGGTCGGACTGGCGTCATTTGTCTCACAAGCGGCAGGCGTTGAGCGAGAGTTCCGTGGCGGCGGCGGCCAGGTTGGCGCATTTGTCCCGCAAGATCCCGCCGGCGCATTCGGCGGGCGACGGCCAGCGTTCCACCCACGTGCCCGACCCCAGTGTGTACACAAACCTGACAACACACAAATGGCTCAAGCGCTCACTGCACTGTATGTACTTAAGTCGAAGAAACAGATACTTGTGAGAGGAGAGGGGGCAAGTCGAGGTACTGATGCAACTCCTCTACTGAAGTCAAAGTACAAAAAAAAAAAAAAAAGTACAGACTGAACTTTCTCCGTCATAAATGATCATGATTAGCGACCCTAAGTGTCTTTATGTTACCCGTAGTTTTTTTTAAAAGTTTTTTTTTGGGAGGGGAGGGGCGGATGCGTCTGAAGCCACGTTAACTTGCAGTACGAAACGGTGACGGCGACTTGTGTGCGCGATGCTAGCGTCCCCGTTGTTGAAATTACCTGTTGTTGTCCGTGTCAACGTCCCACTGGTCCTCCTTGGGTCCGATGAGGAGGTAGTGGGAGCCCACCTTCAAGTCCAGTCCCTCTCTGCAGCCCCCGTGCGACACAAATGTCCTGGTCTGACCCGCTTTCACTCCTGCCTCCACCCCTGTTGGGACCATTTGACACCCGCTAAGTGAGGCTCCTCCCAAACACCCCCCCCCCCACCCAACCCTCTCCCGAATACCGAAAAGGAAGCACTCACCCAGTTTGATAACTCGTGTGATCTCCATCTCGTACTTGTCGTAGTAACTCTGTTGGACGCTCACAACTTTTGCCTGAAAAACTGAAAACAAATATCGGAGTTGGGTTCGTTTTGGGTTGGGGCTCAGATTTTCGGGAGATCAATGTTAGGTTCGGTTTAGGGTTGGGCTCTGAAGGCTTGTTCTGAAGGGTGAGGTGAAAGCTAGGGCTGCATATTATGGTCCGGGGGTTGAGTCTTAGGGCAGGGGTGCGTCATGACATGCGGCTCGCGGGGTGGACTTGGCCCACCCAGGTTTGGGCTAGGGTCAGATTCGGGGACAGGAGAGAGGGGGCCTTCTTCGGAATAGTGACAGGGGCGGGAGGGTCTTTTGGGGGTTCGAAAAGTACCGTGGTGCAGAGACTTGCAGGCAAAGGCCTCCCGCTCCTTGGCACCGAAGCTCTCGCCGTCCGCTTTGGCGACGCAGCAGTCGCCTGTGGAAGCGAGTCGACGGAAGGGTCACGGTTCGAGTCTCCATTCATGTTGCGTCGGTCGTCTCTGTGCGTTTTACCTTGCGTGCAGCGGCAGATGTTTTCTTTGCAGATGTGCGTCAGATCCCCCTGGTCCTGAGGGGGCGTGTAGGTCTTACTGCAGCGGTTGTCTAATGACCACCCCAAAAAAATATTTGTATTACTGCCATTATCATCACAAATCAACATCGCCAAAAATGACCAATTAGCACGATGCTAACATCAAATGGAAACATGCTAACGAGATTATATAGCCGTTTTTTTTTTCACCAGTAAATTTGACAATCTGAACAATGATGACCAGTAATCCTTTCACAAATACACGTAACAGAAACAACTCGATACATTTATATGGGAAACTGCTTTTTTTAAGGCAGATTATTTTGCGTGGAGTTCATTAAAGCAGGTAGATCAAACTTTTTGGGTCCTAAGGACCGTCGTCATAATCCTAACACGAAAACCATAACTACCCTGCACCCTAAAATTCCATAGGAATTAAAAAAAAAAAAAAAAAGCCTATTTTGGGGAGAAAAAATAACTTACCCTGCAATCACAAATTCATATTTTTGCTAAAGGAATAAAGTTGTATTTTTTTTTTCAAAATAAAAGTTTATCAGTGAGAAAGAAGACGAGAATAAGCAAGTCAATTTAACGAGTGGAGCAAGTCAGTGAACTATTATTATGATTATTACTTTATGGATTTTGAACATGCACTTTGATTCTCATATTCTTCGCCAAAGAAAGGGGTCATGTTTGGGAAAAGTACATCTCTGCCAAATAAATTGTCATTTGTTCTTGTCTTCTGAAGTCTGTCATAATTAATCGCCACTGCGTCAGAGGGTGCGCCAAAGAAGTGAGAGTATTTACAGTGTACGGAGAATGTGACCAGTACCGGGGTTGTAGTACTCGTACGCAGTGACCGAGGAGGGCTGCAGGAGGCCAACTTTGAAGTTCTGTTGCAGTCTGAAGATCAGGATTTCGGGCTCCTTGTGGGACACCTGAGCCAAAAACGCAAAGAACGCACCAGATGAGCCAGGACCTCGAGTGGCCCGGCGGAACCGCATCAGACGGGCCCGAGGTTGCGCTTCCGGCGACCACCTTGAACAAGTGGATGATGAAGGAGCCTCTGTCGCTGAGGTTGTCCACCATCTTGAAGTTGTAGACGTAGCGGTCCACTGAATTGGACAGCTGAACACACACACGCCATTTCATAGGATGGCGAGCAACACCAATCATATTTGTTGCCAGCCTCAGGGGACACAAATGGGCAATAACGAAAAGCATAGATGGACGTTAAGAAAAATATCGACGCACCAACTCCAGGTCGGAGGTTTCGGGGGTAAAGCCCGTCGGCAGGCTGACGTCCAGCACCGCCATCCTGATGTCGCTGGATCCCAACGTCCTGCGCCCAGCAAATACATTCGATTCACGTCGTCGCATTTATTTTTGTCAGGAATTGATTGAGCACACAGGAATTATTTGAGGGGAGGACGTCACGAAATGGATCGGGTCATCGATTTGGATGAATACACCATCGACATAGAGTAGAAACGTTGTTTCGTTTGTCAGTGTTGTCGGCACGTTTGCTTCTGCGATTAGCTGGGATTTGACGCTGTCGGCAACTTCCGGCGGGGCTCTCACCTGACTTTGATGGTCATCAGGTAGGACTTCTCCACTTCGGCGGGAGGCTTTTCTGTTGAAAAATCAAGGAAAAACCTCAAATAAAACCACAACATTCATTTCCTTTGTTGTGTTTTAAGGGATTATAAATGACCGTTTACAGCCGCAAAAGCTAACCCTTAAAATTTGTCTCGCATTTCTGATCCTTTTGGGGTTTTGCAAATATAAAACAAAAAAACAAAAACGTAAAAATAAGATTGTGCTGCGCCGCATTTCATCAGATGGCCTTCGGGAATGTGGTTCAGACGACTCACCGCTGGATTCCGCGATGTCAACACTGAGCTCCAAGTGTTGGCATGGTGTCTTCTCGTCCACCTCATGCAGCTGGTTGTAATATGTCACCACCTGAAGTCACAACGCGCAAGTTAATCGATGCTTTTGGCGGGAACCCTCTGGGCGCCGCTCCTCGTACCTCCAGTATTCCCTGCCCGCGGCCCGTGGCCTCCACGGTCAGGTCCAGATTAGCCGGAAGCTGCGCAGAAGACAAATGACAGAGAGAGACAAAGCACTGCGGTTCAGTACAAAATTTAAGCTAACACTGCTACTGCTTAGCGCTAATGTTAAAACAAGAAAAAGCAATGACACTGTTGAAAGATACCTTTGAAAAGATTCCAACTGCTAAACTCGCGCGAGCAAAAATAGAATTAGAAACATCTGGTCGTAAAACACACTTTTCTGCTCCAAATTTCCTCGAGGCGCTCGTAATTGTGGTGCCAATCGACCTCATAGTCTAGCTTTTAGCGACAGCGCACAGAATGACGGGGTCGGGGGTTTGCTTTGCTTTTTTTTTTTTTTTTGTTATCTTTTTCAACATGAAAATTTGATTTGGTGCACTTTGTCAGTAACGAATTATTAGCCAGTTCTTGTTGGAAGCTAAAAGTACAAGCTAACTTTGGCGTTAGCACTAGAGGTAACGTCAGACGGTATCGAAGCAAAAAGCTTAGTAACCCGGGAAGCGGGAACAGAAGCCACCTTTGAAAGCTCCCGTTGGGAGCTGGTCCTGCTCGACCCAAATTGGACAGATAAAACTTGAAAAGCGAACGCTCGACATTGGACATGACTTCGGTACTATCATGCCCCTTGAGTGTTTCTCACCCGCGACGAGTGGGCGGCGTATGCGGTCCTGGAGTTGAAGTGGTAGCGGACGTCACGTCGGCCCGTGATCTTGACGTCCACGTCGAGGGAGAGATCGCCGGCGACCCGAGACTTCATCAGGTACTCGGACAGCGCCTGCAGCACCACCATGGTGGCCTGACAGCACCGTCACAGAGCAACAAAAACAACCACGTCAAAGGGCGGAGAGGAGAATGCGGGTTGTGCGGCATTTAAGCCTGTGGGCCGTTTGGAGTCCCACGAGTCGATCGCTCAGGATCACTATCGCCTTTGGCGGAAAAGTCCCCGATCCAATACAATACATGCTGATACCTGCGTAGAACCGTAGCCTCCGCCCATCCTGCGCTGGCCGTTGATCCACTGGAAAGCTTTGGCGGCCTCCTGCATCTGACCCACCTTGACCAGGGCCAGCAATGCGTAACCGGTCGCCTCCAGCGAGAACAGATGATTGTGTGCGTCTGGCCAGTGGCTGCCTGCGGAGGCACATCGATTTGAAAACCCAACCGTGATTTAAAACCCTCATTTGGAATCCTCCTTCAAATTTCTAAATCTCATTTAAAATCCTAATGCTCGCTTGAAACCCTACTTTGAAACCATAATCTTGAAATACTAATTTCAAATCCTAGCCACTCTTTGAAATTCAATCCCTGACTTGAAACACTCATTGGAAATTCTACCACGGTCTTGAAACCCTAATTTCAAAGCCTCAACCTAGTTTGAACGCCTAATGCAGGTTTAAGAGTCTACTTTGAAACCCTGAACCCCACTAGGAACCCTGTTTGAAAGGCTCACTTAAAACCCTAATTTGAACCCGAACAATGGCTAAGGTGAACCATAGCGGTATCTTAAAACCCTAATTTGAAAGCTCAAACCTGGTTTGAAACCCTGACGCAGGCCAAAACCCCTACTTTGTCATCTTGTCTTGAAAACGCAAATTGAAACCCTCACCGTGTCTTGAAATCATAACCCTGGCAAACAACTCTGACGTGAAACGCTAACCTTGTTTGAAAGCCACATATTTAATCCTACTTGCGGTGCCTGTGTCACTGAACCTCGCTTATCCTCCGCGCCACAAAAAGCAAGAGTACAACTGATCACTCATTTAAAAATGAACCGTTCTGACTTTGGGCTTGTGCCATTTTTTTGGCACCGTTTTCATGGCAGATGGCCGTCCTTAACGCGACGTACCGTTTGTTTGTTTTTGTCCGGGCTTGGGAACAGCTGAGCTAACGGTCTGCCAGCTTAATGGCAACATATCACGTGAAACGCCATCGACGGGCTCATGGAACTTTGTATCAAGGGTATGGTCATGAAAAACCTTCCGAAAGCTGCTACTTATAAATCAATCAATCAATCAATCAAGTACCGTCGGGGGATGCTGCGAGGAGCTGTAAGGTGGGGTCGTAGGCGGCTGAGCCTTTTCCCGCCAAGGCGAGAGCGTAGGAGGCGATGGCCACCGTGTACGGTCTCCGGCCCGATGTCTCCAGGGCGTTCTCCAAGAATTCTGCCGTGCTATCGATAGCCTCCTGCAGGGGGAAGA
Source organism: Hippocampus guttulatus (assembly GCF_054856545.1). NCBI lineage: Eukaryota > Metazoa > Chordata > Actinopteri > Syngnathiformes > Syngnathidae > Hippocampus > Hippocampus guttulatus. Next base: position 1,731,759 of record NC_141269.1, on the reverse strand, counting down.
CACCAGCTCAGAACAGCTTTGGAACGACATAGGCGACAAGTGAGGTGAATGTTCAGGATGCGCTTACGATGCGCCATTTACCTTTACAGGTGACCTTCAATTGACTTATCAACTTGTGCAAACTATATTGGGTGTTTCGGCAGTTATTGCACTCCACCAAACAGAAGAACGTTTCCAAAAGCACAGGTGAGGTCACCGTGACCTGGATTTGACTTGGCGTAAAACGTTTAGTTGAACACAAAGTTATTCTGTTGGCCGAATGGCAACACGGGACCTTCTTTAATACATCCATCCATCCATTTTCCGATCCACTTCATCCTCACAGGAGGGTGCCGGAGCCTATCGCAGCCGTCTTTGGGCAGTATGCGGGGGACACCCTGAACCGGTTGCCAGCCGATCGCAGGGCACACAGAGACAAACAACCATCCACGCTCACGCTCACACCTAGGAACAATTTCGAGTGTTCAATCAGCCTGCCGTGCATGTTTTTGAAATGCGGGAGGAAACCGGAGAACCCGGAGAAAACCCACGTGGCCACGGAGAGAACATGCAAACTCCACACAGGAAGGCCGGGGATCGAACCCACGGCCCCTGCACTGTGAGGTCAACACGCTAACCACTGGACACATTATTTGTAGAAAAGAAACCATTTTGGAATCAAGTAAGTGAAGTGGGACCGTTTCCTGTGTATTTTCACGGCAGGCAAACGTCGTGCCATCAACGGCGGTCGTGACTCACCTCCAGCTTTTGCTGGCTGCATCGTATTCCCGCCTGCTTGGCCTCCGCCAGGGCGATGAGGACGAACGCCGTCAGCGTAATCTCGGGGTCGTCACCGCGCATGCCGCCCTACACGCGCAAACGACAAGGTGACACACACGACCCAACCCGACCCCGGCTTTGTTGACACGTGTCTTGATTTTTACAGTCATGGTGGTACTGTAGACAGGGTTGTCCTCCACAAAGCGTCCGCTGGGGAGTTTGAGCTTGTGGCGCACCAGGAAGCTGAGCGGGTCGCACACTTGCTGCGTATCCACGCCGACGACCGAGTGAGCCATGGAGAACACCTTTACCACGTAGGCCGTGATCCTGGACCCCAAGACAAAAATGCTCTGATGGTGAGCAGGAACGAGGCTCGAGATTCTTACGAATGGGCTCCGTGGCTGCCATCTACCAGGTGCTTGCGCCCTCCCTCCTGTAGGGGGGGTAAGAGCCGTCACTCTTCTTGTAGACCAGCTGGTTTTCATAGCCTGAAAACAACACAAGAAGAAGCACATCCCGGAGCGATGTTATTTCGAGAGGAAAGTAGTGTATTCCTCCACCAGCGCGTGGACAATCCATCCATCCGTCGATCCTGACCTCTCCTGATGTATTTCAGCGCTTCGGCCTTGCGCTCCACACCCACCAACTCCCAGTCGTTGGTCTTCTCCAGGTAGATGGCGGCGATGAGCGGCAGCGTGATGGTGGCCAAGTTCTGCTCCACGCAGCCGCCCGGCATGCGGATGAGAGACGCCAGCGAGTCGTCAGTGATGGAGTTGTCGATGCTGTCGGCCAGGACGTTCCCTGGGGGAGGTTGGCGGGAGGAGGGGGCGCGTCACGATCCGCCACGTCGGCATTCCGTTCGTCCCGTTTGGTGACTGACCTCGGACGTTGATGAATGTTTCCGGCGTTGAGTTTGGCACCACGCCCTCCAGTTCCACCTTGCCCACCTGGACGCTCTGCTTACCTGCAGCCAAGGGAGGCAAAAGGCAGAGTTTGCTGGCGTCACATAAAATGTGAAAATGGATTGAGATCAAACCACTTGCTTGATGTATTCGGTTCATTTTTAACAGTAGTCGGAAGCTGTTCCAGGTTTTGCCACTAAAACATATCTTTGAGACATTGCAGATATCATCACTATGTAGAAGGAACGATTTGGGACCTAATACAGATCCTTGAGGAATCCCCTAAGTGACCTTTAAGAGCCAGAGTTTTATCTTATCTTGCAATATCGATATCGGTCATTCAAGCAACTTTAGATTTGTGTGCCAATGTTGAAATGGAGGATGCATTGTCCCCCAAATCACTGCTCGGAATCCAAATGGCAAACCTCCTGTATCTTTTGGGGCATGACTTACAGAGACTTTTTTGTGGGTCTACTCATGTCAGGCATGCCTACCAAATTTCATGCTGTTATTGAAAAAATAATCATAAAAACTGAGACCAAAACAAACGTCCACACCTCCTTCAGCTGCTGGGTTCAAGACAGCACTCCAAACTTTGGTCTTTTGTACGCCATCCATCTGTTTGGATGCAAAATGAGAATCATTAGTTCCACTGCAACAAAAGCGATCGAGAATGCAATGAACTGATTCAGTGAAATGTTGAAGAATTTGTTGTACATTTTCAATTTGAACATGGTTTGAATTGGTTGTGAAATGTCGGAGAATATGGTTTCTTTTTTTTTTTTTTTTTAATGTCGAGAATTTGGGTGAATTTCAAAATGGAAAATTTGGAGTTTTGGGAAAATTGCTCATGCAAAAATAGTTCCCAAGATGTCCTGAAAGAGTGGAACATTTTCGTGACTGCGAAAGCTGGAAGATGTGGCTAATTTGGAAAATGTCGATTTTGAAACGGAAAATTTTGAGTTTTGGGCAAACGGAGAATTTGCAAGATGTCGTGAAGGAGCGAAACGTTTTCAATTTGTAATGGTTTAAATTGGGTATGAAATGTGGGAGGATCGTTTGGAGAGTGCCTCTGTGCATTTCGTTACATTTTGAAAATGTGGAATTTTAGGGAACTTGGTCATTTGGAAAATGGAGCAGCTTGACGTTGCAATGGTTTGAATAAGTCGACTCGAAATTGGAGAAAGTCTCCGTTGATTTAAATGCCATGTTCATTTGCCGCCAATTGTAAACAAATGCGGAAATGTCAGTGCAATGCAAGGGAATTTTCCAGCCACCGCCATCGAGGCCCCCGCTCACCACCACCCGCAGGAGTTTCTGGACGCGGTCTCCGCCCAGCATGTCTCGGGCCACCACCATCACCTCAATGGGGAGCCGCCCCACCGCCAGGGGCATGATGGTGTAGGCCACCGCCTTGGACGTGCCTGCCGGCAGCGTGACTTCCTGGGTGTGGCGATCGCGGAAGGCCACGCTGCACATGTTTTCTGTCTTCATCAGCACCACGCGGACCTGAGGGAGGGGGGGGGGGGGGCGGCGTCACATCCGTCACACCAGTGGACAGCTCTTCAAAAGACGTCTTCTTCCATGCGCGCGCACACAATCACACGAGTCTTCGGCGACTTACGTGCAGCTCGTCGTCACCGTAGTTGTGGATGACGGCTTTAATCTCCACCTGCTCGTTCCGGGCCACCGAGTACGGAAGCTTCAAGTCCACGAAGAAGCGCTTCCACGCCTTGATGTTGTACGGCTCGGCCACGCAGAAACCTGACGGTCAACAACCCGATGCCGATAAAATTTTCCGATCCGCTTAATCCACACAAGGGTCGGGGGGGGGGGGGGGGGGGCGCTGCAGCCTATCCCAGCTGTCTTCGAGCAGTAGGCGGGTGAGGACACCCTGAACCGGTTGCCAGCCAATCGCAGAGCACACAGAGATGAACAACCATCCACCACGGGACAATTTGGAGTGTTCAATCAGCCTGCTGTGCATGCTTTTGGAATGCGGGAGGAAACCGGAGTACCCGGACAAAACCCACGCAGGCATGGGGAGAACATGCAAACTCCACACAGGAAGGCCGGAGCCGGGATCGAACCCGTGAGGTCGATGCGCTCACCACTCGACACAAGGCCGCGTTAAGTAAAGCAGCCATTGCCAAATCCATTCAACAAATACAAACACCACTCAGGATGAAATTCCTATTGAATGATGGCAGATTTAAAAAACACATCATGCCATTCTACAAGTGCCATGAAAAACAATCATCTTGAAAACATAATGATAATAATGAGCAGGGTACTTAAGGGGAGTTTTTACCGGTGTTTGGAGAGGAGCTGACGGCGATGACGCCCCACTCGGTGATGCTGTCGGGTAGCGGCTGGCTCAGCTGCGTGGACGCCAGCCTGACGCCAATCAACACACGGCGACATGGTTCCAAAGAAACAAGACAGGGGCAGATTGCACACACGGCATTGATGATGACGACGCAAGACACATTTGAGGGCGGCACAGAAGTCACCGTCTCAACAAGTACTTGATGTCCAAAGTCATCGGGCACTCAAAGGGCCCGCACGCTCAAAAAGCCGTTTTCTTCGGCACGGCTACGTCTTCGATGGCACAAGTTGCGCATCGCTTTTGCGTTGTTGCCTTCGCTTGTTTGTCCGCGTGGTCCATTTACCTGTCACCTGCACTGAGTTGTCTCATTTGTACACAAAAGCTTGATTTATTTTTTGGGCCTTCACTTGTTCCCAATCTTCTGTCCGTTTCCTTGTCATTTTTGGTCTTGCATTTTGTATACATTGTTTTGCTTATTGTCGTTGTGGCCCCCCCCCACCCAATACTTTTGGCTGCAACTGCTTGTGTACAAATTTTGCCTTCACTTATCTTAATACTTTGGTCAACATTTGTAATTTGAAAGTTTGTCCCCATACAAGAGTCAACAAGTTTTTGGCCTTACTTTTGTCTACGGGTGTTTGAATTTTTGGGGGCTTCATGGTTCATCCGCCATAATTTGTTTGTCCCGATACTTTTGCCAACATCTGCTTGCATGTTTGCCCTCAATTGTCCCGGTACTTTTGCTCGTGCGTTTTGCCTTCTCTCACCCGTCTCTGTCGGCTTCATTGGGCAACTTGACTTCGGTCCACAGCCACGACTCGAAGAACCGAAAGCGCAGATACACGTCCCTCTCCTCCAAGTACTGATCTTCTTCTTCGTCCTCGTAGTCGTCCAGTTCTACGTACTCACCGAGCACCTCGGGGGTTATTGGGCGCACTTCCTCCCTCGGCATCATGGGTCCGCTGGCAAAAAGCTTGGGACTGTCCAAGGTCTTGCGGGCGTTGCTGTAGGCGACAACGTCGACATTGCGTCCTCCCCAATCTAGGTGAGGAAACAAGTACTGTACGTGAGTAAGTAGTGAGCAAGCTCGTAAGCAAGAAAGAAGTGAGTGAGGAAGGAGGGCAGGAGGGAAGGAAGAAGCAAAGAAGGAAGGGCTAAAGAAAGTCAGAAGGAAGGGAAGAAGTGAACACATTAAGTGCTGAAAGCAACAAAGTAAGCTGGAAAGAAAGGAATGATGGAAGAAAGGAGAAGGGACAGAAGGTAGGAAGGAAGATGGGAATACATGAAGTACTCAAAGCAACAAGCTAGTCCAAAAGGAAAGAAGGGGGGAAGGAAGGAATGAATGAATGATCAAAGGAAGGAAGGAATGAAGGAAAAAAAAGAATGAAGGAAGGAAGTTAGGGAGAGAGGATGACATAAGAAAGGAAGGACGGAAGGAAGGAAGGCAGGTTGTACCGGGTGGTACATACTGAAGGTAAGAAAGTAAGCAAGCCACTAATGAAGTCAGAGGGAAGCAAGGGAGGGAGCGAGGGAGGGAGGAAGGAACGAAGTCATGTGAGTAAGTCGAGTAAGCGCTGATAGTAAGTCAGACGTCCCTCCGAAAGAAGAAAAGAAGAACGGGTGCGTGCGCTGTAAGACTTACTAAACATTTCCCTGCCGAGGTGAATCCGTGTGGGGACGGTTCGGGGGGCGGTGGTGGTGGTGGGCGGCGCCGTGGTGGGCGGCGCCGTGGTGGGCATCTCCATGTCCAGCACTTCATCTCGGTAGCTGGCACAACAGTAGCGGAACGCCCGGATGCACTCCCAGCCCTCGGTGATGTAGAGCGAGCGCCGCGTGCACGAGTATGGCATGCGCACGGCCCGAAGACCGTCGCTGCAGCAGCGATGCGCCAGCTTCTCCTTATAGCGACTCTCTGGGACACAGAAATACGAGGAGCGCACATGAGGTGAGCAATGGTGGACTCTACGACAGGAGAAAAGAAAAAAAAAAAAGAATGCTGAAAAAAAAATCGTTTTATGGATAAAGTTGATGTATACCCAGCAGTCAGTGTTGATATTTACAAGAGAAAAAAAATCTTACTGTCACGAGACTAATCACATAATATTCCGAGAATGAAATCACAGTTTTACTAAAATAATGTCGAGAGGAAAAAAAAAAAGAAGATCCGATACAGTTTTCAATTCACGGGGTACGAAACGATTCAAGGACGGTTTGATGTCACAGTGGAACAATTCGATTTGGCCCGACTTTGTAGGATTCAGATTCGATTCAAGTCATAATAGTCCAATAAAGTGGCATCATTCTGGGAAAATAAATCAATACATAAATAAATCGGACAAGAAACAAATGGGAAGAGGAAAATTACAATATCATAGGGCAAATAAAGACATGCATACACACACATACACACGCACGCACGCACACGCACGCGCACACAAGCACACAAAAATGGAAATCTACTCGAGTGGACGCCATACATCTCTTCCACACGGGGGCGCCAATTTCCCACACAGACGTCAATGATTCACGTATCACGTCGTTACCTTGCACAAAAAAATATTCCACGTCCTCCAAAGTGTGGCTGCACATAACACACATGCCAAAAACCACCCCGACAACAACACAGTGTAATATTACGAGGAAATAAAGATCATTTCTACAAAAAAAAAAAAAAACTCACCCAGCTGAACTTTCTTCTGTAAGAGTTCTGAAGAGCGCCTCCTTCTGTTGCTGACTTGACAGTGCAAGGCTGAAAAGAGGGCATGCCATCTTTTGTTTGTTTGGGTTTTTTTCCCACACTTATTATGATTAGGATTAGGATTATTATTTGCTCTAACCTTTCCTGGTCTCGGTTCTGAATCCGGTGCTGGATGCGTAGAGCAAGCCAGCATCCTGAAAGAGCTTCTTGGCGTTGATGCCTCCCCCACGGGTGCAGCCCAGATCCCCTTGCTCAACCGTATCCCACAACTGTAAGGAAAACGGCACTCGTCTTTCACGATAAACACATTTATTTTCAAGATCAATCCGCAAAAAGTTGAATTAGGGGCGATTATTTACCAAGACATATTTACAGAAAAATGTGACTTTTTTGGGGGGGAGAAAAATATGGAGATATTGTGGAAAAAAATATTGTTGTGATTCAAGTAAAATGGTGGAATGTGGGAGAAAAAACAAATTGAAAAGATAGGAAAACTCATAATACCACAAGAACTAAATGACAAGAAAAAAGTTTTAAAATCGCATATTGATTATTCATATATCATTACAACTTTTTTTCCTAACATTAAAACTTTATTTTTAAAAAAACTAATATTTTTGATTTTATTAATTGAATTGAATTAAAATTCCGATTTCTTTTCTCATAATATTTGATCTATTTTGAAAATTGTTGTTTCTCATGGTGCATTTGTTTTCCTGTAATTATTTTTCCTGATATTATTGCATAATTTTTCTTGTAAAATTATGACTTGATTTTTTTGGGGTCAATATTTGGAATTTGATTTTTGCAATATGTGACTTCTCTCCGGCAATAATACGATCACATTTTTTTTGCCCATAGTATTGCAACTTTATTCTTGAAATATGATTACTTTTTGTCCCATCATATTTTCAATGTATTGCCATAATATTTCTATTTTACAATGCAACCCCCCTACCCCCCCGAATTTATTATTTTTTATTTGTGGTGATTTTATCACTTTATACCTGCAAAATTACAAACAAACAAAAAACCTTCTGTTGCAATTCCAGCAATAGACTGAAGATGCTTTTTTCAGATCAACTTTTGGCGCTGAGCTTCACACACATGAATGCCCCCCCAAAAAAATCCATCAAGGTGCGTCTGACCTTGCTCTGCGTGAGTCTGTCCCTCTTGAGCAAAAAGACGGCGTTGTCCACCGCCACCAGGCTGACGCTCGCCCCCGGGTCGCCCCGGACGCGCAGCTGGAGGTTTTTGCCCGGCGTGTAGTCTCGCTGCTCGCCGTTCACACTCAGCTGATTAATGAGAGCATTTGAGTAAGTTAGTACAGGGTTCAAAATAATATTTTTTTTTTCTTTGCGGAGCACTTTTACCAAGCAATGACTTGATTTCACAAGCAACTTTGTAATTTGTGCAGCTTTTTTTTTTTTTTTTTTGCCAACCAATGGAATTGCAGCAAGGGTTTTATAAAACAAGAAAAATAATGATGTTGTAAAATTGGAAATGGAGGAGAATAAAGCTGTAAGTCACGGGATGTGGAAAAAAAAAGAAACTACCATTAGGAGAAAAAGGGTGTAATATTACAATGGAAATGTGTTTAATTATGCGGAAGAAAAAAATCCTATTACAGCAACAAAGTGACGAAATATCAGGAATAAATGTACCATCTTCAGAGAAAAGAGTAACAATGACAAGAAAGAAATTCGTGAAATGACACGAAAAAAAAGGCAGTGCATTTTGAGAGGCAATACTACGATTCCAAGAAAGGCAAATTGTAAATTACATTAAAAAAAAATTTAATCAAGAAGAAAATCATAACATGAGTGCACTAAACTTCTAATATTAGGAGATACATTTTTGGAGGATAAAGTTGGACTACAATGAAAAAAAAAAAAAAAAAAAAACGCCGAAAAATCCACAAAAATTAGGTTGAAATATTACAAAGTCCTAAATTTTCTGGATGACAGGTTTTGAAAGCCGAACTATGGCTGACTTACATCTCCAACGCAGGAAGAGGCCACATCCACCCAGACGGAATCGGCCACCACCTCCTGCGAGGGGAGGCTGTAGAAGGCCACCAAACGGAAGGAGGGCATCAAGTCGGGAGTCACCACCAGGCCCACGCTGGTCACCAGCTGACCGCTCACGTCCAGTCGCCGAGCTTCTACCAACCGGCCTTTGTTCACCACCTGGCCACACGTCACACAGGACGGGGTGGGGGCCAGGAAAGAAAATTAGGTGGGGGAGGATTAAAGGCAGAAAAATGGAAAAATGACTTCCATAAAGTTGTCATGAACCCAGACCTAAGCCAGCAGACAAAAAGGCACTGACAATAGAATCCTACAAAAATAAAGTTACAGCATTCAGATCATTTTTTTGTTTTTGGTCCTGACCAGGTAGGTGAGGTGTTTGATGTGTTGTCTGATGTGCTGGTCCGCAGCGTCTATGGTGAGTTTGAAAGCCAGCGTGTCTCCCGGAGACGCCGTGTTGGTACTGCTGGAGATGTAGAGGTAGTTGGGAGTCTGACGGGAGAAAGTGAGGTACGGGAACAGGAACGTGCCGACTTTGGCTTGCTGTTCTGGTCTGAGGCCAGCCTGCTGAGTCTCAGCCTGAAGAAACAAACACAACAACTGCTCAAAGTTTTGGTCATGGCTTGTTCTTGATCTTAAAACTTCCTCAAAGTCTTGGTCTGAACTAAGTCCCAACTCAAAGTTTTAGCCTAGGCCTGGTGTTGACTCATTGAAGTCTTGGTGTTGGTCTCAACTACTGAGACTCTTTGTCTTGACTCACTGAAGTCTTGACCTGGTCTCAACATCCTCACACCAGGATCGGTTGTGACTTCCACCGGGCTTACACCGAATAATTTTCACAGTCTCAGACTAAAAACTAAGTAGAACGATTTTCCGGGAGTCACAGCATGCTTCCGTCATCTTGATCGTTTTGTGTGAGGTGGTCATGTAAGCTGTTTGAGATCTTTTCCTAGCCTTGGACTTATGGCACTATCAAATGTGTCCGACTGTCAATTTCAGCAGGCTAGGTCATGTGACTTGCTCTCGGTCTGAACTCCTCAAAGTCTTGGTTTTGACGCAATGTCAAGTCCTCGCCCTCTTGAGCTTGTTGGATCTCAACTCCTTAATTAAAGTATTGGTCATAACTCGCTCTTGGCCTCGAGTAACGTGTCGGTGGCTGACTTAGTCTCGGTCTGGTCTGGGCTCCCTATAGTCCTGCCCGGCATTGGTGGTGTTCTTACAGTGAGGGCTAGCATGTGCATTTTGGGCATGTTGGCTGTAACCCTGGCGGTGCCCAAGCTGACGATCACAGGTTCCGGCAGGTGGTTCACCTTCACCGGGACGTTACGGGCCGGGGAACCGTCGTGGTGGCTCACTTGGATCTGAAGACATGCGGCAGCACGATGCCTTGTGAATCCAAAGTTACTCGATGGATGAACGTGATGACAAACTTACAGTAAAGTCAAAGGGTAGTCCCGGTTTGAAGTACTTGACTATGTTTTTAAAGGACAGGACGTAGGGGGAGTCCACAATCTTGATGCCTGTCTTCTCAGCTTCCACCAGGTCAGCGCCTTCACATGCAGAAAAATAAAGTTGGTGAGTTCAAATGACTTGAGAAGACCATAAAATTCTTGACTTGGTGTCCAATCAAAGTTGTGGACCTCCTCAAAGTCTTGGCTTCGACCTGGTCTCAATTGCGAAAAGTCTTGGACTTCCCCTCATCTGAATTCCAACTTTGATTCCAAATTGCGGTCTTGATTTGCTTTCAACACCTGTCATAAAATTGTGGTCAGGGCCTCGTCTCAACTTCTCCAAGTCCTGGTCTTGAATTGGTCTCATCTCTTCCTCTAAGTTGTGGTCTCAACTGTCCTCAGCTGATCTCAACTCCTAAAAGAGGTGATCTGGACCTAATGATAACGGTTGAAAGTCCTGGCCTTGACTCGGTCTTGACTCCATCCTCAAAACCTTGATCATGACCTGATCTCAATTTAGCCTTAATCTTGACCTTCTTTTAGTCCTCAATCTCTCGGTATTGACTCGGTCTCAATGCCTCAACGCCTCGGACCGGTGCTTTTGACCTGGTCTCAACAGTTCAAAGTCTTGGTTATCGCCTGGCCTTAAAGTCTACAAATCTTGGTCTTGACATACAGCAACGCTTCAAATTCATGACCCCGACACGATATCAGGTCTTAAATCCTGTTATCTTGGCTTTGACTTGATCTCAGTTTGATGGTTTTGATTTCAAAACGACTTGATGGCAGCGTTGGCATATTACCTGTCTTGGTGAGGACGGAAGCTTTAACATAGATTGAGTTGCCCACCAAAGTCCCGACGTTGGGGTATGCTGCCTTCAGCTCATCCACAGTCAGCTTGACAACTCCACCCTCCAGCTGTAATTGTCACAATCGAAAATAAGAATGTGAAAAGTTGGCTCCCCCCCTGCCCCTGTGGATTCCCTCTCCGACTTGAGTGACTCACATTTGACACCTGCTTGACTGAAGGCAACCTTCTCATCTCCTTGTTGACGTTCACGCCGAACGACACGTAGGCCGTCCCTTGAACCGGCTCTCCGTACAGGTATCTGAACCCAAAGGAGTCATATTTTTAGCGCCGCGTTACAGTAACTCCGTTTATTGTGGGGGATACGTTACGGAATTACCGGTAGTAGGTGAAAAGCCACAATATGGAGGGACCATATTTTAAAGGTTTTTTTAAACTGACCACAGAATGATATTGTGAAATAAGGGGGTACGGTAGCATTTTGGTGTGTACCTGGCCCAGATCTCAACCTCCAGTTCCTTGTCATCGAGGCTCAGGAAAGACTTCTTCGGGGTCAAAGTCACGTTGAAGGCAGGCAGCACTGCGAAGGTAAATTCGATTCAAAAGTCATTGGCGTTCCAAAAACTCGCGCTCAAATGAACACGCCGGAGAAAAGATGGCGATCAATGTGCGCATACCGTATTTCTTCACCTCAAAGTGCGAGGTGAAGGTGTTCTGCTTCCAGTGGTCGAACTTGGCGATCACCTTCCAGGTGCCCTCGCTGGTTGAAGTCAGACAAACACATTCAAGTCAACATTTTCTCTTCGGGTTGGTTCATGTTACACTCAAAGAGTTTTTGTTTCGACTTGGTCTCAACTATTCAAATTCTTGGGATCATCTCGGTCTTGACCTGATCGCAACTCCGTCAAACTCCTCAAAATCTCGATCTGGGCCTGATCTCCCAAAGCTCTTGCAAGCCTTGGTTTTGACCCGATCTCGAAGCCATTTCAGATGACAACAAACGACTTACTTGGCCATTTCCGTGAGGTAAAAAGAGTCTGAAAAGACGCCGGAAGAAGCCTTGGTCCTCAAAACCTGCTTGACTACCACTCCCTCTGGATTCTGTCACACAGAAGCATACATCTTAAACAAATTCTGTGGTGGTGGAGGAGTCGTCGGGGGGTGACTTGATTTTCCTGACCTGTATGTCTACAGTCAAAGAGCTGTCGGAGGCCTTGAAGGACAACGAGGACACAAACGCTCGTAAGCGCACTGAGGAAGAAGAGAAAGGTTGAATTCCTTTTGTTGGGTTTTGGTTTACTAAGGGTGGAAAAAGCCGATAAACTTCCACGGGACGATAAATTGCAACATAGTGACTGTAGAATTATCATTTGAGTCTGGTTGCTTTAGATTTAGTTTTAGATCGGTGGTTATTCACCTTTTTAGAGGTAACGAACCCAACCAGTTAATATGCACATTCACCAAACCCTTCCTGAGTGAAAAATAAATAAATAAATAATATATATATATATATAAAATGCATTTATTAAAGACACAAAAAAGTAAATAAAATTTCAAGAGCTAAGTATATATATATATATATATATATATATATATATACATATATATATATTTTTATTGTACGACGTACTATCACGGCAGTCACACGTTGACTACTAAGCGAACTAAATTTCCCACAGCACTGATTGGACAAGCAATGTCATGTGATCATCTGCAGCCAGTGATGGCCAAGCGGGCGTGTCATAGCTAATTAACATGTTGAGTCGCAGTGTCTTACCCTCCATGGCAGAGGCTCCATCGAACCCCTGAGCTTCGATCCAACCCAGGTTAAGAAGCACAGTGCTAATGCTAACGCCAAAGTTAGCTGATATTGTTAGCTTCCAACTAGAACTGGGAAATAATTCGATACTGATGAGTATCAGTACAAAGTGCTTTAAATCAAATTTTCACGTTGAAATCGATTTTTAAAAAATGCAACGCAAACCCCCGACCCGTCATTCTGTGTGCTGTCGCTAGAAGCTACACTATGGCGTGGATTTGCGCCACAATTACAAGCATTTCGAGGAAATTTGGAGCAGAAAAGTTTGTTTTTTACGACCAGATGTTTCTAATTATATTTTTGCTCACGCTAGCCTACCACTTGGATTTTTTTTAAAGGTATCTTTCAGCAAGGACACTGCCTTTTCTTGTTTTAACATTAGCGCTAAGGAGTAGCAACGTTAGCTTCAATTTTACTGAGCCAGCCTGCTTTCTCCCTTTCTTTTCCCTTTTCTTTTTTAGATCCTAGCCAAATATATTTTCCCAAACCATATTTCGACTTTCCCATGACGAGTCCCTTGTGTTCCCCTGCATAGTTTCCAACCGTGAATGTGTCCCAAGGCTTGTAAAATATTTGAGAAAAGGCTTCACCCTCATCTCCGGGGTTGTAAATGGGCTTGTCCGTCTGGATGAAGATGTATCCCGAGTGGAAGGACACCATGACGGTCCTCTCCTCCTCGTGGTAGTTTCCAAATTTGACCTTCACGATCACATACTTGTTCTTGATCTCGTCTCGATTCAACAGACCGGAGGAAATCTGCAGGAAAGCGACATTGTTCACCTTTTTGGGGACTTTTGACCGTTTGACTTGGCTCGCTCGCCATGACAACAGCTGCCTTCAAATGCATCCTTGCGAATTTGTGACTTTGTGACAAGGAAGGCGTGTGCCCGCCTTCACCTGGAGAGACTTGAGCGTGTGGAAGTCGTTGCCCGGATCCAGCGTGACCCCGTCCGTGAAGAGCATGGTGGTCTTGGTGAAGTCGGTCACGCTGATGATCACCTCGACGGGGCTGGCGATGCCTTCCGCCTGCAAGAAGATATTCTCCGGGCTGTCGGTTCTCAGCAGGTCCGGTGCCACCAGGGTGAATCTGAAGTTGGACAAAGAGATCAATTGCAGCATTTGCATTTTTACCGTAAAATTAGCTTAAAAACAAACAAACAATTTTTTGTTTTAAATCAAACATTTTATCTCTTTACATGATCAGCAAATTGATTTGGTGTACATTATGCAACTGGTATGAGTTAAGACAATTTTGCATAAAAGTATTTTGACTTAAAAAAATATATAAAAACTCTTTTAGAACAAAAAGAAAATCATAACGAACATGACATGACATTATCATTTCATGTTTTTTCTCTTCATTTTATTCAACAGTTGGTAAGTTGATTTACAGTCACTAAAATAAACAAGCATTTCACATACAATGGTAATGTTTTTTTTATAATTAGATTAAAAATATTACTTTATTGCAATTACTTTCTTTTGAAAATGCGTCACAACTCGTTACATACCGTATTTTAAAAATATATTAATTCACAGGAAATAAAATAGCAAAATAAACATATGAATCTACCTTGGAATTAATTTGATGAAACGCACTTGTTTCTTTATTGCAAATAAAAGTCAGAATCCCGAGAACTATTTGACACAAGGTACATTGCTAAGTACTCGTAGCTACAGCGACTGTTCTCACCACTGCATTCACTTCTGTTTTTTTCTTTTTAAGGATGCGTTGAAAGGACACAAAATGTTTTGATTTGAGAGTTGTCATGGACAAAATACCTCGGAACTTCTACCGGGGCTGGGGGTGGTTCCGGAACTGTTATCGGTTGTGGAATGCTAAAAAACAAAGACATCCAGACATATTCAGTGGTCGAGATTCTTCATGGATCTGTAATCTGACTCCATGTAACACGTCTAACTTTGAAGAATGTAACCATTAACTGTGCCCCACAATATTCCGTCATTTAGCAAACGGAAAAAGTTGAGCGTGATTGCAGCCCCCCCCCCCCAAATATGCATGTTTGTATGGGGTGTATATGTAGATGTTTCATCTGTACCTTGGAGCAGCCACGTGTTTGGACTTCGACAACCTGAAAGGGAAACTGACTTGTTAGCATTTCAAAAAAAAAAAGAAAAAAAAGAACACAAAACACACTTCTCCATTCAATTTTATGCATTGACGTGATGATGTCTTCACTTTCAAATGTGGCCTCTAAAAGCCCGCATATGTGGGCTCGGATTTCAGACAATCTTTTTGAGGTGCCATCGCGCTTCATTTTTAACAAATGATCCTGAAGAGGTCACATTTGAAGGACAATTTCACAGAGGAAGGCCTTTGCGCTGCTTCATGATGTCATTGATCTTGAAGGACACGGGCTCCAAGGCGCCTGCATTTGAAGGAACCGGCACAGCGCTGGACATTCGAATCCAGCTGCTTCAGGCCACATTTGACGGAATCCTTATATTTGGGGCAGCCTTTTGCACCGTGGTACAACATCAGGGACCTTCAAATGTGGCATCTGAAGAAAACCGTTGATAGATCGTGGCCTTCCAGTGAAATGATGACAATCAAGGACAAATATGGCCTTCGTCGGACACAGTTGGCCAATAGGATGCCATCAACCGGTCATTTCAATTGCATTTGCATGATGCAATTTTTTTTCAATTTGCTGTCGAGGGCCATTTTTTTTTCTATATCATTTAATTGAAATGACCAAAGGACTGCGGTCACTTACCCGAGCTTTTGTAAGATGCGTCGCGGGTTGAGAGCCCTGCACAGGAAATTCACAATTACAAAATTGTGCCCTCGCCGCCACCTGATACTTTCATCGTCAAAACTTACTTGGATAGTTTTTTCCTGCAAAAGGTGCACAGGCAGATTAGTCAGGGACACCTCATTGAGTCAAGTGTTGGCCAGGGGCGGGCGGTGCATTTGGTAGGCGGGCCTTTGCGACCACGTCGATTGTTGGAACAAACGGACATCATCTCAAACGTTTCGGGGCGACAACAAAGTCACCCCGTGTTAAAGGTAGCCGTGTATTTTATTTAAACTGGTCAATCTCTTTTGGTTTTTTTTAAAGCAGAGTGAAATCATTTTCCACGTTTAAAAAAAATGGCAAACTTAATTAGTCACTGTAAATAATGAAAGTTTTTAATCTACTTTACATCATATCATGTACAGTATATATATTTAACATTATTTATTTTCCTCAATAATTGGTTCATTGATTGTAAATAACTAAAAAAGATATAGTAAAATGAGCAAATTTACAAATTTAGACTCATTTTATCAAATAATTGGTTCACAAATTAAAAATATAAAATGTTACGGATTTAATAAAATATTTTCCCCACTCTAAATAATAAAATGAGGAATTCATTAATACAATTTCACGGAACACATTTTGCAAGAAGGTAAATTGGAAAAGGAGGTCAGCGCGTTGGAGAATGTTTGAGCTTTGCTGGCCGTGACCGCTCACCACTGGCATTAGCGTTAGCGTGTTAGCTCACCTTAAGCTGCCCCGTGCGGCGATGGTGCACAGGAGGCAGAGGAGGATCGTCCAACGAAGAAACTTGTGTCCACCCATGGCGACTTGAGTGGAATGTGAACACACGAGGTTGGGGACTCGGCTAGTATAGCCAACCCCCCCCCCCCACCCCCACCCACATTACCACACAAGAGGCGGGAAATGGGGCAAGTTTGGTCAACAAAATGGTGGACTTTGATTCCAGTGGTGAGCTAATCGTGTTTGTTTTTTGCCTGAGACCTCAGTTCAGGGAGAATCAGAGAATGAGCTCGTTGGTTGGATGATTTTGCCCGACGCTCAGTCCAAAAAGAACAGACAGGCCGTCATCTTATTATTTATGATTATTTGAGAGGAGGCTTTTTTTTTTCTTATGGTGGGAAAATGGAGGCCTCTATTTGGGTTGAGACATGTATTTATTTGAGGCAGGGGTCTATTTGGGAAAGGTTATTGTATGTTCAAGTTTTTGCCTTCTACCAGTGAGGTAAGAAAGGAAACGTTTATTTCGGAGTGGGACGTTTATTTGAAGCGACATCTATTGGAGTTTTGTATCTGAAGGGTTAAAAAAAAGTATTTGGGGGGAAGGCATTGTTTATTTGAAGGGGGAACAATTGCAGTGGTCTTTAATTAAATGTGTGTGTAAGTGTGTTTCTACAACGTATTGATTTAAGATGATACATTTATTTAGTTATATAAGAGCTGAGCTTTTTTTTTTTTTCGACAGAAAAATGTAGACATTTGAGGTAAGGTGTTTAGTTAACTCATTCAGTACCAAGTCTGAAAAGACGTTTAAAAACGTCTTTGGGAGTGAATGAGTTAATCTAAGGGCCAGTGGAATGGCAGTCAGTCATTATTTGAAAAAAGTTTGCATATGGATGAAGATTTGGGGAGATGAAGAAGCGAGGTGTTTATTTGTGTGGTTACACTCTTAAAAAGTCAACAAAGCTTTTGACGAATTTCTATTTGGAAATCCAAACACGGAAAGCGCAACGCAACGCGACTCAACAGCAAAAGCAGAAAGTACTGAACACAGTTACACAATTGTGACTTTTCCGTTTGCACAAGCTGGACATTTTGCTTTCATGGTTTATCGGTAAATTGATTTTTTTTTTCCCTTTAAAGTACAAGATTGAAAGGCACCCAAAATAAAAAACACATTTTCTCATTCATATATTTGAATGGGTCGGTTGAAAGTGGAAATCTTTTGATTTAGGGCTCAATTTTAATTCCGAGGAGATGTTTTGGTACACACGTGGTATTATCAAAAGAAAAATGAAAAGAAAACAAGAAAACCAAAAACAAACAAAACAGCCACAAAAATGTCCTTTTTTGCAGCTCAATTGTCAGTTTGACCGGTAAATAAAGCAATATTTGCTTTCTCATGAAAACGGGCCGTTAGGTTAAACATTGACAATAAAATGTTTAAAAAAAAAAGGGGTGACATCAAGAGTCTATGACTTGATGTTACGTTCATTTTTTTGGGGGGGGGGTGCATTTACATGTGCAAATGATATTTTTAAATACACCTGTCAAATAGCCTTTTTATTACATATTTTACATTGTGAAATTGTCTTTCTTAAAATACATAAATAAAACCAATTTTTCAATGAACCAGTCCCTGGGAAGGAGCGAAACCAATGCACCAAATTTTAAAAAATAACTATTTTAATTGATAATTGATCTCTCCATTTTATAATTGGGAATAGATCTAATTTTAATTCATCAAAGAATTATTTAATAAAATAAAAATCTGAAGTGTATATACTTGCAATTTGGCATCCATTAATTAACCATAATGGGGCGAGAACTTTTTCTTTTTTTCCCCCAGAAAACCTTGCTTATTCATGTTTTTTTTAAGTCGATTCCCAGCTTTCCCACATTTTTTAGGTACAGTCAAACCTCGGTTTTTGTCCATAATCCGTTCCAGAAGGCTGCTCGAAAACTGAAATTGTTCGAAAACCGAAACCACGCTCTTTTTAAAATAAAAATGTTTACTGAACACGTCTGCTCACTATGGAAAGCAGCACGAGGAAGCGTCGGCGACAGGAGTCAAATGGTACATTCAAGTGTGCTCAGTTTGTTTGAGAATCGAAATTTGATCGTCATCCGAGGCATAAAAAAACTCGAAATTTTTGGTTGAAAACCGAATTGGTTGAGAACCGAGACGTTCGAAAACCGAGGTTTGACTGTATTTTCTTTGTTGATAAAATTACAAGAGGGTCACTTATTCATACATTTCTGCAACTTGTGGCGGGACTCAATATATTTAGATGTAAAATTGTATATTTTACTCAAATCTTTCATCGGGTTATGGAACTAAAGACACTGAAGACTGTCACGTGGCAATTAATTTTCTAACGTTTATTTTACATGGTGGCCTGGTGGACATTCAATTAGATAGACCGCATCCAATGCCAACAACACTCAATTTGTCACGTGTCATTTCCTGTAAGTTTTTTTTTTTTTTTTATAAATAGTACACGGTGGTCCATTTCAGCTTCCTGGAAGTCACCCCCCCCCCCCCATTAAA
Source organism: Hippocampus guttulatus (assembly GCF_054856545.1). NCBI lineage: Eukaryota > Metazoa > Chordata > Actinopteri > Syngnathiformes > Syngnathidae > Hippocampus > Hippocampus guttulatus. The sequence goes on along the minus strand of NC_141269.1, from coordinate 1,712,906 downwards.
AGGCAATGGGAGCAAAAGTTATCAGGCCGTCCTGTTTGCACTGAGGCGTCACCACCAAGGGAACGCTGGGGAATTCCCGCAGCCTGTCGGAAAGGCGTCCCGAAATAAGTCAACGCGGTTCACTTGCCGTGGTCCGAGTCCGAGTCGCTGTAGTTTGGCACCAAGGAGCTGGAACTTGCGTCCCGCTCGATAGTTTCGACTTCCGGCGCCGACTCCTGCGTGTCCGACTTCCTGCGGATCAGGGGGGTCCGCGAGGGGCCCAGCGCTTTGGCCACGGCCGCCTCTTTGCCCTGCAGGCCCAGCTTGTGGAGCAGCCCCCCGGGGGTGGTTGCGGTGGAGGCGGCGCCAAACCACGAGCGTGAGGAGATCTCCTGCCGTTTGCTGCGTTGCCTGTCCTCGTATGCTGAGTGGGACCACACAGAGGTTCGGCTCAAAAATGAAACAAAAACGCTCCGTTGTGACGAAGGCCTTTTCGGCATTTTGTGGGAAAAATCTGGCCGTTATTGTGGAGTTTCCATTCTTCAGGTGTTCGCCGTAGCGAAATGGGCAAATGGAAAATGAATGACGTCAAATCAGGACTTTGAAATGTGACCGTTACAGAGGCGAAAACGTAAACGGGCTACATGGAAAACAGGTTCGACCCAACTTTATTCATTGATCAGCCCATCTTCTGTCTTTTATTTTTTATTTATTTATTTTGCAAATCCAGTTGAGAAAACCGAGGTCTTCGAAGTGCTCGAAACAAAGAATGCTCGTCGACACCGGCGTGAAATTCGTTCGCTTTGCGGGAACCAAACTGTATCGTTCCGTTAGCGTGCCTCGTTCTTTTCTTTTGGCCACTCCAACGGCTGTTGGCCCGAATGTGAGCAACGCATCGCCACGCAGCATTTCGCCGATTAACTCGATAGCAATGGCAAAGAGTGATTTTTCGGGGCAGTCAAAGATGCTGAACAATGGCCGAGTGGCGACTCGGCATTCTGTCAATGACGTCACTCGCTGGAGATTGCCGAAGCAAAGCACTTATGTTGTTACGCACGTTGCTAAAATAAGTTTGAAACTGGGTGGGTTGCGTTAAAAAAAACAACAAAAAAAAAACGCAAGTATGCTTGAAACAGTTTTAGCCCCAAGTATTACTCAAAAGATGGTTGGCCAAATTTACTTCACAGCTGACCTTTAAGTTAGAAGAACGCCGTTAAAAAAAATAGGAGAAAGCCATTATATTAGGAAAATGCTCATTTAAAAAAAAACACATACACAAAAATCTGCTGTTTTATTGCTTTAGCGCCATCTTGTGGCCTCTTGTTGCCCCCACCTCGTGAAGCCACAGCCTGGCCTATCGCAGCCATGTTGTGGCATCTCTCGGCACTTTCTCAAGTATTTTTGGTGTCTGCAAGAGGCCTCGGTCCTTACACTGTTCCGAATCACGCAATAAAGCAAATCGTACCGTTTGGCGAAGGAGCATTGCCAGTCTGTCGACTTGACAAGGTTTTCAATCTGGTAGCAATTGGACTGGATTTCGGATTTGACATTGAAGGAGCTCTGGTAAAAGGGCTCCGTGCAACTTCCTGTGAATATTTGGGAAAACTCACAGTTTGGCGTCTGGTAGCTGAGCAGCGCGGCAAGCCTCTTGTCCTGCTCGCGTTCAGGCAGCAGCGGAATGCTCAGGTTGGTCCTCGCCCTCACCGCGTCATCCTTCTCCTCCTTCTCCACCTTCTCCTTCTTTTCAATCTGAAGCGTAGCAATACAGTCGTACTCCAACTTTCCTGACACGAGCCTGTCACTTGCCCCACTTTTTTTTTTTTTGCTTTGAGTTGCGCACCAAAATTTGACAAGCGAGCTTCTGATGAGCATGCCTACATTTGGCATTGCATGGTAATATTTACTGCTGAGAGGCAGAAATATGAATGAATGGGAAATTTTTAAGCCAAACAATGTCTCTAAACTATTAATCGATGATCAAATTATCGATCAATTTGATAGGAGAACGCTCATATTAAGGAGAAAAAAAATCTGCTGTTTTATTTATCGATCAATTTGATCATCATTGCTCCTCAAATAAACCGATTACGAGTGAATGACTAGTTTGGTCAGAAAATGGGCGAAAATATTCATGACTGCTTTCTAAAGTGAAAGCCCAAGTTTGCAAATGTTTGCTTTTGAATCGGCAAAAAAATCATCAGTATGTTTCCATGGAGGGACTACAGAAATCTGAGGATATTTAGAATTTGGACCGTTTCAAGTACGACGAGGACTCGAAAGGATGAATTGATCGTCAAAATAGCCCCGCCCCTTAAAGCCACACATCCAACACAGGAATTCCGCTCCAGAGCTTAGCAACCGAATTCTGCTTGATGAACCGGAGGCGGTTCTTACCCTGAACTTCCTGCGCAAGGCGCTATTGAGCTGGAAATCGTCCTTCCATGCGGCCTGGTGGTCCTGCAGCTCCAAGAGTGAAGGCAGAGCCTTGTTGAGCTTCTCCTTGTCCTTCCCGCCGTGGTCCAGCTTGAACATGGCGTCTGTCTCCAGCTTCTCCTTCTCTTCTCGCTCTGGCGGACACACACACACACACACACACACACACACACACACACACACACACTGATGACCACATTGATGTTCACAACCTCACTTTGTCGTGTCCTTCTTTGCCTTCTTCATTTGCACCTTTGTGACAGCCACATTGTAATTCCCCATTTTTTTTCTTCCATGGCTCCATTTTTGCAATTTTCTGTCCATCCTTCCCTCCTTCCCTTATTGTCTTATGCTGTCCATCTTTCAGTCTTGCCTTTCTTGGGTTCCATGTCTCTTTTTTTCCCCTACTTTTCTTTCTTGGCTCTTGTTATCTTGCCTTCCTTCTGTCTTTTTTTCCTTCCTTCCCTTTTCCCTTCTTACCTCTTCAGTGTGTTTAGTTCCCTCTTTCTTTCCATTTTTACTTCCTCCTTCCATCTTCCCTTGTCCATCTTTCTATCCTCTTCCCCTCGCTCTCCCCCATCCCAGCTCTCTGTTGTCCCTCCTTCCTGCCTTCCCTCCTCGCACCAGTATTCCCTCCACACGCTCACAACAAGTGCGTCATGAAAAGTGGCACTCAAATACCGGTGGTGAGTATCTGCTCATTTTCGGCCATGTCCCATCGCTCCTCCTTCCTGCTGGCGCCGCTGACGATGACGTAGTCGCAGGCGGCCGGATCCGTCTGCATCTCGATGTAGTTGACACACAGGTGGCATTTCATACGGAACCTGCCAAGAAGCCGGATTGAAATTTCGGTTACAATTGCGGCCCACACCGCCCGCACTCCTTGTTTGCCCTCACCTGTATATTGGCGTGGTGAAATAGTTGCCCACTTTCTTCTTCTCCGCATTGTACCGGACGCCTGAGCGACAAAAACAATGAACTGTGAGAATGACGAGAGGGTACATATTGGGAAAAAAAAAAAGGAAAAGGAATGTCGTACAATACGTACCCATGCCAATGTGATTCTTGCAGCCGTCACACCAAATGTTGTACGGCATTTCAAACCTGTGTACACACAATATCCCAAAATAGGTGCATACCTTTTCAAGAAAAAAGAATCCTACTTTTATAATGATAAAAGAATACAATGGAACATTTTATTCATTTCAAAGGAAAGAAAATATTACTTAACAAGGATAACGCCACACTATCATGAGGATAAAGTCTTAATATTGCCAGAATTGTCTCTTGGCAATAACAATGCATGATCGTTTATTGTTAAAATATGCCTTCATTTGTGTACGAACCTGATGATGAGGATGCCTTGGGACAGCTTCCGGGCCCGCTCTCGCAGGGCGTGTGTTTTGTGGTAGCCATTGAGAGAGCCATGCTGGTGACAAGAAACAAACAAATGACCCACAGACACATATTACACTAGGGAGAAAAAATAAAATTAAAAAAACAAAACACGACCATCTTACACACCTTAGCCGGATCGAAGTCCGGTGGATAGTACTTGTTTGTTCCTTTTCGTTCTCCCTGAAAGACGACATAAGAGTTTGTTGTGTTGGATAACAACAATGCTTGACTGTTGTGTGATGCTCATCTCACCATCTTGGCGACGAGACCTCTGCACAGGTCACAGAGTCACTTATGTTTGGAGCTAAAGAATAAAATACATGTGATTAATAGTGAACCACAAGGTGCCTAGAAAGGAACTCTGGGATGCACCTCTCAGGACAACGAACCCAAAATTAACGTATGCCTTTTAGGGACAGCGGTTACTAGAGTGGACAGCTTATCATTTTATCAATACAATACTGATTTATATAGCAGGTGACAGGTTATCATTATTTGAGCATGAAAGGGTTAATAAGATTACGGGAACAGGTTTAATGCAATTATTGGGTGACTACTTAGTGTTTTCCAATTTGGGTATAGCTGTGATATGGTAATATTTGACCATTATTACGTGGCAGCTCGGTAACTCAAAATAGAATAATGTAACGGCGGCATTAAATGCCTATCTTGATTAGATGTGTAGTGTATGACGGAAACAACAGTGTTATTTAAACATAATGCAAAACAAACGAAATGTTTTGACTGGCATGTAACATCAACCCAGCGAGCAGCGAGCCAAGATGCTAACTCATGTCTCGACGTGATTGTGACCCAAATGCGATCTTGTTTCCCAGCCCCACGCCGACTTGTATGACTCGTTTGTGTGTAACGTTAAGGCTTAAACTTAATAACAACTTCAAATACTTACAAATGTTGCACAGGCTGGCGACGACAAGTATTCCCCGGAGATTATGTGTATTACTGGAGAGTTTAGCCGCTAACTAGCTTTAGCTATCTTAAGCAAACGACGTTCTCCAAATGGCACGAAGTGTCCCAGTTAAAACAAAAACGGACAGCTTTACTGGCGTGGAGATACTTTTCATATTACGAGTACGTTCAAATCCACTAAGGTACATGCCAATCGTCTAGAAATGCGAACGTTTTGTGGAAACGGTGTTTGCCGTAAATTGTACATTGTCGCAAATGTGAACACCCGAAACGGTGAAATCTTGCGCTTTACATGGTTTAACTTGATATATGATGTGGTGATTTATTACAACTGATCACAGACAAGATTTCATTTAAAATATAATAATAATTTCAGGATGTTGTTTTGACGACGCTGTAAACTGCTGTGTGTACTTTAGAAATTACGCGCGTTTTCAAAACAGGACATTCGTGCGCTCTCAACAAATAGAGTACGCTTTGGTGGTTTCTATGGACGTGATTTTGGTGATCGTTAAAATATAGATGTAACTTTTAGTTATAGTCATGCTGTATAATAATACATTCGTAGACTTACAGTCGCCGTAAATTGACGTTAATTGTCGCAACTAACGGGTTTATGCAAAATAGTAGTGTACATTTCTTCGATCCATTCATTATCTAATCGAAACCGGTTATCCTCACGACTGTCGCGGGCGTGCTAGGGAGCCGCCCCCAAACCTTTTAGGGTTTAGTTAGGGTAGTAGGTAGTGTATCGATAAAATTACCGAGATCATTAGGTTGTAGATATGGTTAACATGGATGGCCTCTCCCTCACAAAACATTTCTGGTTGGTAATTTTTATTTTTATAGGATCTGACGTCACACCTAACAACAGAGGATTGTGGGAAGATATGGCGTCCAGTTTGACAACATGTGACAGCAGCAGAAGAACGCTGCTGTGGTCTGTGTAAAGGTAAGGCTTCGAGGGCTTAACGATGGAGGGAGACGCGCTGCCGCACAAGCGCTTCATCTGCTCATTCCCGCCGTGCGCGGCGGCCTACGACAAGCAATGGAAGCTGGACGCCCACCTGTGCTCGCACACCGGCATTAGGCCACACGCGTGTCCGCAAGACGGCTGCGCGAAGTCCTTCTGCACCCCGTACCACTTGGCCCGCCACCAGCTCACCCACAGCGACCTGCGTCCCTTCCCGTGCTCGGCGGAAAATTGCAAGGAAGCCTTCAGGACCAACGCGAGCCGCGCGCGGCACTTTGGCCGCGCGCACGCCGCCACGCCAGAGAGCAAGCGCTACGCGTGCACGGCGGACGGCTGCGGTGCCCTTTTCAAGAAGCACCGGCAGCTCAAGGCGCACATGAGCGAACGCCACACGCATTTACCTGCTTACGCCTGCCCGCACGACGGCTGCGCCATGCGCTTCAACTTTCCGAGCCGCCTCAAGCGACACCTCAAGGTCAGTGGTGAGATGGAACAAAGTGGGTCCGGCGGACCCCCGCTTTTCGCGGCCGGAAAACAAATAAAGGATATCAATCTTAATGAAATGAAGCGCCACAACGCGCTTCAAAATAGTACCTTAGAACCAAGATGGCACGAGCACAAGACCTGGTGGTTTGGGGTTCACTGTTGTTTAATCATTCTCCGTGTTTTAAACATATTGACACTTTTTTAAGGATTCCTTGCCGCGCCAACGATATTCGAACGGTTCACTGCATTCTGAGTTCTGATATTAACACAAGTATCTTGTGCAAGGTTCACCAAGGCTATCCCTGCAACCACTCGGGCTGCACCTTCAGAGGTTCCACCTGGACCGAGTTCGTGAGGCACCGCAAGGAGCAGCACCAAACGCAAGTGTTATGTCAGGAATGCGGCAAGGCTTTTCGGGACTCCTGGTTCCTGGAGCAGCATCAGCGCGTCCACGCCGACACGCGGCTGGTGTACCGGTGCCCGTGCGACGACTGCGACCGCTCCTTCACCACCACCTTCAACCTGCAGAGCCACTTGCGGTCCTTTCACGACGGGCTGCGACCTTTCGCCTGCGACCACCCGGGATGCAGCCGGACCTTCGCCATGAAGCAGAGTCTGCTGCGGCACGGAGTCGTACACGACCCGCAGCGGAAGAAGATGGCGCGGCCCAAGAGGTCACTGCCGTCCCGGTTGAGTGGATGCAGTGACAAGATGGCAAAAGAGAAGTTGGCAGAGACGCAAAAGCCCCCCGGGCCGGTGGAGTTGGTCCATCTCTTGCAGGACACATCGCTGCTGGGTGAGCCACCTCAGGACCTGTCAGCGGCATTGACATCACCGCTCACAATTTAGATGAACCATTTATTAAATAAAAATTCATTAATACATCAATGTCATGTTTTGTATGCACTCTATTGTTCAGTTACGCGTTCTCGTCACCATTACCGCGGCGCCACAGTTGGCAGGCGTCTGCAAGAGCTTAGCTTTTTTTGTTGTAGTCTTTTGTTTTGTCAGATCTTTGTTGTTTTGGCCGCAACATTCGTCGAAGGAGAAGAATCTGTGCTTGATGGTTGCGGCTTCTCGGCAGCTTGCCCTGATTTTGAGGGCGGGACTTGCCGGTGGACAGCCATGGGATGCTTGTTTTTTGCGCCTGTAATGGGCAGCGTTTTTCACAGCCTTGTTTTGTACAGTGGAGATGTCGGCGCTGTTGGACAGTCTGCATTGGTGTGGCTGAATGGATGGCTACTGAAGCTGAGAATGAGGAGAGAGGAGCACAGATGCCAATTTGAAACTCAGAGTCAGCGCTAGGAATTGAAGCGGATTTGCATGGGACAGAAGAAGTGAGCCAATCTGTTTTTTTTTTTCATGAATGGACACTTGTTTACTTTGAAACTTAGCTTGTAGCCGACGTGTGGGACGTCATCCACGCTTTGAGCATGACGTCTCTGATCCGCTGGTGAAACGACAGATTTTCTCCTCTTTCATCTATTCAAACAAGGCGTATGCAGGAATAGCGGTAACAGCTGCATGGCCGTCCGGCTCATGTGTTGCTCTGTAATACCCTATTTTGTTATTTCATGTTAGATGTTCTGTAAAGCGCTTTGTTTCGGCTGCAGCTGTTGTGAAATCGCTATTTAAATAAAGATGTATTTTGTTTATACTGGATTAAAGTTTTTTTTTTTGTTTTTTTTGCGTTCACTAACTAACATGGAATGTTTATCCTTGTTTTCACCAGCTAAAGATTGCATTTGAGCATCTGGCTAACATGAAAAGTCCATGAGGCTCGTTGTGGTTCATTTTCGCAGTAACGGTAATTCTATCTTACGACGATCAATGCAAATATCCAGATGTGTTGACGATGTCAATCACGTTGTAATGGCGTTGTCGTCCCCGTCGGGATCTTCTGGCTCGGCCGCCCAAAATTGCACGCGGCCCTCGCTGGCTGTAAGGAGTCGCGGCTGCGTAGGATGAAAGGACAAAGACTGGACCACCGCTTTGCCCACAGGAAGCTTCAATGACAAACAACCCTGTTACACACACACACACACACACACACACAAATATGAACAGAGTATCAAGGTCCACAGGTGACAAGTTTACTGGATAACATGCTGATATGAAGAAAAAAAATGGCATGTTGCTAAGCATGTGCACTAGCTAACATGATGTTTAGATTAGCATTTTAACTTGGTGTTTTTTTTTTAGCATGTTCACTGGCTCAAACAATGTTTTGTTGAGCATGTTCACTGCTAACATGTTAACGAACATGTTCCCTTTCAAATCTGATGATTGGCATATTCACCGGCCCGGTGTGTCCATGTCTCTCTCCACTTGCTAATGTACACGATGTTTATTAGCACGTTCGCTAAAGCGCTCCCTTTTCTAGTCAACTGTGTCCATTAGCTAATAGCTAACGATTGCTGTTAAGCATCTTCATTGCCTAAACGGGGTTTGTTGAAAAATACTATCTTTGTGGTTTTGTACATGAATTTGCATGTGTCTTGGCTGATGCCGTTTGTTTATTAGGATGTTTACTGGCTGACGCACTATCCTTCACATTTTCACTGGCCATTTTGTGCTTACTAGCATGCGTATTGCGTAGCACGGATGTCTCACCTTTACGACATGCTTAAAAACCTCAAAAGAAGCACCGACAGTGTCACATTTGTAAAGTTCTAATGTTTCTAAATAAACTACGGTTTTGTTACGAACCTCTACCAGGTCCCAGAAGTAGACGTGTCCGTCCTCGGAGCAGCTTAGGACGTGAGTGTCTTTGCAGGACAGACAGCATTCCAGCTTGTATCCCTTCATCTTGTGTCCCGTGTACCTGGCGCACAAACGTACAACTCGAGAGAGAGCCGACCTCAGTGAGACTCTTTCGAAGATGGCCGCCACTCACTCTCCCAGCATTTCTCCCGTACTCTTATCCAGTAGTCGAACTGTGGAGTCCAGGCTGGAGCTGAGCGTGCACTGGCCATCCTGACTGAAGCATACACAGGTGATAGGACCTGGACCAAAAACAAAACCACACACTGACACAAGAAGCAACAAAACAACAACACGACAATGACAAAGCTGTCTGACTGTTGAGGAAGTCCACGTGGAGCTCCCCCATCCTCAGGTCATAACGTCTTACTCGGCCATCCACAGACCTAAACGCAATCAACAATCATATTGTCATTTACCACACTGCGTTCCAAATAAAAGTGAGTGGGGTGAGGGGACCAACCCGGTAAGCAGCTCGTATTTGGACACCTTCAGACTACTGACGCTGTCTCGGGCCTCATCCAGAACTTGGATAGGCTCATTCTTGCGGGACCTGGTGTCCCAGCAGCGCACCGTCCCATCCAAGGAGCCTGGACCAGATGGGAAGCTCCATTTAAACAGCACTCTTTCAACACAACAGAACCCTTGGTTGTTGTTGTTGTTGGTTTTTTTTAAAGCCTACCTGACAGGATGACCGTGGCCTCTTCGTTGAACTGCACACAGTTGACTTTCTGCGTGGAAGAAAATGATGAAAACCAATATGAAAGGAGACCAAGAGAAGAAGAGGGAAGAGAGGCGCAGACAGACCGCGGCGTGTCCTCGAAGTTTGCGAGCCACCTGACCCGTGGCCACGTCCCACAGGATCACCGTCTTGTCGGAACTGCACGAGCAAATGTTGCTGTTGTCAAATGACCTGCACGCACAACAAAAGGCAGCGTAGAACCTGAATCGCTTTGTCACTGTAGCGCAGGGTGCAATGAAATGGAAGAAGACACCGTCGTGTCCAAGAGACATTGAAAAAAGAATGACCAAGAGGGGCATATCAAGCAGAAGTCTGGCTAGCCTTTCAATTCATTTCTTAAAAAAAGGTAAAAATACATTTGCAAAAACCCTATCGGTAAGTGCCAAAATGAAAAATAACTAAATAAATCAGGGGCTTTGCACAGCTCCTCAGTAAGTATCAAGTCTGTCAGTGATTTCAGTATGATAAGTCACCACTAGATGAGTGGTTTTGATCAACTCTTGGTCCACAGGCGAGAGTGTGTTGTGTGTTCTAAAGTGCGTGATCGGCAAGGTGGCGTGAGAAGGCAGTGAGGTGGTGAGATAAAGTTCAACGTTCGTGAAAGGTTGATAGAAACTGAAGCTTTCTTTTGGTTGGTTCCATGCTTATATAGCTACACAACAACATTTTCCATAGGCCTTCAAAAATTAGTCAAATGGTCAAAAATGGCTCACCCAATTTGAGAAAGTTATTTTGCGCCATGACATCACATTTTTCCTTTTGACGTTTTCATGCTCACCCGTCGGCGTCCAGCACCTCGTATCCGTGGCCGCTGTAGGTCTTGAGCAGTGTCCCTCGGCTGCCGCTCCACAGTTTCATAGACTTGTCGCCGCCGCAGGAGATCACGTACTGGCCATCCACTGGCGCACAAATAACAGCGCCCCAAAAAAACATAAATAGAAGCACGTGATGCTGGTGTAGTCAGAAGGCAGAACTAAATCTTTTGCAGATTCCATTATCACCGTTGAAGCGCACTGCTCTGACGGCTCCTTGTCGACACTCGATGGTTCGGAGAAGATGTTGAGGAAGCTGAGGGGTCTGAGGTTTGGGCAGGGGAAACGACATGGTGCCTTCAACGTCCTGGGTGGATAAACAAAAAAAAACAAAGTGTCAAGTCGCAGTGTTAAAGGTTTTCAAAAAGTGACAATATTCAATTGGCATATTCTTAGGGGTAGAGTTTGGGTACAATGGAGTCCACATTCATTATTTCACATATGTGGAAGAAAAAAAGATATTACAAAACGAAGTCCTTTTTGGGGTCGGGGGGATCCTAATCTCACCATTTTAAAAATTTGAACAATGATGCAACTACTGTAGAATCCTAAAATTATTTTGAGTCAGGGAAAAGTCCTCTTATTTCAATATTTTTGAGCAACGGTCATCTTCTTGCATCCAATGTTATTCTAGTGTGGGGAAAAATACAAAACGAGAATAGTCATTTTTTTCCATCTTAGAACCTTTTGCAATATTACTTTGATTCCAAATATATACCTGTCATAATTTAGTAACTTCAATCCCAGAAATGTCTGAAAATATAAAATGCTGTTGCCATGTAGCCCCTGAAAGTGCAGTTGTAGCTCTCCGGTACTTGTCATACATTCGTCGCTGCCAAATGCTTTTAAAACGGTTTAAATGAATTTGCAGGCAAACAATTATTTAGAATGTACTTACTCAAAAGTCGTGACTTCGAACGAATTTTGAAGCGTAGATTTACAGTGTTTATCTCCTTGAATTTAATGGCTGCGGGCGACTTTTCTAGCGTAAAAAACTACGCGAAACGTGGTAATGTGCTACTGCTTTCATTTAACTCGCGTTCACCACGGCAATTAAACATTATTCGATGACAAAATCATAAACGCACAACAAACCCACTAAACCCTACTTCTGCGGTTGGAGAGGAACTATTACGACGTCATTTCCGCCAGGACACGATGTGCTTCGTGGATTATTGGCTGTTTTTCAAAATAAAAGGCTGAACCCCGTTTCTTTCCAGTCTTTGACTCCGTTCGTCGTGATTGGTTTTATTTTGAAGAGCGAAGGAAACACCGTCTAACTCTCCACCTAAAGTCCATCCAGTCATGTACGATGAAATGAGTTACAATTACTGTAAAACTTCATAAAACATTTTTCACCGAAAAGGCACTTATATTGTAACTACAATGTCCTCGAATAACATGGCGGATCCCAGGAGACAAAACAAGATATTACGGTGAGGTTTTTTTTATGTTTTTCTAGGCTTTCGCAACCAGCCTGCTAGCTAAAAATGCTAACGGTGGCTAACCGAGCTCGTCCTAAAGTGATTACTGTATAGCTGTCAGCTGACGTCATTTTGGAAATCGAATGTCACCTAAAATCCATATGTCCCGACGTGCACACGAAGACACTCTTTAATGCCTGTGCCAGGTACAAGCCCCCCACCACGGAGACCAATCCCACACTGGAGGACCCCACTCCGGACTACATGAACCTGCTGGGCATGATTTTCAGCATGTGTGGACTGATGCTCAAGGTGACACAAATGCATGCGGACAAACAAAGGCGCGCGAAGTACATACATGAAAACAACACACCGACTCACGTTCACACACAGAATCCTGGTTAAGCATCAGAATAAATGGGAGCAGACTTGACTTGGCATTTCACTAGCCTGAAGCTGGGGTTCTCGAGGTCTGCTATCCCGCATGTTTTAGATGTTTCCCTCCTCCAAGACACGATTGCAATCCCTGCAATAGCCAATGAAATGTCATTTTTGTTTGAACCTGACAGCTGAAGTGGTGCGCCTGGATCGCCGTCTACTGCTCCTTCATTAGCTTCGCCAACTCCAGAAGCTCTGAGGACACCAAGCAGATGATGAGCAGCTTTATGTGAGCGCACGCACAATGTTTACAAGGTTTTTAATTACACCACAGCGTTATCGTCCGAGTGGAAAAAGTCACTCACACACTGGAGAAGGCTGCCCAGTCAGCGCCATACACTTGCCAACATTGCTTCAAGGTCTTGCCGAGGACAGGTGTCGGCAACCATCTTGTCATGGAATAAATGACAACCAAGCAGTATTTCACAAAAGTCCGGGCGGCTACATTTAATATTTTGGGAGAAAAGTAGTTCTATTTGCCATTGAGAATAATCATCACCTTGCGAAAAAAGTTGTTCTTTTTGGAGAATGACCTTCTTTCTTCTGATTGTCTAAAACTTACCCCACAACTCTATGACAAGTCACATCTGCCCCGTTTGCTGATGAGATAACGTCCCGGTTTTGGTGTGCAGGTTGTCCATCTCGGCTGTCGTCATGTCATATCTTCAGAACCCTCAGCCCATGTCGCCGCCATGGTAACCGAGAGGAGAGGTGGCCACAAAGCCAGATTGGACACAAACCGTACATGAAGTCAATGAAACAGAGCCAAGAGGGCCGGCCAATTCATTTTAATCTCTTTTTTGGTTTGTTTTTTTGATGTTTTGCTACTTAATGCAAATGAATAAAAAAGTTGGGATACAAAAAATGGTGTGCTTGTGGCTTGATCAAACTGGCAATTACTAATTTAACTACATAGAAGCTGGGTTTAAGGTTTCAAGTTAGGGTGTCAAATTGGGGTTCTGGTTTCGAACCCGGATTAGGGTTTTATTGGGTTTCCAAACCAGGGTTAATATTTCAGGTTAGTGTTTCAAGTTAAGATAGGGTTAACAAGATAGGGTTCTACTTTCAAGCTTCAGTTGGTGTTTAAAGCCATGGTAAGCGTTTAATAGTAGGGTTTAAAATATAGTTTAGAGTTTCCAGACAGGTTAAGTCCTTCAAAGTAGTGTACCAAACTTGGGGTTCAATGTTTGGTTAGGGCTTTCAGGTAGGGTTAGACATTGGGATTTCAAGCTTCGGTTAGAGTTCCAACAACATTTAGGGTTTCAGGCTGGATTAATTGTGTCAGTAAAGGGTTTCAAGCCAATATTTCTATTTTAAATTAAGGTTTCAAGACTTGATTCAGTTTTCTCTGAGGTTTCAAATGGGGGTTACAGGTTCCAATTATGCAATTAAAGTAGGGTTTCAAACCTGAGTTGGGCTTTAAAAAAATAATAATTAAAGCAAAGTGCAGAAACGTGACGATGCTCACAACGTTTTATTTTCGATCCAACATTTAAAACATTAAAAATTGTCAAAATGGTATCACCTAAAATAAAAAAAGATTAAATACATTTTGCCACTTGATGCATATGATTGTTGACAGCTGACCTTCAACAAAAAGGACTGAAATGTTTTCGTACAACATGCAACACTGTCTTATTATCTATTATTCTTCACGCTGAACGAAATGGCAGTAACAACGGCCCCCAGTAGGGGGAGCGCTGAGCTTTAAATTTGGACATTCTGCCCAGCAACAAGGACGCAGCAACGTAAAAAATGTAAAAAAAAATAGACTGAAGGCATCCAGGGTGGGGAAAAAATATCTCTATCTCCCACCTACACTTTCACACTGTTTTTGTAAAAATCAATAATAACCATCACAAGCATACAGTTCTTAAAGATTCTTGAATTCAAATGAGGTGCCACTTTCGAGAGACCCTTTGCACCGCCCCATTCTGAGGAATGGGTTTGTTGCACTCCTTTAACATTTATGATTCTCAAAACATTACAAGTTTTCTCGTAATTTAACAATTTCTCGCTCAGAAAAGAAGGTGTTCAAAATACTAAGGCGTTCTTCCAAAATTTACTTTATTCTCGAAGTTTCAATTTTTTTTTTCTTCCACAGAGTATTTTTTTAACGTGAAAATGTGTTTGCCAATATTTAGACATTTGTTGTCTTGCGAAATTATGACTTTTTTGCTGGTATACAAAAAAAAAGACAAGCTTAGTCTCAACCTTGAACGTCCTGAGGTGGCGTGTGGCGCTTTCCTACCAGAGCGCCCTCTGCTGATCAAAGCCACAACCTGACTGCACCACATGCGTTCGATTCCTACCGGATAGCTCGAGCCAGCGGAGTTTTCCCTTCTTCGGGCCCAGGGGTAAAGAAAAAAAATTGGCCGGTCCTTTGTGGGTCCCGCGCGTCAAGAAGAGTTTGGGGGTCGCCGGCATCAGAGGGCGAAGAAGAGGATGAGGACGACAATCATGATGGCGACCAGCACGGCGATAGCGCACCACTGCCGCCGACCTGCCCCACAACACAGGCAGCTGTCAAAAGCCGTCCGTGTGTGCGTGTGTGCGTGCGTGCGTGCGTGCGTGCGTTACGTACTGCTGGTCATGTGCGAGACCTTCTCTATCTTTTTGAGCACAGAGTCCATACGTGACGACGTCTGGTCCATCTCGTCGGCAAAGTCCCCCAACATGCTGGAAGGACAAGTGAAGATGAAAACAAATATGTATACAGTATATATTACATTGATACAAACAGTGCGACCAGGCTGGCCTGTGAATAGCGAAAATCTGCATAATTGGCGGCCATTTTACTAACACGGTGGGGTGCGGACCCATTCAAGGACGGTTTGATTTGAAAGTGGAACCATTTGATCCGGTTCAACTCAGTAGGATTAAGATTGGATATGGTCGGGCTCAGTTCGAGGGGGGGATGACGTCATTATTTTTTTGTTGCCATTTCCGGCCAAAATATGTGTAATATTGCTGTAATATTATTATTTTTTTGTTGTAAAATGACAATGCTATTCTTACATTTTGCTGAGGAAATATTGTTTTGGACCATGCTGACGTACGCCCCAAACAAACAGGGAACATGAAATATGGCGGACTCGGACCAGCGAAAGTGAAGAAGTGCCTGTTCTGGTGGGTTGATTCTGACTAGTAAATGAGGATGTTTTCGGGATGGAATGCTTCTACCGAAATATGAGAAAAGGATACGGGTAATGGCGTTGCCTTTCTGACTCGGGGGGGGGGGGGGGGGGGGGGGGGGAGACAGCAGCATTTTTGGAAGGAGGTCCCCCACAAAAAAAAAAAAGATGGAGTAGGAGTGTACATTTTGAGCGGCAGTGCCGAGTTGGACTCACACGGCCTGTTCGTCCAGTTCGTCACCGATACGTCCTGACATGTCTTTGAGGACCCGGATGCTTCCGGACACAAGCTCCAGATGATCATCCTGCTCCTGCATAATCAGCTATACATACATACATACACACATACACACACACACACCAACTTTCAGTCCTTTTCAAATGTTCCAGTTCATGGCTTTGGAATGCATTAAGAAAAAAAACAAAAGATTCAAAAATGCTTATGTAATGGAAGGTGAGTTGAGAGCGGTGAGGCTGCAAGGGGTTTTCCACATTAAAACACTTTCAAGAATGATGTAATGGGAAAAAAAAGAGGAACAAAAAAAATAAGGTGCCACCAGTCAGTTTTTACACCGCCAGGGTCACTCAAGTTTTTTAAGCAAGTCTTGCCTGTATTTCTTGCAACATGAAAAAATGTATTCCTGTCAAAACAAGGCCGAGACATTTCAAACCATGTCATTTTAGGGCTGTATCTTGAAATGATTATTATTATAAATTTTATCATAATATCGATCGTGTTCCTGATTGAATGAGTGCTTTATTGCAATAAAATTTGCAACTTTTTGCTCCTGAATTGCAGTGTTGTTATGACCTCAATTTTGGTAGAATTATTACAACTTTTTCAAAGAAAATGCCAATTTAATAAATCTATTAATTTTTTTTAAACTTTGAGTCCTTGCACCAATTTACCTTTTCCGAATGTAATTCAGATGACTTTTTATTGCAATGTTAAAATCTTCCGCCATGATCTCATTCACTCGATGTTTTACCAGTTTTGTGAAAATCTTTTTCATCTCTCGCAATTTTATGATCAATGAATTTTATCACTTGACTCCTCATAATACAATGTCTTTTTGAAACATTGTAAAATCATCATTTTCCCCACAATTACATATTCCCCTCCCGCGACTAAGATGACGTTTTCTCAAAAAATTCGGACTTGCGTCAAAAATGTGGATTTCTTTTCTGCACTGACTCAAAACGGATTTTCTTTCTTTTTATGATTTTCTTTCACAAAAACTATTTTGAGAGCATGATGTTTTCTTCTCAGTCAAGTTTCTTTGTGCCAAATTCTGTCAATACTGATTTTTTTCCCTTGTAATATTGTGACTTCTATTCTCGAAAAATAGAGCTTTATTTTCAAAAGTAGGATTTGGTCATCATAGGAGTAACATTTTGATAAGTCTCCTAACACTAGGACATATTTTCTTTTTGGGAAAAGTAGGACAAAAAACATTGGGAATTTCCTTTTCTTTTCTAAAAAAAAAAATAAAAAAATTCCAAGTGTGTTGTCTTGTCATTGTTTTGAACTTTTATGACAAAGAAAACAAAATAACTGCCTATTAACATAATTACCCCCACCCCTACAAAAACAACTTTTCCTAGGTTTTTTTTGGGTGTGCCTGTCTTACCTGCTGCTGTTCCTGCTGCTCTTGAATGTATCTGGAATTGGCGGACACCAGGTGGGCATCCAGTCGCGTAGAGCGGTCCGATGCCGACGGAGCGAACGACGCCTGGAACCAATGAACAATAACATTTCGAAATAATAATAATGAGCATAATAAGAATGACGTACGTGTCCGTATGTCATCTGGCTTCGGTACTCGTCTGTCCAACCTGCTTGTTTTTTTTCTCTGCCTGAGCCGCAGCCGATGGACTCGACAATTGATCCTTCATCTCCTGCTCACAAGCAAGGAAATAATACAGATTTTTGATTAATAATCAGATTTGTTTGGGGCTGGGGAGCCGGTTGGAGGGTGGTTGTTGATTTGACCTGTACGGACTTCCTGGTCTTCTCCACGAAATCCCTCCTCTCCTGAAGCTCCTCATCGCCAAGGCGGAACTTCCCCGGGTTCGACTCCACGATACCTGCGCTGCACGCTCAGGAAGGAAATGAGCTACGAAGTGTTTCCCCCGTCGCTATGGTGACCATCTAATCGCCATGCTCTCGGGACGGTCAGAGCAGTGATTTGAAAATAAAGACTTTCTCCTGACAAAATTAACATCTGACAGTACCGCTAAATCAGATTCGCTTTTTTGTGAGTTTTTTTTTTTTGTGCCCAATCTGAAAAATATACGCTCGTAAATGTACATTTTTTTGGGGGGGTCATCATATTAAAAAACGTTTGCATTCAACTCTGTATTCTTGTAAAATTGTGATTTTTGTGCGAGTGTCATGGCTTGACTTTCTCGCAATATTATGAATTAATTTTTGAAGTGTAAAATTGTTTTATCATCATCTGACTTTCTCACAATGCTGTAAATCTAGGCCTTCTTTTTCTTCAAAATAAGTCTTTGTCGCAAAATTCTGACTTGATGTTGAATTATTTTTTTCACAAAACTGCAACTTAGTCATTCAAAAAACTGATTTTTTTTTCTTCTCTAGGAATGGTTTCATGTTGAAGATTCACAAGTAGATTCTTATCAGAGGTGTAGGGTTCAATTCCAGGCTCCGGCCTTCCCGTTGCAAGTTTGCATGTTCTCCCCCCGTGTCTGCGTGGGTTTTCTCCGGGTACTCCGGTTTCCTCCTACATTCCGAAAACCTGCACGGCAGGTTCACGGAACACTCGAAATTGTCCCCCGGTGTGATTGTGAGCGCAAATAGTTGTTCGTCAATGTGTGCCCTGCGATGGGCTGGCGACCGGTTCAGGGTGTCCTCCGCTTGCTGCCCGAAAACAGCTGGAATAGGCTCTGGCACACATTGCGAGGAAAAGCAGCTTGCATCATGGATATTCTCGCAAAATTGATTTTTTTTGCAATTTTATGTTAGTATCCTCATCAAATGAAATACTATACTTGTGATGCTCTTTTTGCTTTCTGTCTTTGCAATATTGTGACTGAGGTTAGTGAGGCAAAAGTTTTTTTTCTCCACTTTTACTCTACAAAAAAAATGGTGTGTAATTTATCGTGTAAACAAATGTTTTTTTTCTCTTAATGTGGCAAGCTGCCACAAAATTTTTGTTTTCCCCACACAAAATTCTAAACTCATTCTTATTTAATGTTTTTCTTGCAGCCATAACAGTACAACTTGATATTGTGACTGCGTCTCACGATTTTACAATTATTCTCTTCAAATCAGGATTTTTCTCCCTTGTGCTCTTCATTGTAATGTGCTTTTTCACCGAAATAGTTTGTGGCAGTCATGACTTGATTCACTTTTTATTCTCCTAGTACAGTACTACAACTTTTTCTCCCAAACGTTAAACTTTTATTCTCTTAAAACTGAACTATTTTCCTTGTGATCCGAGTTGCTGCTGCAAAACGACGACGCCACTTTCTCACCCCTTACTGGGAACAACTCCTATTATTGACATTGCTTTGGGGCCTGACAAATTCCTGGAAGCGCACAAAGCTGGTGTTTGTTTTGCAAACAGGACACGTGGTGCCGGTGATGGAGGATACTGATGGTCTCGCTCAGGTCCTCCAGGTCCCAGTCGATGGCTCGCAGACAGTTGCGCAACTCGTTGGTGCTCCAATCCAGCTCATCACGACTCACCTGAACAAATGAATTGTAATATGCTCATTATTTATCAATTAGCATCAATGCCAACTTCATGCTAACGTGAGGACATCAGAGAAGTGATTGGACATTGAATGTGGTATTAACTTCAGTGTTTCCAATGCTTTATCAAATCATGGTGTGAATGTTAATGCAATGCTAGTGTGCCACTCGCCGTGGCCATAAAGAGCGTATGGTGATGACATCAGAATAATTTGTTATCAATGCTAAGAACATGCTAATACTTAGCTCACCTGAGTTCCATCTTGTAGAAGCTCCTCCCACCTGTCAAACAGGCTGCGTGCCCGCGCCGTGGCCTTCTGTACCTCCCTGCACGCGCCGCGCGCACACACACACACACACACACACACACGTTTGTCCAACATTACGTCACTTGCTTATTTTTTAGAACACTTTTTTAACACCGACAAATCCAAACTAAGACACAAGCTAACTTTCTTTCGTAAATTAGCAACTTCTCGTTAAGTGTCCAAAAATAGAGAAAAGAAACCGTTCTTCTGGTCCACAAATAACTCGGCAGATGAAACAAAAGCAAATATGCGGCGCGGAAGTGACTTTGTTTGACCAATGTAAACAGAAAAAAACCCGCACGGACAATCACTGCAGGACTGGGCGACAGCATTGGAGGCTGGTCAGCCATTGCTAGTCGTCCAGTTCTATTCGCTGGAGTAAACTGTGTTTTCTGCTCCCTCGGCGACTCGCCGAATGACACACGTGTCGAACGTGTACTTGCACAGTGTTCCTTGAGTTCTAAACGTTGTTCTGTTGAGTTTTCTCACCCTTTCACGACGAAAAACGGGTCCTCCAGCGACATGCTGCTAGTTCCGGGTGCGTCACCGCGCCGCGCATGCGCATTGGACGTGATGAGGCGTTGAGATTCATTGTGCACTTTGGACACCTTTTTACGTGTCGATGAATGTCTCTGGTATTCATTGAGTAACTTATTTAATATGTATATATTCTACTTTGTATTGACTTATGGGGAGGCTTGTCAAAGTCTAATCAGCGGACAGTAGACGCGAAAAGTCACCATGGCCACACATTCGCATAAAACTGCATGTGACTCCGCTCTGTCCCTGAAAGCAACATCTGACCAGACAGAGACAGACCTCCCAGCCTCGTGTCCGGCCCACCCATCTGTGGCCCCAACCATTCGTGTTCCGTACCACCCTTCCCTCCCACCTTTCTTCCTTCCTTCCTTCCTTCCTTTCTTGCCCTCATCCTGTTTCCTCCCCCTCCTCCCGTCCCATCCTGACTTGTGAGAATTTACAGGCCCCTTCGTCACCCCGCTGCTCATGGTGTGTAGTTTAGTTAAGGCTGCCTATGATAGATAGATAGACAGACAGACATACAGACAGACAGACACTTGAGCCTATCCCAGGCTCTCTTCGGGCGGTAGGCGAGAGACACCCTGAACCGGTCGCCAGCCAATCGCAGGCCACACAGACAAACAACCATTCACCCTCACGATCGCACCTAAGGACAATTTGGAGTGCCCGATCAACCTGCCATGCATGTTTTTAGAATGTGGGAGGCAACCTGGGGAAAACCCACACAGGCTGACGTGCTAACCAGTCGACCACCACGCCGCCCTACAAGCAGAAACCTTTGCTGCAAATTAATTTAGCTCCAGAAAAATCTCAACATTCCAAACCGCACAAAGAGTTCATTCTTATCCTTGACAACCAAAGGCGTGAATTCTGAATCATTCCTCGCCCCACGAACGTTCTTGTTGGTACAAGCCAGATAACATTTGGGCTGCTTTATTTGTCTGTGCCACCGTAGTGAAACGCGCTGCTGCTGAGGAAGAAAATAAAAATAAAAATAAAAACAAGTGAAGAAAAAAAGGCGCTAGGAGTGAGCACTTAACGTGGAGCACTTTATAAATAGACCCGCTGACACTCTTGGTGTCTCCAAGTGTTCCTTGTATGGATGACCTACTTTCCGGTGTCAAAGAGCAGCAGCGTCATGCAGCTTACCCTTGTTGCATTGTAAGCTGCTTTACACACAAACCGCACAACACAAAAACAAACGAAATGCACACGAGCAAAACAAAAACAGCGCACTTTCATGCCGATGCAATAAGTGGAATGGCTGTTAGTTTTGCAGCTGAGCACGCGTGACATTTCAAGAAATACAATGAAGTGCGATTACAAGTCATTTGTGCAAACGACTGTATTCTACACCATCGCACTCGGTGAACTTAGGTGATGGTACAGCCAAGGACACACACAAACATTCCTTGCCAACCATTTGGCCTCAGGCAGAGGCAATGCTACAACACACACACACGCACACATACATACACACACACAGCGTTGCCATAGTGACCAGCCGGGCGCCCGCCCAAAGCGAGGTCACGGCGACTCGTTTTCTGGGAA
Organism: Hippocampus guttulatus; assembly: GCF_054856545.1. Lineage (NCBI taxonomy): Eukaryota > Metazoa > Chordata > Actinopteri > Syngnathiformes > Syngnathidae > Hippocampus > Hippocampus guttulatus. The sequence continues at coordinate 1,691,274 of NC_141269.1, read as the reverse complement.
GCTAACAAGCGCTTTTCAGCATTCAAAAGTAAGAATTGCGTTGACAGAACATGGAAAATTACATTTATCAAAAAAAAAAAAAAATGCCGAGGCAGCGAAGAAAAATAAGCGTGTAAAAATGAATAATGACACCCAAAAATATAATTCACAATAAAACAAACAAATTATACTGTTGAAAGATAAAACGAAGAAAACAACAAAGAAATAAACATTATGGAAAAGAAAATAACTGAAATAAATCATGAAATGTAAAAATAACATCTACAACATATGGAAAAAAATTATATCAATAAAGAACAAACAAAAATCATTCCCCGGCAACGGGGATAAAAAAAAAACCCAATGAGATTGGAAATTTCAATGACAAAATAAGTTCGAAGAATGAAAAATATAATTGACATATAAAAAACTATGATTACGATGATGCACTTTCAAGGGGGTGTCTACAAATACATGAAATAATATTCTAATTAGCATTATCCCGATATGATGCAAGTTGCTTGAAAATAATTTGGCCCTACAATAATACCAATCAAGTACAAAATAGCTCGGCTTTAGGTGACGGTCCGAATGCTACGGGTGAGTTTACACAAGACGCGTTGCGGTGGCTTGTATTAGCGTGTCTATTTTTGCAGCTGTGCGGAGGGATAGCATACATACCAAAATGCAACGATAGGAGCAGCTACGTCTGGAAAGGAAGACATAAACTAGCGTGCTGCATTTGGGTGACATCACAAAGTTGAGCGATCGATACTTTTGGGGTCATATTGAACCCTTTTTGACATTTGACAGCAAAACACAAACATTTTTAATACTTTGGGGGGTTTTTGTATGACTGTCCATCCAAACATTTCTATACGTAAAACAGGTCTGCGGCGCAAAAAAAGGTTTGCGACCTCTGTACTGTGTTATGGTTAGGGGTTAAAAATATCCATGTCATCACACATTAGCTGCCTATAATTGGTTCAACCTGTAACATGTTTTTGATCCAAAAGCGAATGGTGCAAAACATAAAAATGTCAGACAGTCTTAGAATACATTTTGGAAAGATCTGTAATTCATAATTTGATATCCACAATTATTATGAGGGTATTATTGACCAAAAACATTTTTAAATACAAGCAATTGAATCATGACTTCTACCAGCGTAGTTTTTTTTTCTTATACAGTATCTGTACTTTTATAAGTATAGAGTACTTTAACCACTTCAGATTAAATGTGACTGAAGTGTGTCATCGCAACACTCTCAATTTAACGGTATTTATAGAGCACTTTTTTTTTTTTTTTGAAACGAACTCCAGTTGTAACACAGATCATTTCCGACGGACCATTAAGGCGTCATGACGTGACATGCCTTTTGACCCGCCATCTGGTAACCTGGGTAACCTTGTTTACAGCGGCCGTCGCACCATATATGGTGCTCTGGTGACGTTACCACAGCTGGTGAGGGAGGAGGAAGCCAGAGGAGTACTGGGGGGGAGGGGTGGTGACGTCACCGCTTTTCCACTGCGCGTGTTCCCCCCTCCCCTCTGCACAACCACGACGGGACTTTACAACCGGATAGGCCATATATGGCAGGGTAGTGACGTCGTGAGTCATATGTGCGCCCGAGAGAAACTCCTGTGAAATTTGAGACGCCCCCCCCCCCTTTCTTACTTCCTCACCCACACGCAAATTCTCCGAGCTGCCGAGTAACCAGAAGATAAACACGTGACATCATTCAGCGAAACTATCCTTTGGATCCCTGCACAAAGTAATCTAAAAAATATTCAACCTCAGCCTCCCGTCGTTATCGTGCGAAAACAGCTTTGACTAAATGATTTAATGTTTTTTTTTTTACATGTCATTTAATCATCACAAACCTGAAAATAACACAACTGTTTTTGCGAACATAACTTAAAAATCTTTCGAGGCGAAATGCGTTCCTAAAGCGCAATGCGGAAAGAGAAGTTAAAAGTCGAGAAGGGTGAGAATTCGGGCTAGACAGAACAGATGGTGTGTGCGCGCGTGCATGCGTTTGTGTGAGCGTGTTTGTGTGTGGCAGGTGTGGGCGGTGCCTGTTTTGTCACTGCCTGAGGAATTCGGCGTGACGTCACAGAGTAGATAAATTGTCTCCCTGCCTCTCACGCTCTCAACTCTGCGCCGTCGTGAACGTGAAGAAGGTTTGTTTTACAGAAATAAAAAGAACCGACAACGAAACTTTTGAAAGTCAACTTTTTGTTGTTGTTTTCGTAAGTCGTCAGTCGAGCTCGTTTTGTGTAAGGGGGAGAAAAACAACAACAAGGAAGTAACATAAGGTCAAGGAAACGATGAGTGACACAACAACGGAGACAACAATGGAGGTGAATGCGGAGGCCCGGCGGATTCTTGCCGTGTCCATAAGCAAGCTGTACGCGTCCCGGAGCCAGCGAGGCGGCCTGAGACTCCACCGGAGCCTCCTCCTCTCCCTGGTCATGCGCTCCGCCCGGGACATCTATCACTCGTCGGTGCCACCGGCCGAACCCATGGACACAAGCCCGGAGGAGCCGGCTGAGCGCGACTTGGAGTCGGGGCCCCAGCCGGACGAGACCTCCGCCGAGTTGAGCCTGACAGCGCGGGGAGGTGCGCACCGGGAGGAAGAGGAAGAACCCGCCGAGGACAAAGAGAACCAGAGCCCGACGAGGTGCTCGAGGAAGCGGCGGGGGAAGACGTCGGTGGCGCCGCACTTCCTCCCTAGTAAGAGGGCGAGGCTGGAGCCCGGGGAGGAGCGACACGCCGCGCTGCCACCACCGCCGCCGGTCAGCTGCCGAATCGGCCCCGCCGAGTCCCTCACCTCGCTCTCCCTGAACCGGGTCATACCGGCCTGCTGAGAGGTGTGAGACGCGGAGGCTCCACGGGACATGGAGCGCTGTTTTCCCTACACTTTGGAAGCGGCCTGGAGGCCACGTCGACGCTCTCGGGACGGGAATGATCCCCGGCCGGCCCGAGTGGAGAGAGCTCCCCGGGCGAGGGGGCCCTGCGTGGAGGAGCTTCGGTTCGGGTCGAACGAGCGACCACTTACTTTCCAGCTGAGTCACACGAACACACGGTGGACCCGCCAGGACACTCAGTGACTCATAACAGAAATGAGGTGTTTACCCAACACACTCGCATGTACACTGCTGCTGTGGACCAACAACATGGTGCTTAAATAAAATAAAAAGATGCCGTTTGCATCTTTTGGGACTTTGTGTCTATTCAATGAATGCCCAAATGACGTCATATACCTCACCTGTAAAGCTGCTTTTTTTTTGTGGTGTTAATAAATGAGTTTTCAAGTGAACAAGTCAGCGCCTCTGTGGTGGTGATTGTTGTCCAGACAGGAAGTTGCCAATGTGGGTCAATCCTCCAGTGTGTCCACCATAAAACAGGCTTTGCTAATCTAACACACACACACACACACACACACACGCACACACGCACGCACACACACACGCGGTCACTCCACTTCCTGTGGATTACAACAAAATTGTGAATCACATCCTCCAGGCGTGATTCAACACCCACACACTAGCGCGACACATCATTAGATACACCTTCCAATGAGAGCCAATGAAAAAGAACAGGTGTTTGTAATATTTGAGGAAGCTGAAAGTCAGCAACATGCTAGTGAATTAATAACTAACCCTAACATCTTTGTACATTACTCAGGATCAGTCGGTTTTCTTAATAGTCCCTCAATTGTATAAGAGGACTGGGTGAAAATTGCACCTGGTCAAGCGATTATTCAAGGAAGTTTGTTTTTTCAGAAGGTATGTCTCAAAGTGGTCCTTAGCGTTAATTACTAGTACCCGAGAAGTACCTCTCTGCTCCCAAAAAGTTGGTGAGCCCTGACCTAGAGCATGGGTCTTTGAAAATCAACAGTTGTTCCTGTCAAAAGTGAAATAACATGCAGAAAATGCTGTTTATAGGCTGCCATTTTGACTTGTATATTACTCTGGCTCAGCAGGAGTCTTGCTTTGGCAAGGATAATTTGTCCCCCCCCCCCCCCCCCCCTTCTGAATGTCAGAGGAGGACTACATGAAAATTGCACCTGAATCAAAAGTACTTGAAAGCAGTGGCTGGTGCGGCCTTTCGGACCTTCACCGGGGACTTTAATAATCTACACCATGTTGTCGGGAAAAAAATGTACAGAAATGCAAAAATAACTTGCATACGAGACAAAGGCCTTTCACATGTTTGAGGGTGAATACCGTTGATACTAAAGCAAGAAATAGCTTACCATTTTTTTCCAATACATCACCTCCAGCCAAGTCCAAACGTCGACACTACAATATAGCAGATCACAATCAATGTTTATGAAATAATATGGGAAAAAAATCCCCATCAAATCTCGAAAACAAAATACACTACTCACCAGAGATGCAGGTGCGCACCTTCGCTCTTGCCTGTTAGCGGAAGCTAGCTGTAGCGCTCATAGATGCTACCCTGAGGGTGCCCCGAACAAATTCTTTTCCGGGTTGAAACCAGACATCATCAGGCCGAGAATGTTTTCTTGAAAAGGGTTGCCTTGAAAAAGGAATTTGGACTCATCATCCTCCACTGGAAATCAATCTTTGATGGGCAGATTTAGCTCAAGCGGTGAGGTGTAAACAGCGCAAACTATTTAGCTCAACCAATCAGAGGACAGCAAAATGCCGATGTCACAAAGGCGCACAGAGGTGAATGTAAAATCAGATTGTATAAGAAAAGAAGAAAACATCTATTTTTATGTTGCGTGTTTGTCAGAAGCAAGCGGATCATGTTTACATGGCAACACATTTGAAGCTGAAATCTGATTGGACGAAATCTATTCAGACACGTCTGGAAGCCGGGCAGACAAGAGACTGTGAAATGAAGATGCTCGATGGTTGGGAATGAATGAATATATTACTTTTGAGCACAATTAACTTCAGAATATCTGGCCGTCGGAAGGAAAACCATTTGATTTGTTCTTCGCCCAGATGTGCCGCGCATGCTAAGAATGTCCTGTGATGCAGATGCCAAAAGCGCGCACACACATGCACACAGAGCGCCGCAGTGACGTCCAGCGGAGGCTTAAAAATAGAACAGCGGGATGGAAGGAAGCGGAAGTCGAGGCGGCTCCAAGATGTATGACTGAAGGAAATGAACCGGTGTGGAACATTCTGATCTGGGGAAAAACATATGACATCATCTTGCTGCTGAACCAAAAAATCAACCCTGGATGTTGTTTGTATTATCACGAAATCACGAAGATGCAGCTAAAATACACAGACAAAAAATGACTTAGTGGGATAGGGGGCATCGTCTCCCATTTTGCGGGGCGGCTAGGGGGGGTTAGATACCCTCTTTGAAGATTGCACATTTGGTTTTATATTGCAGGATTTATTTACCATTCAAATGTGTTTACTTGGACGTACTTCTTATGTACATATTCTGCTGATTTTCGAATTAGAGTGGAGTCTCGAGTTACAAATGTAATTGGTTCCGTAAACCCGTTTGTAACCTGAAATGTCATAAGTCAAAGTAGTGCTTCCCATTGAAATGAATGGCAATGCAATTAATCAGTTCTAGCCAAGTCATATACACATACCCAGCAGTGTGTTTTTTAATGTATTTATTATTTTATTATTTACAAGCGTGTGGGTAAGAATAAGATAAGAGAATAGATAATGAAAGAAACAAAACAAAACATGCAATTTGACAAAGCATGCTAACTATTTATTGCTCATTAACTTTACCTGGGGAGGGGAAAATGGGAGGACTGCAGCTTCCCCAATTAAAAAAATAGTCTTATTCTATATTCACATGGGGAAATTCCGATTCAAGTATTAAAATTTAATTTAATTTTTTTTCTGTCATTATGTCTGTGTCTTTTGTAATTCATTGGTTGATTGTGGAAAACTTGGATCCACACTGAAAAAAAATCTGATAGGCAGATTAAGCTCAAATAAAATCTGGATCCATTTATTGTACTTAAAAAAAATCTAGATCCAGATCATTTTATTTCGTGCAACCACTTGATGACATCAAATTGAGTACATTTGATACATTTTTCAGTGGTAGGAAACTTTTTTATGCTACTTTCTAATTTAAAAAAAAAAATGAGGTGATGTCTCATTATCGTGTGAGAAGTGATTTTAATTGCCTCGCTCATATAATCACCATCTTGCAGTGTGCAGTATTGCACATCACTGGAACTTCCACTTTGCAACAACATACGTGAGCGGCTTTTTTGGACCTAATTACAATGACATTAACCACTTGTTGTCTTATTTAAAGCGACACTACATTTCAATAAACAACATACAGAGTACAGACGGTCGATACTATATCCAAAATTTTACATCAATTAAATGCTTTTCAGATCTCTTTTACAACACTATTCCCAAACTCAAAGGCTACGAGAGTTGTGATTTGTGATCAAGAAGGTGGAAGTGCAATTTCCATCAACTGATGCAAAATAAGCTTTTATTGTGAAGCACTAACCGAAAGTGGCCAGACCGGAAATGTATCTTTCGGTTCGTCTCAAACGAATGCCGAAAACAAATCAACTCGGTTCTGTTCGATGAGCAAGACGGCGCCGAGGGCCCCCTGTTTATCATTTTTGTCTATATTTCTGGTGCGCGCGAAGATTCACTGTTAACCCTTTCAGGGACGGCGGTGACTCCAGGGGACATTTTATCATGTTATCAGGTTACAGGGTGCGTGAAAGGGTTAACAGTGCGTAACTCAAATCGTTCGTAAAAAGAGACATTCAGAAGTGGAGGTTCAATTATTATTATTGTAAGCTTATGTTATATTATTATTATCATTTTATGTCAGAGCGTCATATTATTTAATGTTAAGAATACCTAAATTACATTCTATTTTTAATAATTGCTTAGACATGTTTTTATGTGGATTGATTGGCTGTTGAGGTAAGTGAAGCCGGAAGTGATTTTAGTTACGAGGAGTGTGCTCTCGATCGTGCTGCGGTGCAGACATTCTTTTTTTTCTCCTTTCAATAAAGCTGCGTTCAAACAGAATCAATCTCTCCTTTTGCCTTTGTAAAGTAGAACCATCCATTAAAAACAACGAATCCCTCAACTTACATTATTATTACAATTTCGTGAAAGAAAAGAGGCATTTTTTCGAAAGGCGGCTTCTTATCCCGCGGTCCACTCACTCCGTTTTGCCTTTGTATCTCATTTGAGGTAGTGTAACCCATGAAGTGGATGGTGAGAGGGCATTTGATGGACAGGAAGTGAGTCGTTTGCCTTGAGGGGGGGAAGAAGTATCACCATCAGCGCGCGTGCGCGCGTGCGCGTGTGCGTGTACGAATAGCCGAGTGTTGACTAACAATGAATGTGAACGGGCAACTGTGTGTGTTTGTGTGACAGACCGAGACAGGAAGTGATGCGCTGTTGCAACAGAATGTGTAGGAGGTGTTTATTTTGGGCTGTGTGTGTGCGCGCGCGCGCGCGCGTGTGTGTTTGAGGAGGTGGACGTCGAACAGAAAGATGTGAGAAGGAGGAGGAGGGGGGCTGCAGAGGGAAGAAGAAACGCCAGTAAAACGTGACGGAGGAGGGAGGGGGCGAGACTGCGTCGGCGGGTGTCAAGTGTGCGTCTCGTCGCTTGGAACATATCAGTGACGTAGCGTCGGACGCAGATGAGTTGGAGGAAGATGAGGCGAATGATGCTGCAGTGTGAGGACGTTTTAGTTTTTGCGAACACACGGTGCATTATTTAGCGTATTTTGAACACAACAGCTCATTTGACCACAACTACAACAGTTTCACAAAATCCATTTTCGGGCAAAAGAGTAGATTTTCTCTGTATTTTCAGGTGGAGAAACTTCTTTTCTTTTGTGGGTCTACTTATAAAAAAAAAAATATATATATATATATATAGTGAAATTGGCTTTGTGGTGATTCTTTTTTTTCCCCCTCTTTATCTTTTTCCCCCAAATTCAGGCATGCGACTTGTATCTACAAAGGTCCACATTCTGCCTTTGCGGAGGTCTCCGAATTCTATTTTGCATATATACACAAATGAGTTTTGTTTGAATTGAGTCGCGTTATCTGAGCACACCAAGAAGCAGGAGAGCAGAGGCGGGGCTGGTACAATGCATTCTCTCTGATTTTATTCAGCCACATGAGGAAGAATTGTGTTTGGAAATTACAAAATGCACTGCAGGTAGAAACAGCACAGAAGATCCAGAAACCAAAGAGAAAAGATGGCGGGCAAGAAAAAACAGACAGAGAGAGACAAAGCCTGGGAGAAAAGGAGGAGAGAAGAAGAAGAAGATGGGATTTCTTCAGTCGGAAACAAAACATCACCGGATTCAAGTTCAAGCAGCTGCATACGCTTCAAATTTTGTTTATTGTTCAAGTGTTCTGGTTGTTCCCTCGCATGAAATAAAGATTCTTTGAACTCATCACCAATGTCTCTTTTTTTGTAGTCACTTTCTATTTTTTCTGAGGATTATTTTGGTCAATTTTAAAAAATATTTTCAATGTTTTTTTTTGGCGTAGTTGAATTTTTTTTAATTTTAAAAATAGAAGGAAATAAAGAAGCACATTGCTTTTAAAAATACACACACACACACACATCGTATTTCTTTCTTTTTTTTTTTGCAATTCCTGAAGTTTACCCCACACAGTGGCATGCACGTTGCACATGCAAAATCTGTAATTAATTAAATAACGATCTTTATTTCGCTTCAAATTACCATGTATGCTTCATTTAGTCTTTTTGGAATCCCCAACTTGACGAGTGAGTTTCTATTTTGGCACTGGCTTGGGTTCTACTGAGTCCAATAGTTGCCATGGTGGCTGGAATGGAAGGCAGGATGGATGGAAGCAAGGTAGGATGGATGCAAGTACCTTCTTGCCTTTGAACTTCAAATCTGAAATTCAGTCAACCGTAGCCCTATTTTTGTGTTGCTCTGGGTCAAACTGACCAATTTATGCATTTAAACACCCCATTAAAAAAAAATCTGCCCTGCTGTTGTGGCGTGTGTCAAATTGACCCGTTTCAAATTCAAAGCTAACTCAATTTAAAAATCTATAAAGTCAAATGTTTTGCAGTTTTTTTGGAATAACATACATTTTAAGGGGTGGGGAGGTATAATTATTCATTCTCTCTAGTTTGTTTCAGAATATACATGGCACATTATACAAGAATCCCGACTGGAACCGGACCGGCCGCAAATACCTAAAATTTGCGTGTAATTGACGCTTATCAAAATGCTTTGCAAAAAACGTGTTTCGTGAAAAACAATTTGTGGAGTCAATGACAAACGGCATGTAAAAAAGCTACTCATGTTCAACTTCAGCCACGCGCCGAGTCAGCATCACTGCTAGCATGTTTTTTTCATAAAAGGATTGCTTTCTCCTCTTTTTGCTCAGAAGCCGGTGTTTTGGGTGTTTTACAACACGTCATTTTGTTGTCATCCTGCACTCGAACTCAAATGTAAATCACAACAAAATACTAAAAAAAATTTTTTAAAAAAAATCCCCAAAACGAACTTGTATTGTTTGTTTGTACGACGAAACGTGGACTCTTTTGAGGAGGGTGAAATTCGTAATTTGCCATCGTGTCATCTTAAAATGAAAGCCTCGTTACATCACGGAGGGTAAAGACCACCTCCGTGTGGCCTTGATGGGTACTGCATGCATGCGATTTTGTATTTATTTATTTAAAGTTTGATGAGAGACAAGACGAGGACAGGCAGATGTCATTGATCTCCATTGACAAAATTTTAGGCTTCAAAGTGTACATGAAAATTTAGAGTCAACGTGGACAACGGAGAGAGGGAGGTGAGTGGAGGACGGACACACGGAGACACACACACACACACTTGCGCAACCTTTGAAAGTGCGTCGTTTTTAAGTGCCTATAATCACCATTAAAGGCCACAAACAGTAACTGCTTCAATGCTTATATTTAGAAATTTATTGAAGATAACATAAAAAATACTTTTCCCAATAACTAATAGACTAAATAAATAAAAATTAACTAGCTACGTCCTTTTGATAATACTGCAATGGTAAAAATGACTTAAGTACTTCAGTGCGCTTGCTAATAAACATTCTGCTTTTCAGTACTGTCTTCACTGCACCATCAGGAGGCTCTAAATTATTTTAATCCATTTTTTAAATTGATTATTTCTACATATCTGTTCATTTCAAATAACATATCTATCACAGCAAACAGCTACTCAAATATTACTGTAACACACACACACAGGTGCGTGCACACACACGCAAAGTGAATTCCTCCATGTGGTTGAGACGTGTTGACATACAGTAGTGATAACGCCACTGTGGTGATGATGATTAGGGCCTGACTGATCTGGATTTGTCGATAACGATGCCGATACTTGTCAAACTCAGAGAACCGATTCATTGTCCGATTAATTTCCAATATATACAATGACTAAAATAACATATTTTGGTCCCTTGACGCGTACAACAACAAAGGTATGAATTACAGGTGGAACAAATGACTGTTTGGCAATACTTTGTCGTTTAGGATTGGTTAACAATGACAAAAGAGAGGGGGAAAAAAATGGCAAAAATCGGCCAATGAGAGGCAGATTTTTTTTGTTTATTGGTTATTGGACGTGGAAAAAATAAAAAGGTAAAAACCGGGACCAAATAAAATCAGCTGATTTTTGCCAATTAAAAGAAATGCAAATATCGATTAAATCGGCTGGACAATTAATCTGTCAGGCGCCCGTGATGACATCATAGCATGAGGTGATATGGCGGCCCAGTGCCTTTTATGGGAAATTACTGCTGATTGCTCCCCTAATGCCCTTCTAAACACCCGCCGCCCCCAAGACGGGACACGGGACGCCTACCTTCCGTGCCCACTGGCCCCAATAACCCCGCCCTTCCCCAACACGCACACGCATGCACACGGCTAGTGCTGCACACATTGGGGGGAGACGACCGCCCTGTGTGACTTGAGCTACATGAGCACGACTTTTGGCAGCACTCAAACTGTACAAGAAAACCCGCATGATGTTTTGCAAAGAGCCCTTGAGTTACATGTTTGTCCACACACTGACGACCCGCAACGCCGCACGCGCCAAACCCAACAGCCGCGACGCAAACAACGAAGGAGGTGAGCTTTTCACACATCTCGGATCCATTGGCCGCCACAAAATCTGAACACTAACTAGACAAGAACTTCAGCGCAGTGTTACCTTGACTTTGAAAGAAAGCTTAAGTACACGGTCAGACAAAAAAGGGTTCTGTCGAGGTTCGTTTTTGTTCTCCAAGGTGCCACTAATTGTGACATACCCAAGAGGGTCCACTGTTGAACCTGGAGGTACAAACAAGTACTTTGTATGGTTATAAAAGGTACACAAATGGTCCAAACTGGCAAAGGAACAATGCCTTTATCTTTCTGTTTACATGTAAGGGCACACACAAGTCCAAGGCTAAAGATACAAAGGAGTGCTATGCCGACATGAATACCTTTCGAAAGAGCCCAGGTGTTGTACAAAATGCAGTTTGCAGAAAAAAACAGTAGTAGCGATTCTCCAGACCAGGGATGGGTAACATATTGCACTTTCAACGAACTGTAAACGGTTCATCTGAATAAATAATAATCATCATAAAAAGTTTTTGTTTGTGTATTTTTTCTGCCGCCCTTTGCTTGCCAGGAAGAATTTCCATCACAGGGTTGTTAATCATCATATAAGTATTTTTTGTTCCCCCAGAGTTCATTGCATGTGTGTCTTGAGGGGGCCCAATAGGTATTGACTACTTATATCACCTCTGCTGTGTTTCGAGACAAAATTTGAAGTAAGAGCAGGGTTGAGATTTGCAGCGGGCATTTGGCGACCGACTTGCAAATCGAGATACAAAGTTTGGACCTCAGTCACAGAACATGTTGAATTCTTCAGTCAAGGTATCACTGTGCCACGTGTGCCCCTAAATGCCATCACAATTGAAAAGTTGCGGGAAAAAAAACAATCTCGTTTTCGATTTTAAAAAGAGTTGTAATGTTTTAACAATAAAGTCAAAGTCATGTGTGGGCCCGGTGTTAGGACCACCGGTGGGACATTTAAGGTTTAGTGTTATTGATCTTAAGGAATATAACGGGCGGGAGGGCGCCGGGAGGGCTTGGGTGGCAGATGACTCATGTGACTCAGGTACAGAAGGCACTGCGGCTCTGTCAGGGTCCGGGATTGCGGGGGAAGCAACTGCGGACAGGGTTCCAGGTTGTGCCCTTTCACTTCCTGCCAAACAGAGGCAAATATCTAGCAAGTCTGTGCTCTACTTGGAGGCCTCGGAGGCCAACACGTATCGTCCCGGCAAAGTGGGAGGCAACAGATGCAGGCAGGGGGTCTCGCAGCAGATAAATGTGCAAGTGGGTACCGACTGTCACCCGTTTGTTGGGCTTTTGTCAGGGATCCGGGTCTCGCGGTTCCTGCAGAAACCGGACGGACGCTCGTGAGGTCTGCATAGAGTCAAAAAGTCGTGGACTACGAGTTTCGGGGAGATCTGAGATTAGTAAGAGTGCAAGTCCAAGAGCGGCAACCAATTCAAAAAGCTAGTGAGAACTACGGCTACAGTTATACCTAAACTCAGAATACCTATCGTTGTTGATCATCTAGTTCGAGAAGATTCTATCGAAAGCAGGACCAAAAGAAGGGCAACGGGTTCACACCATGTCCAGGGTCCGTCTGAATGTGGCCGCAAAGGCTGTCGAATACTGATGCCAGTTTTTGGCAGAGGGGGATTCGGCTGTGCTACAACCTCGCATGGTTCCTGGTATCTAGTCCAGACCTGAGGGGAGGGCTCGGGCTGAGGTGAGGTCACTGTTGGTGCGGAGGGGACCAGAGGTGTCCTTACAGGGTGGAAGGGTCCAAAGCGAAGTCCTAAATTGGGCAGTCGTGCTGCTCAGTTCACCGACAACGCGACGAAAAAAAAAAGAGGGCCGCCCACCTCATCACCCAAAACCTTTTACAACCGTTTTTGTCCTAGGGTGTCGGTAGGACAAGAACTAAATGAAGTCCCTGACGCCCCCCCCCCCCCCTGCCGCGAACCAGCCTGAAACGTGGGAGCCGGGATCGTCAGCGTAAGGCAGCGGTGTCCAAACTATGACCCCGGGGGCCATTTGCGACCCAGCGTCCATTCACAATTGTCGTTTGCCTGCATTGTAAAACTTCGATGATGACACCGACTGGCATCTCTCACGCAACACATTGCCAACCAATCACACATCACTAAAATAAGAAGAAAACGCCAAGTCACAATGCCCCGAGAAATAAAGATCATCTGCCGACAGCGATGAATTCCGATTGTTGGCCTCACTTTCTACCGAACGCAAAAAGTGCTGCCGCTCGGTAGTAGGGGCGGATTGATTCTAGCGTTTTTCCGCATACCGACCAACGCTGATGGGAGTACTTTGGACGGGTTCGCTAAATGAGATGGGAAGAATGTCAGAGTGGCTCCGCGCAGCCTTGGATTTTTCTGTATACGGCCCTCGGAAGACAAGGTTTGGACAGCCCCGACTTCAAGGATGCAAACAAGATGGACTTGGTGTACTTGGAGGGATAACAAAGAAGGTGACAACAACTCTACGGCAACGGCGCTAACAATAATCAACATCATTTTCATTCTGCATGGACATTTTTATCAAGACTATCATCATGAACAACACTAAATAACGGGCGCTCCAAGTTCACTTCCCCTCTGCTCCCTCTCTCTCTCTCTGTGAGCAAAGCCTCCAACATCCGAGACCCATCCGACTAAACATCCGAGCACAAAGGCTGCTTTCCTTCCAGGTGCCGAGCGACCGTCACAGAGAGAAACAGTCGAAGAGAGAAGAGAGATTCTTTTCTTCTTTTTTTTTTTTTGTCAACCTAAATGCAAAGTTTCTGTAAAGCCCCGCCGACCCCCAAGGTCCCAAGAATGTGGGTTTCGGCTTCCTCTCCCATATGGGTTGAATCAATCATGCACACGTTTCCATCCCAAAAAAGGTCAAATCGAAGAATCGAGCTTCCAATGTCCAAGAAGAAGAACGAGAAGCAATCGAGAGAAGAAATACTGAAGAAATGAGTTGGTCCTTGCTTTACTCTTCTCCGCCCTTTCTGCCACGTGATGTCACTTCCGCCCCCCCCCATCACCAGACAGGAAGTGACATCATACCCACGCAAAGAGAGTCTGTACAGTGAACAGTAAACAGAGATGATAAAACTCATCAAATATCATCCAGCGCTGGGATTGGCTGTTTTTTGCAGAAGAGGCGGAGCTTCCTGGTTCTGTCCTTGTGGGGGTGGGAGCGCTCAAGATCACGTGGTGTAAAAGTTTTGTTCTTAAGCGTGATTTTTCCTGTAGGCAAAGCTTGGCGTGGAAAGGTCTGGTTGGGGTGAGGGAAAAGGGCCTGCCTGGCTTTTTAGGAACCCGTGTTCCTTATAAAAGGTGAGTGAAGCCCGCTTGGAGAGTTCCTAGAGTCACCTGAAGAAGAAGAAGAAGAAGGATTCAGCCAAATGCAATGAGCAGTCTGGGTCTCAGAACCCCTGACCGTTCGTCAGGACCCCTGATTTGAAGTTTTCTGCCTGCAGCTCGGCATCCCAGCAGAGGATTCTGGGGAGCGCGGGGCGGTCCCACTGTCCTGAGCCGTCTTGCGTTTCGTCAGACCGCTTGAAGCACCTTGCCCCCTGGTCTCCGCCCCGCACTCGCACTCACAGAGTTCCGGGGCTGAAGGCTGAGTCCTCGGGCGGAAGTCCGGACCCTCCGCCCCGCCCCCATCAAGTTCAGATACACAAGGCCATAACGCCGGAGGTTGCCGTTCTCCGCCCTCATCCGGTTGCTAGCACCAGTCATCCTCATCTGTCTCGCTGTAAGGTTCATGCAAGCCTTTGCGGGGTCCGCGGGCATGAGGGGTCCGGTGGTGCGGGTGGGGTGCCCCGGGCGGCCCTCTTCGATGCGGAGAAGGCGAGGACGAGCGGTAGCCGTTGGGGACCCGGCGCGGATGGGGGTGAGGGAGCGGCGGAGGTGGGGGCCCGTGGCGGGCAGTCCTGGGCGAGCGGGGGTGCGGGTGGGAATTGCTCGCGTGCGGGTGGGGGTTGCCGTGGGAGAGGCTTTGCTCATACGCCGGGGGCTCGTGGTGCCGCTTGTACTCGTAGTCGCGTTCGTAGAAGGACCCGTCCCCTTCCAGACTGTCCCCCAGCGGAGGTCCGCTCCAACGGCCTCGGTGCGGGGAGCGCGGCGAACCGTGAACAGGCGAGCGGGGGGACTGGTGCCTGGGGGATCGGGGCGACCCGTGCCTGGACGAGGAGCCCCCATGGTGGGGAGAGGCTTGACGGGACGGCGGCCGGTGGTGGTAGCCCCTGTCGTGGTCCGGCGGGGAGAAGTGCCGCGGGGACGGCGAGCGCAGGCGGCCCGGCCCAGGTGGGCCGTAGCTCGGCTTGCGGACGGCGGGGGAGTAGGTGACGTGGGGGCGGGGGACGGCGGGGGTCTGTGGCAGCTGGCGACGGCCTCTCCGCGGAGTGCTGGTCCCCGAAGTCGAGGGGACGGGGCTGCCGCTCACCGAACTACTGCCCTACAGCAAAAATGTAAACAAGGAAAATCACGACGAGAACAGAGACCAGAGTGGAGAGGGAGGAGGGGAGGAGAGCGCAGTCGGCGCGGCGGATCGGTCGGTCGACTGGTCAAAAGCAGTCATGAGGCAAAGAAGTCACCCCAAAACAAAAAGGGAAATGGGCAAAGAGAACGAGCGAAAAAAGCAAAGAGAGAAAGAGACCTCCAGAAGTGGGTGCAATAACTTGGGGGAGAGAGCTCAATGCAAGACCACTGATCACCGCGCCAATGTCAGCAATTCCATCCGTACGTCTATTTCCTCGAGCGCTTATCCGCTTTGGGGTAGCAGGTGAGATGGAGCCTAACTCAGCTGACTTTTGGGCAGTCGGCAGGTTACACCCCGGAGACGGTCACTCGTCAATTGCAGGGCACAGAGGCACCAGGGGTTCTCAAATTCTTCTGCCCGGTGACCCCTCACGGGGGAGAAATTGTGTGACAAACCCGCGAGTCATACCAGTGCATCCGTGTTAAGTTATTCGTTATCGATAAAAATGAAGCGCGCAACCCCCGAATAGGACCCAATCCTGTGACTCACCTGTCTGTGGCTTCGTCCGTCTGGGCCTTCGCTGGGTGAGCGTGACCAGTGACTGTCGTGCGAGTGTCGGTGGGCTAGGTCGTGTCGGTCGTAGCGCTCTTTGTCCACGGAACCGTGGTGATGGTGGTGGTGATGGTGGTGGTGCCGGTCCTTGGTCCTGCCGCGGTCCCGCTCACGCTCCTTGGGAGGCAGGTCACCCGACTGCGTGGTGGTGCTCAGGTCTGTGCCCAGGCCTGTATGGGCAGTGGAAACAAACGGTTCGTACAGACAACAAAGCCACCGGAGACCAACATGGACTTCCATCTTCTCGGGTCCGGGATGCCAAGAGTGGACCAAAGGTTTTTGGTGGCAACTCACCCGTGTCTGCGTCTGTGTATCTGGTGAGGGATCGCTGCGAAGTCCGGTGGCTTCGGTCCCGGTGCCGGCGGCCCCCGCCGCCGTGCCGCCCCTCCTCGGACACCACCCTCTCGAGGGAGTAGTCGTCCAGCCTGACGCCTCGACCCGAGCGCCCGTGAACCAGGCTGGAGGTGGAGCGCCTCATGGGACTGGTGTCGGTGATGTTCTGAGAGACCCGGGACACGGTTGCGGATGAGGGAGAGGAGCACAGACAAACAGGAGATGAGATGCTGCCGGGAGTCTGGATCGTTGACCTTCTTCTATGTCCTTTTCCACTGAGCTGGTGCCAGTACTGGTTGGGTACCAGGGCTCAGTTTGGTACATCCTGAGCTACAGTGTGCCATCATATCACCCACATATGGTCCAGACACCGCGGTCTTGTTCCTAGGTCGTAAAATGGGAAAACGCTTCAGGCCACCGATGTATTGAGTAAACTGTTGCTGCTATTCTGATTCCAGTTTTGTCAGGTCCAGGTGATGAAAACATGAAAGAAGCCCAGCTCCAACTCAGCATGAAACCCCAGATCCATGCTTAAAACATCTAAAACCTTACTCAAGGCTTCAAACTAAAGAAATGTGAGGCTCCACTCCTTGTCTGAACGAACACTAAATCGGGCTTCAAATGCCGACGTTGAGACCTTTACCTAGCTTGAATCCCTAACTCCAAAACCAGGCTTTCAACTCTAATTTGAAATCTTAACCCAAGCTTCAAACCTTGATTTGGGAACCCTCAACCTTGGAATCATACCCAAATTTTAAAACAAGCTCTCCTTTTGAAACCTGAACCCAAGCTTTGAGACCCTTATTTGAACCCCTAACCCAGGATTAAATTTTAACCTATCCTAATTTGAAACCTTAATCGATGCTTGAAAGCCTTCGTTGAAACCCAAACCCGTGCTTGAAATCTTAAAACGCCAACCTTGGCGGAAGACACTCCTTCAAAACCTTACCCCTTTGCTTAAAACCCCAACTTAACCCAGGCTTTCAACACACTAACTTGGAACCCCGAACCTCGCTTGAAGCCTTTTCTTGCTGCGAACCACAACTGGCACCAGATCAGGGCGAAAAGGTTCAGTGATCTGATGAACCAGATGGGCGTGTGCCAACCCGACCCGAAGAGTCGAGCATCGGCTGGTGCACCCATCCGGCTCCGAAAAAAACATTTCACCGTAGCTCTTTGCAAATCGGAAACATCAGCCGGCAGTTGACCGTCAGCTATGAGAATTCGGCACGGCGGCGGCAGAACGGCAAGTCGGACGGGTTGGCGGGACAAGGTGGAGCCGACGGACAGCAAGCATGACGGTCGGTGGCCATGCCTCCGCATGCACGAGGAACAAGAGAGACAGTGTCCGCGGCGCTCTTGGACAAGGCGCACGCACGTCTTGGATTTGCGTCAGGCAACAGTTCGCTAAAACCACCAAGACACTCAGTTGCGTCCACCCAGAATGTGCAGCAAGGGATTGGTTGCGCTTAACATGTAGCAGTTAGCAGATGAAGGCTTCATCAAGATGTTCTGAGCGAATTGCGTGGTCACCAAAATATTACAAACACAGCACAGGTGGAAGCCACAGCCCCCCACCCCCAAAAATGTAACAGTGACGTGGCTCATTGGTAGAGAGGTTGGATCCCACGGCCATTGCGTCTATGCGGAAGTGCCCTTGAGCTCGAAACCTGTTGCTCGTGATGCTGCGCCGTAGGGAGGTCAACAAGCTCACAGTGTTAATCGATTTGAGGAGCCATGGTAGAAAAGTGACGGGCCATTTACCAGTTGATTTCATTTCATTCCTTAAAACGCAAAAGGAATAAAAGTCAAACAAAAAAATAACATTCAATTTGGTTTAAAAAAAAAAATCAACGTTAAATGAATAAAACTCAAATTAAAAAGTATTTTGACATAAAATATAACAAGGTAAAGAAATTATAAAAGTAAAAAAAAATCTGATAACACTTGCCAAATACACAGGAAATACTACACAACAAAAGATAATAAGTTTAAAAAAAAAAGAAAAGCAAAAATAAATAAAATACCAAAACAAATTCTATATAAATAATCAAGATACAATAAATACATTTCAAAAACGACATTATTCACATTGAACAAAACCAAAACCAAAATCAGATACGCCCCAAAATGTCAAATAAAAAAACACAATTAAGTAAAAATAAATTAAAGAAAAGCAAAATAAACATCTGGTACAAGAAAAATCAACTCAAATGAATGTACATTATTGAATCTAGGAAATGAACAAAATGAGTCCCTGAGGGCCTCTATCCTGCCTGTTTTTGATGTGTAAAAAAAAAAAAAAAGGACTAGTATCGTCAGCAGGCTTCTGCAGAGCTGAGCATTTGAATCAGGGGCGCTGGAGGCGGGAAACATCGATAACATGCAGGACAGGGGCCCTCGAGAACCAGAGTTGGTGACACCCCCCCTTCAAATAAAAAGCCCAAAAATTGAAAGCGAAAAATACTGCTGGAAAAAAAACAGCGGGTAGTCCTGCCCTGCTGCAGTTCCAAGCCCTAACAACGACGGCGTGCACGCACCAGCTGACGCCTCGCGGCCAACAAACGCAACGTTAGAGCCTGCGAGAGGACATACACTCAGGTTATTTCCGCGGGGGCCGTGTCTTCTCCGCTGCAAAGCGTACAAAGAGCCGCACAATCAAAGCGGTTTGGCGATCAGCGTGGGAAAGAGGCAAGAAAACACACACAAAAAAAGGAAAGCAACACACAGGACTGGACGTCGCCTTTTCTATTGCGCACGGGACAGACACACCAAGGATCAGGTGGGAATGAGGCGGAAAAGTGAAGTGGGAAATGACGGCAGAAGAGAAAAGAATTTAAAAATCTGTTTGTGCCCCTTCCAGTTAGTCGCCACCTCGTCATCGCAAACAGATTACTGACATTTCATAAATTACGGAGCCAATTGAAGCGGCTGATATTTATTTATTGAAAAAAAAAAAAAAAAAAAGGACTTAACAGAAATGAACACATTACAACATGACTGTTGTAAAGTGAAATCAAATAGGCCGCCTGTGTCAACCCAAGGCCCGGGGGCTAGATCCGGCCCGCCACATCTTTTTTTTGTGGCCCGCGAAAGCAAATGGTGCGTGTCAACTCGCACGATCCTTGCTAAAATCGAGACTGAAATGTCAAATCATCATGTAGTATCAATAACGCTGAGGTTAAACAGCTTTGTTACCATGTTGACACTCACCCGAACAATAACGGATCAAATTATTATGGTTGACTTCAAACTGGTAATCCGTCAATTTGTTGCCAACTCGTCAAACCACGATGAAGCAATGAAAGATTTATTTGCTGTCTCCGTCTTGACGGCCCTTCGCGAGAATACGTCACTCCAAAGTGGCATGTGACAGAAATGAGTTTGACACCCCCGATATAGGCGAGAGTCAAATGCTCTGCCAGTAGTTGACATCTTTGCTCTTGGAAGCGTTACGGGGACCCCATAAGACACCATTCGAGTCATTATACAGTCTTTTTAATTCATCGGCTCATTCACTAGTTATCGGAAAATGATTCTGCCAAATATCCGAACTAGCATCACGGCATACTATCGTTTACGGCTATTGAGATGCCTGTCCTGAGAAATGTCCAATCAGTTCTAGAGGCATCTCGGGCGCACAAACAGATCGCCGCTAACGGTAGACGTCCCCTGATCGGAAAACATTCAATTGTTGAGTTTGGCGTGGAGCGTACCGGACCAATAGCGACAATCATAAGCCGCATGCTGCTTCACCTGGTCTTAAGACGAGGCTCGGGCATCACATGATGTGGCAGTAAAGGGAAACGGCGTGTAGATGTGTGAAAGGGGGTGTGTGTGTTTGGGGGCAGGGGGCGGGGCTTCCGTGGTGGGTGAGAATGAGAGCGGAGAGAACCAAGTGAATTTCAAGTCTCTCAAAAAGTATTCGGGCCACACTGAAAAAGATTGTGACGTTTTATACTTTATCAATAAAATATTACTTTTTTTTGTTCCTCTCAAGGACTGTATTATTGTCCATGTTCTAGCTTGCTGCGCTCCGTTGAATGTATCCTTTGTTATTTTGAGTTCAATGTTCCGGAAAGCTCTGCAGCCGTCGCGAAAGAAATAAAAATGCATTGAATCATTTTACGACCGGCCCAACATGGTGCAGAAGCATTTAGCTGTTATGCTGCCGTGCAAAAAGGCAAAAAGAAATAAGCTGCTAACAGAAGTGAAGTTAGCCACAAGTGTAAATGCTTTTAAATCCAGGTTAAAAATGAAGCCCCCCCCCCACCCAATCGCTATGATGAAGGACTTTTAGAGCATCTCTACAATCAATTCTTCCAAAACCATAGGCTCTACGTTCTTTTAAGCAAGTACTTTTTCTGTCTCTCTACTTTGCTTTTAAATGTCTTCTTAATTTGCCTTTAAATGTTTTGTCAAGTACATTGAGTTACCTTTGTATGAAATGCGCTAGGTGAATGAAGTTGCTTCGCCTTGTCTTTAATCTCATGAAATGTACGGTACAAAACTTTTTTTAAGCCTAAAATTACAAAAAAATACATACAACTATCATCAGGATTGGAAAGGTTATCCCCAAAATGTACTTTTTTTCTTCAAAGTAAGACTTGTTTTCAACTTTATTCTCGTAATATTAAAGAACTCCAGTCAAAAATTGTCTTGACAGTGAAAATGTTGTATGTGCCCATGCCAGTCTAAAAAGAGTATTCTGATTAATATTGCGTTGATGTTTTCACCCATCCAAGGAAGCCGACAGTTTATGCACCACCCTGCCATTGACTGAAATTGGTGTCAAAGTGCCCTCATGCTTGTATTGCCAATGTCACATGACCAAAACCCCCTCAAAAAAGGCGTGAACTGTTCTCGTGTCTTCTTTTCAGTGCGTTCCAGATACCCATTGGTAAAACCTCATCAATTTTCAGAGACAAATGAATTCCAGTCACATGCGGGGCAAGGGATGGCGGTGGGCACTGGCGATGGATGGAGGGAGGCAGGGAAGGAGGGAGGGAGTGAGGTTGTTTGGGGGTTGATGGAGGTGCTCACTTGGTTGTCTGCTGAGAGGCGGGGCATGGAGAGGGTGCGCCCGTGCCCATCCACTGGGTGGCAGGGCTCGGCGTCCGAGTACCCGTCCCGCCCCATCTCCCGCATCTCTACCGTCTGCAAGGACACAACGAGAGGAGGCGTGACCACTGTCCGCCCGGCTCGCAGGAAGGGGCGGGGGGTCGGACGGCGCTATGGCCAAAGTAGGGCGGCTCGTTTCATCGACACCAAAGAGGCACAAATCAACTGCGACATTACAGGAACAATTTGGAAAAAGACGAGGAGACGGGAAGTTGCTCCATGATGAAAAACAAACGTATCCGGATAAAACCCACCCAAATAGATATATGCGTTGCGCTCGCCATACCTGCGGGTTGTTCCGGTTGTCATGGAAGTCGTCAGGGTACGGCCGGTCGGGGCTCCAGTTGCCCGTCTTTTGGAACATCTCCTGGGCTTTGGCGGTCACCCACGACTGGCTCTCCGTCATACCGCCGCCGTCCGAAGGTCTGTGGCGGCACATTACCACTCCATGAGTTGAAGCAGCCCATTCTCAATGGACGTTTAGCGGTGTAACAAAAAAATAAAATAAAAAAGATTTCTAATTGGAAAATTTATTTTGATTCAACAAACTAAATCGAATCAAAACCCGAATGTACATAACCGCTCGCCAATTCGAATCAACCGACATGTCCGCCTGATGAGTTGAATGAGTCCATAATCAAGTCGCGTGATGACTCGCTTCGTTGAACCGGCCCAAATCGCAGCCGACATGAGCCACACAATGAGTTGCCGAGTACTCACACGCTGTAGACGTTGTCGGGCTGAGTGACGGGCCCACCGAGCCTGTCGGCGCCGTCGCCCTCCGGCGGCGCCTCCATTCGCTGAAACATTAACGGCGGTCGGTTCTGTGTGAGATACGCCACAAGCGGGTTTAATCGGGAAAGGGAGGAAGGGGGCCGATGCCAGAGAGGGGGGGTTTGGGTGGAAACATGTGGGAATCACAGCAAACACAACAAAGACGCGCACTCGCGGCACGGACCCACACGGGGCGCCATCAGCAGCACGGGGGGGATGGGGGGGGGCGCTGTGGCCGGGTTGACGTTTCCCCACCAAAGTGGCCCATCTGGGATCACAACTCACTTGGGAGATGTTTCCACTGCATGCACGCAACTTGGCACACACGGCATCAAACATTTGAAGCAAAATGGGCTTCAAAGCTCAACGTGAATCTCTAACTAAGGTTTGACAACCCTACCTTGAAGCCCTAACTTTTCATTGAGACCTGAACACAGGCTTGACGCCCATTTATCCCCAGAGCCCTGCTTTCGAGGGCTCAATTGAATGCCCAACATGAAAAAAAAGACCCATCAAAAAAGCGATTGAAACAATGACCCGTTTTAGAAATACAAATGCAGGAATAAAATCCGAACCAATGATTTAAAATGAAATTTGAAACCCTACCCTGTGTTGGAAACCCCAATTTGGAGCCATGAAGCTCATTTATAGCTCAAAGAGGCCTAACACTGACTTGAAACCCCAAGAAAGTCTTAAAAAAAACACCCCCCCCCCCCGCACACACACACACATATTCTAAGCCATAACCCAAGCTTGAAACCGTAATAGCAAACCCTTTTTGGACAATCTAACCCAGACATCCTAACAATCCGAACAAAGGTTTCAAAGAAGAAAAATCCTAATTTGAAGCCTAAAACAAGCTTCAAACAAAAATTAGAAACTTTTGGAAACCCCAATTTTAAATATATATTTTTTAATTTTTGATGAACCTTAACTCAGGCCCGATACCTTAACTCTTTTTGAAAATCCTAAAACTTAACCAAAGCCTCAAACCCGAATTTAGAGCCCAAACCAGACCCTAACCTTTGATGGAAAAAAAAAAACCTTATTCAAAACCCTAACCACCCCCCCAAGAAAAAAAAACTAACTAACTTGGCACAAACCAAGAATTTGCATCCTTGAAACACTAAACTACACTGGATTTAAAAAAATTTGGGTGTGCTAAATTTACTTAATTTTATTTTGTCAAGCGGCTACCTAAAATCAAATCATCGGGATCAAGTTTCACTTTTGAAGTGAACGTAGCGTCTCCTTCCAAAAAGATCTGGATTCCCGATGATTTGATTTTATGCACCGGGTTGGCCGCGGCGCCCAATGAGCGCCTCCGGAAGGCGAGCAGGTGCAGTGCAGTGGAAAATCTTCCGAAACAAACACCCTCTGACCCGCATCAATGAGGGAACGTCGAGATCCCGTCGTACACGAGAAAGACGTGAAAAGATGACTCGGCGAAAGCCCGGACATATCAGAGAGCGATGTGTGCGAGGAGACATTTAACACATCGGATTCAACGTTTCCAGAGTGACTTAAAAGTTTGCCTTGCGTGGGCTGATTGGATCACG
Organism: Hippocampus guttulatus; assembly: GCF_054856545.1. Classification (NCBI taxonomy): domain Eukaryota; kingdom Metazoa; phylum Chordata; class Actinopteri; order Syngnathiformes; family Syngnathidae; genus Hippocampus; species Hippocampus guttulatus. The sequence continues at coordinate 1,667,323 of NC_141269.1, read as the reverse complement.
GTGACAAACGAGACATGGCCATGCCCCTTCTGACATGTCAAGGCTCATTTATGTTCAACATACGACATCCGTACCCTGACTTCAACACCTGACACCGGCTTCTAACCCCAATTTTGAATGCCAAACGTTTGCAACTCAAACGCTAGGTTGAAAACGCTAACCCACCTTTTTCCACCCTCACTCTGCTCTACCGCAGGCTGCAAACACGAATTTAGAACCATAACCCTGTCCCGAAACCACATCTGGCTTCAAACTCTCTCAATAAAAACCCTAATCCTTGTTTGAAACTTTTAACACAAGCCATATTTCATCATTTAGAAGGCAAAACCTTGCTTGAAACCCTAATTTGAATCATAAAACCTGGTTTGAAACTCTGACATGAAATGCTAACCCGGCTTTATATTGTTCCTGGTTTGAAAATCCTATTTCGAAACACTGGTGGAATTTCGAACCCTAATATTTGTTTGCAACCCTAACCCTGTCTAAAAATATGAATCTCGAACCGTGACTCATTTCAAACACTACGTCATGTTTGAAACCCAATTTAGGCTTCAAACCCGAACCAAGTCTTGAAACTTTAAACCTTGCATCGTTTCCAAACCGTAATTCGAAACCTCAGCCCTCGTTTGATTGGTTGAGATTTTATGGCCGCTGCTGACGGGGACCCCTCCCACTGAAAATCATCAATAAATAAACCGTATGAATCAAATATGTATTTCGGAGGAAAATTTGGATTCAGAGGCACCTGCTGGTACGGACGTAGTGGGAGCGCAAATGAGCCTTAACGCTGGGCCAGTGGGACGGGAGTTTCGGACCGACTTACCTGACATGGAAAAACATGGAAACAGTATGAGAGACATGAAAATGATTTTGCCGCGGGCTGTTTAAGTCCTAGCCCGTTGGTGGGAAAGGAAACGGCTGAATGAAATGCTTGTTAGTTACTGCACGTTACGTAGTGTCGCTACCAAATGATCAGACTTTTGAGGGGGGTTGTATGGGGGGCGGGGGGTCAACATCCCATTGGACAGACGGACTGACAGTCAGACGCCAGGCAGCACTCAAAACACATTGAAGGACACAACAATCGAGCAACCGTTGAGCTGGACTGACCAAATAAGGAGACCCCACCTCATCCTGGGCGGGGGTGGGTGTTGGGATAAAGGGAGACGTCAGAGCGACAACAGAAGAAGAGGAAGAAGAGCGAGGACAGAGCATGAAATCAAAGACAAAAAGCAAGGCCGGACGAGCACAAAGACGGCAGGACAAACAGGGAGACGACGGATGCTGTCCACTCGGTCCAACGGAATGGCTGCGTTCAGGAGCAGACCAAGAGTACGCCGTGGACCTTCACTAAACGCCCGCATTGGCTGAGAGATACAGTGGGTGAAACGGTTTGTCCCTCCTCCCGAAAAAAAAAAGAAGAAAAAAAAAGGTTTAAATGGCAGCTGGTTTAGAACGCTCTCGTTTTACTGTCATGCACTTGACTTTGGAGTAAGCCAATCCCCCATGAAGCGTCTCCAGTTGGTCCAGAATGCTGCCGCTCACCTCTTGACTGGTACTCGTATGAGGGAGCACAGAACTCCTACCCTAACCCCTTCGCTGGCTCATTTTAGAGTTCTTTTGAAGATGCTATGATTTGTTTTCAAATCTTGAACTGGCCTGGCCCCACCTGACCCCTCGGAGCTCGTCCTCCCCTGCAGGGTGTCTCAGGTCTGCGGACCAGACACGAGGAGAGGTACCGAGGACTAAGCGGAGCCTGAGAGGGTTAGCATTAGCATTTGGGGGCAAGGCGTCTCCAGAGAAACAGAAGCTGCATTGTGATCCTATTTGCAAAATATCACCATGCTACCATGTCATGCATTTTGTTTGTAAGCCCCAAAGCCGTTGCTAACGCCGATCAGTTCACGGCCCAAAGCTTGCGCGGTGAGCATGCCGGTCAAAGTCTCTCAAGATGCTGTTGACCTTCGAAAAGGTCCGCGACATTTCATGGATCCTTCAGAGGAAAAAATAAACAAGCAACGCCGTCCGCAGGCTTGCCCCGGAAAACGCGGCGCCGGACGAGGAACTATCGTCGGGATCCGCTCTACCTGTTCCTCCCGCATGGCCTGCAGCTTTTTGGTCTTGCTCTGCCGGTAGTATTCCATGATCATCATGGCAGCGTAGATTTTGCCCACCGTCAAGTCTGTGGCTGCTGAGAAAATGACAAGTTACCCTGGAAGATTAGACCCGAGCGAAATGGGACCCTGCGCTGAGTGGGGTTGGGGGGCAATGGGGTGGGCGTGGGACCAAAAACATGGGAACACAAGTTCACAAGAATGTTGCGCCAGACAGCGAGGACACTTCTGTTTCGTGATTCAGGGCTTCGTGTCAGTGGCTGGTCGAGAAAAACACAAGTGAGCTCGCCGTCCGGTATGCAACATCCGGATACATTTCAACAACACGGTACACTTGTCGTGGAAGCCGTCGGTCTTTTCACAGGCGGATGCCGCTGCTGCAATAATGTCGGAGTCGCTAACCCAATCATGCTTCGAGTGCATTTCACGGGAGCAGCAAGGGCAATGTAGCTGCCTCGCTGCCAAACCCAACAGACAGACGCCTTGGGGGCGGGAGCGCAAATTATTTGTTTATTTATTGCCAAACGCTTGACTTGACAGGGATTCTCGCCAGAGTTGTGCGATGTCATGTTTTCATTTACAATGACAAAAACATCTTTTTACAGCGGCGCGGCTACGAAATCTGCCGCACCGAAGCAATATGCGATATGATGACGTTCTTTTGAAAGATTCGACCTTCCATGCATTCATTCATCAAAGCCGCAGATTCGAAACATGCACGGAGGTTCAAAATGGACTCATCGTTCATGCTCATCCTTTCCGACGCAAAAACTCTACATACAGTCGAACCTCGTTTCAACGTTCCCCGCTTGCAACGTTTTCAATAACGTTCACATTTCAAAGTCACGATTTGACGTCATTCATTTTCCGTTTGCTGATTTTGCTTCAAACAGACACCTTGAGAACCTGAACCTCATGATAACGGCCAGAATGTTTGTCCCACGAAAGAGCGAAAAGAAAGGTCTTCGGTACGACGAACGGCAAGAAGCGAACTGCCGCCGCGACCTTGCTTCTGAACAAAACGTATGTCGCGGGATTCCCCTCCGTTGCTTTGCAACGCTACTGATTAAGACCTACATTGTTGTACTTCTCATTTACACGTATTTGTAATTGATACGTTTACGCTGTCGTCCGCGTTGGTGTTTCTACATCTGTTCTTTCTGTGTTCGATACATCGTAGTTGGCAGCCATTTTTTTTTTGGGAAACGGTTACAACGAACTAACCTTCGAGGTACGTTCTAACGAGGTTGGACCGCATAAGTTTGAGTTCTCTGCTGCTAGGTTCGTCCTGTCGTGAAAAGACTCCTATAGAGGATCTTCTATAGTTGGCACCCCCTGATGGCAGGATGGAATGTGCTTGATGTGGATACCATGAACTTGCATGTCCGCCTCGCGCAATGATTCAAATGCCCTCGGCAAAATGTGATGACTTTCAGTTCAATTTCAGGCATGAATTGTTGAGACTTTTCAGTGCGTCCTGTTCTGACAGACATGCCCAGCCAACTGGGTTTCGCCGGGCGATGGGATTTTTATCTTTTATTTACCTTGAGGTCGAGACAGTCAACTGGTTGAATCATTGCTGATTGTAGGTCATGTGTGTGTGTGTGTTTTTTTTTTTTAATGTATCCTGCATCACAGCCTGATCAGGGGATGCAGAGCAGTGACCGGCTGGCAGAAGCTGTCCTCTTGGTGAGTTGGGTGATCGGACATCCAAATATGAAGGCAACGGTTCTCCGTGCAACTCACCCTTGTGAGGCGTGACCAGCAGGTCCAAGGTTTTCTGCGACAGGTTTGGCCATATGGCCATCATCTCCTTACGCAGCTCAGCGTCCATTTGCTGCTTGTCTGCGCCGCCTGTGAGAGTTCCAGTGATGTACCGGTAGAGGATACACGTTTAGAAAGTACAAGAGGGAGGCATAACGGCATCACGAGGTTGACCGTTCACCCAAAACAAGTGGAACCATTTGATCTCTTCGAGGCTGCCATGACATCATCACCCCCCCCCCCCCCCCCAGTGTGGATACAGAAAAGGAAAACAAACAAACAAAAAACTGATTTGGGAATCCAAAATTAGACTCTTGTCATTTCATGAGAATTAAATCATATTTTGAAAGGGGGGAGAATCAAACTTTTTTTCTCGATTAAAAAGTCATCTTTTTCGAGATGAGTTTTTTGTCAAGATCGAAAATGTTTCTTATGACAAGCATCTTTTTTGAGAAAAAGTAGCAAGATTACAAGGAGTCTTTTTTTTCCCCAGGTAAAAAGTCATGCAATTTGATTTTTTGTCATATTTTCTTTTAGATTAAAAAAGAAAAAAGTCAAACTACTGAAAACAAGATTGGATTTTTTTTTCTCGATAAAAAGTTTGTGATTTGACGAGAACTATTTGACTTTTTTTTCCCAAACCAAAGTCACAATATTACAAGTTATCGTGTCATAGAAAAAGTTTTAAAAATCTTTTTAATTGTTTTTCTACAAAAAGGTCACGACGTAATGACAACCAAAATGTATTTTTCAAGACAAAAAAGTCAAAGTATGATGCGTGTAATGTCACAAAAGAAATGAAACATTTAGAGCAAGATGGGGGGGAAAAAATAAAAGTCTTAATTTTACAAAAATGAATTTTTTTTTCCCCCAGAAAAAATGTGAATAGGAACAAATCCAGCCTGCCGGAAACGGTTTTGTCACCGGGTACGACCGAACAGGGTTCTGTGCTTGGTCCTTCCTCTTCTCTTCATTCTCTACCTTCTACCCCTCGGCCAAATCATTCGTCATCATGGTCTCCAGTTCCACCGCTATTCTGATGACGTCCAATTGTATATATCCATCAAATCATTTACCCCAACAACCCACTCTCCACCCTGTCTAACTGTCTTTCAGATATCAAATCCTGGATGCAAACAAACTTTCTCACTCTTAACTGCACTAAATCTCAACTGCTTATAATCGGTCCTCAGTCCCTCACCCAAACAACCTCCAACTTTAACCTCACTATTGACAACTGCACCCTGTTCCCCTCCTCTCACTGTCGCAACCTCGGTGTCCTTTTTGATAATAACCCCTCTTTTGACCACCACATCACCCAAATCACCAAAACTGCTTTCTTCCACCTCAAAAACATTTCTCGTCTCCGCCCTTCACTTTCTTTCAACGCTGCTCAAACCATCATCCACGCCTTCATCACCTCCCGCCTTGACTACTGCAATAGCATTCTCTACGGCACAACCTCCAAACTCCTCAATAAACTACAGTACATCCAGAATGCCGCCGCCCGCCTGCTCAAATCACCCCCGTCCTTAAAAACCTCCACTGGCTCCCCGTTCCCCAGCGTATTCAATTTAAACTCCTCCTACTGACCTATAAAGCCCTTCACAATCAGGCCCCCTCCGACCTTCGTTACCAGTACACTCCTTCCCGCAACCTCCGCTCCTCAAACACAAACCTCCTCGCCATCCCCGTGACCAAGCTCAAAACCTGGGGGGACCGAGCCTTCTCTGCCGCCGCCCCCACCCTCTGGAACGCTCTACCACAACACATCCGCAACTGTACTGACCTCCAATCCTTCAAATCATCTCTTAAAACTCATCTGTTCCGCAATGCTTTTAACACCTTTTAATCTCTTTTACCCATTTTTGCTTTTTTGTTCATCTAAATGTGCTTTTGTAAATTATGTATGCTTGTTTCAGTGCACATTTTTATCCTGTGTTTTAAGCTCTTGTAAAGTGTCTTTGAGTATGATGAAAAGCGCTTTCAAATAAAATGTATTATTATTATTATGATTATAAGAACAAGAAAGACTCTGGGCTCGTACCCTTGGCGATCTTGATATCCAGCGCCGTCCTGATAAGCGCCATCAGGGTGGAGTTGAAGTGGACCGTGTTGTCGTCGGCCACGGGCAGGTCCATCCGCAGCAGCCTCTGCGGAGAGCCAGGTAACAGGCAGAGCGTAAGAAAGCAAACGCGCGCGTCCTTGCCGCGCCGCACCGCGGCTGCGCCCGAACTTCCGCGGAGGCTCGGGGGCGGTGAAGGGGCCGAGAGGGGGTTCGGGGGTTGAGAGAGCTCCATAGAAAGCGGCCAATGAGGCTGTCGGATTGCTACGGCACAGCTTATTTGAGGTTTAATCTGCTTCGGTGCCATCGGCGAATGCGCTGGCAACTGCGACGGCATTTAGCCGACTCTGCGAGTCAGTTGCGTCTCCTGATGCGCCAGTGATACTCCACAAGAGACAGCACAGCACTGCACTAAGAAAAAAAAAGTGAATTTTTTTTGTGCCCAAATAAGGTTGTTGTTTTTTGGGGGTGGAGAAGAATGAAGTCATACACATATCACGAAAATTAGAGGGGTTTTTTTCTGAGAAAAAATAAATTGGGGATGAAGCTTTAGTATTTCATGATAAAAACTTTACATGACATGTTTTTCCCCTCAAAACATTGCACATTCCAAAAATAAAGCGTGACTTTTCTAGATAAGAATTTCTATTACAATAATAGTGTCCTCTAGAAAATGTAAATTCTGGAACGAAGCTGTATTTTTTTTCGAGATAAAAAGTCTGTTGATGAAAAGAATGTGTTGTTTCTAGATAAGTCATAGTATTATGAAAAAGGAAGTCATTTTTCCTTCAAAAAAATGTCACATAATGAGAATCAAGTCGTATTTCTCGATAAGAATTCGCAACATGAGAATAGTTTTTTGTTTTGAGAGTGAACTTGAAAAGGTAAAGTCCTATTCTTTGAGAAAAAAAATACACACACACACAAATTTACAAAGTAGAGATGAAAACGATTCTGTTTTTCGTTTTCTTGATAAGTCATACTCTTCTGTTTCTCGAGAATCAAGTCATCATTTCTAGCAAATCATAATAGAACAACAACATACCTGAGCTGATGATGAGGATTAAAAAGAAGTATCCCTGAAATACAAAGTTATAAAATTTGGAAAACAGGAAGTCGACTTTTCGAGAGGAGTAGTTTTACAAGAATATTTCTACATTTTTTTCCATTACAATTCTTTTCAAGATTATGCATTTTTTTCTCGATAAGAAGTGACATTCCAAGTCAAATTCCCTTTTTAATGAGGAGATCATAATATGTCTGTTTTATTTTTTTCCGATAGATTAAATAATACCTGTAGGCAAAAAGTAATTTTTTTCTCGCCCAAAAGTTGCATTCTTCTTTCTAGATAGGAACTTAAATTACGAAAATATCCCCCCCCCCCGAAATAAAACCCATAATATTCCGAGAATAATATCGTATTTTCCAATAATAAAGGGGGGCCGGGGGTGGCTTCGTTCTGCTAAGTGATCGCCGGAGCCCAAAACCACCAGGAGGAGCAACGGGGAGGGGACCAAAATGGCCTCCGACCCAACCTGTGCCCATGTTCCCTAAATGTGTGAATGTGCCAGCGCATTCACACATCTATGCGGTGCCACACCAAGAGAGAATGTATACAATAGATGTAAAACAAAAATACACTTACACACAAGAATCTGCACAGACTTCAATTAAGTTGAAGCTTAATTGTGGTTAAAAAACAAACAAACCAAAACGTTACCACTGGTGCTTTTGTTCAGGAGACAGCTTTTTCTGTTGTTTTTGAAACTCTGGTATGTTCTATAGAGCTCCCCCTACCAGTCAGGAGGTTCCCTGCATATTTTAGGTAAATCCGATGGATGAACCATTGGATAGAACCCCGCAAGCCATCCGAGGGGGGGTGCTTGCGGACGGTTGCTATCGGGAGCGGTCGGAGTCCATCGGGTTTACCTCCGAACATGAGCGTTGGGCACGCACGGTGGCAAGCACGATGACGGTTGTTTTGTTTTTTTGTGTGGACATGCTCCAGGGCAAGATGGCGGCGGGCATCGGCCAACATCGAGCGTGCATGCAACACCCCCTGGTGGACCACCCGACACACGGCATGCAAAAGTCCCCATTCCACGTACACAAGCAGCCGTGCACCCGCGCAAAGAGAGTCTCCGCAATTCAAAAATGATTCATCCTATTCCCTTGGATTGATTTTATTTATTTATTTTTAAATCCAATTTTAGTTTCCCTACATCCGATTGGCCGGGAGGTCAAAGTTTCTCTCAATGCCAGACGGCTGCACATGTCTCAAAAACGTCGGGTGTCAGTAAGAAGAAGAAAAAAAAGCATTAGTGTTGTGTTACATCCTATTAAGAAGACGGACCAAAACAAAAGAAAATCATAGAGATGACTTGATGGTCTTTGTGCTTTTCATTTTCGCCCTGCAAGGCCCCATTCATTGAATCGCCGTGGCAACCGTTACATGAGGAGCACAGTTCAGGCCACACTGGAAAGAAACAAAAATGCTACCAGAACAGTTGGAATTTCACGGGACTGAAGTCGTTTCTCCAAGATTGACGATCATATTTTTACGAGAATAACATTCTCTGTTTTCTAGAAAAAAAACGCATTCTTACAAGAATAAAGTCAAAGTGTTCTCTCGACCAAGTATTTTTTTTTTGTTGGAAAGTCGCAGTCGTCTGAGAAGAACATTTTGCATTTCCTCGAAAAATTCTATCAGGGAACAGAAAGTCATTTCAAGATCAAAAGTAATCATTTCTAAATTTGTGTTAGCGAGTCATAAAGAAAGAAAACGGCCTCTTTTCCACAGAAAAATTGAAACGCTACCATCTTAAAATTTGCTGGATAATAAAAAAAATATCAACAAAGTGCTAAAAGTGTATTTTTCTAGAATTATTTTTAGGAACTAATTTTTTTATTATTTATTTTGACATTACAAATCATAATACTATGATAATTTCTTAGACAAAAATTACATTAACTTACATGTTATTTGATTTCTATTTGAGATATAACACTGAAAACTTGCTAGATGAAAAGCAGCATTTTTTTTCCAACAAAATAGCATTTTTTTGGGGGGGGGGGGATAAAGCTATATTTTGTTCTAGGAACAACAAAAAAGGTATATTTTTTGAGAAAAACTAATATATTACTAGACTACATTTGTCTATTTTCTCGAAAAAAAAGTTTGGGGTTTTTTTTGGGGGGGGGGGGGGGTGGAAAAAAGTAGTTGTTCCGGGAAAAACAAACCAAAACCATACAGTTTTATATGTTTGAGACGTTTTCACATAACATCAAGATTATATACCGTTTTATATATATATTTTTAAATAGCTATATAAAAATGGCCATTTTTTTCCCGAGAATTTATTTAAATATTTTTTGCCTGCAACTTTTTTTTTCTAATCTTACGGCTACAAATAGCTTTTTGGAGGGGGGAGTTAAAAAAGTAATATTATGAAAGTCACTGAAAAAATAAGGAATTGTTGTCAAGTGGTGGCGCTACAGGGCAAGAGGAAGGAGGGGTCATGAGATGTACTTGTAAGAAAAAAAAAAAGGGGGGAGGGACAGAAAGTGAAGATGACCAAGAGCAGTGTGACGACACACACAAAAAAATAGAAGGGAAGAAAGTGTGTGTGTGTGTGTGTGTGTGTGTGAGCGCATGTCAAGAGTAAAGGAAAAAAAAAAAGGACAGAACAAGACAAGACTGAACGACACTGAAGTCAAACTGTGAAACAAGCCAAGGCTTTCTGACAAGTCTGATGATAGTCCCAGAACCACAGGCAGCAATTTCAGAGCACCTAAAAAAATTACCCTCTCTCCATAAAATCTAAACGCCGTCCGTGGCCGGCTTACTGGACATCACGGGAAAGATGAAAAAATTCGAGAAGGGAGGACCAATGGACAGAGTATGCTAAGAAATTTGGTGAAACCCTGGGTTAGCTATTTGTCAGTTGTGTGTGTCTCAACTCTGTGTGTGTGTGTGTGTGTGTGTGTGTGTGAGAGAGAGAGAGAGAGAGAGAGAGAGAGAGAACGAGGGGGAGGTGGGGGGGGGGGGGGGTGTTAGCGCCATCCACAGGAACTAGAGAGCCAGAGGGCCGAAGCCAGGCGCCCTTTGCCGCTCCTTCTGTACCCGCATCGTCAGCATCGAGTGTTGTTGTCGTGGAAACTTGAAATCGCCACTGGTCACTCAATCGTGTGGGGGTGCGTGCGGGGTTGTGTGTACACGCGTGGGGTTGTGTTTGCGTCCGTGCAGGTTGCAGATGGACAGGCAAAGCTCCCGTTCTCTGTTCCCTCGCTCCTGCGGCTTGACGGCAAGGCCGGCAGGTGACACTTGAGAAAGAAGAAAAAAAAAAAAAAACTACGGAGCTTCAGACATGACACGGGGAAAGAAAGAATTCAACTGTGGCCACCAATGAGGAATCGAATGCGCATGAAATGCTAAACTGTGACCAGGAAGTAGTCTTAGGATGCGTGGACCCTCTTTTGAAAGAGGAAGTGATGTATGTGATATTATTCAAGATTCATTTTGTTAGCCCAAGAGCATAATTGACCAAGCCTCCCGTTATTTGCAGTCGGGCGCAACATGAATCGGTGCCTATAACGACAGCATCGATTGTTAAAGTTGGGACACTGCTGTTAAAAAAATAAATAAAAATGTGGATTTTTTTTGGTGGGGGGGCTCAAACAAGAACTGAAGTTGGATATATAAACAGTTGACATTTATGGCAGCAATGCTAGTTAGCACAACAACAGAAAATACAATTGTTGCTCCCACACGATTTGAGGAGTTGTTTTTACACTCTTTAAATTAGGGACGGGAGGGGCAATACAAGGGCCAATTGGTTCTCTAAACTCTTATTCCTGTGTTGTGAAATGTAGGGGCGGGAAAAAAAATTACGAACACTTTCAAAACTTAAAATATTTTGTTGAATTGCTCATCTTCACATTTTCTCAAAATTTGTTGCCTTGAATTTTTGGGTTCACCGATGAGCACACCAACTATTTCTCACAGACCTCCAAGATATGCACACGAGCAATTTGCATTTTGTGCAGACATGATCTCGACTGCAACCCAAAGGCACAAATGAGTCTTTCACGGCCACAGTTGAGCAATTTGTGGGCACCAATTAGCATTTTAATGCGCATGTGATCTATATTCTGCCCACAATTCAAATTTTCCTCCCCGTGTTATGTCTGGGGCTCCACATCAAAGTAAAAGAAAGTCCCCCCCCCCCCCCGCGAAAAAAAACAAAAAATATATATAAATATATCTCCAAGGAGTCCACCGTCACACGTCACTGCAACCACAGAAGCCGCGGCCGGCGCCCTCCGATCCCTCGGCAACAGAGGACAGCGCGCACCACCATCACCACCACAACCACTAACCACAGAAGGGAGGACAGGAAGTGGAAGGACGTAAGGGAGGGACAAATGGGGCGGGGGCCAGTCTACCTTATAGGCGACCCGGGCGGGGCACCTCTTCCCGAGGCCTAGCGGCGGACACATGTGTCTTAGCATCTGATACATGTCTGTGTAAGTGATCCGGCCGCTACACACACAGACGCACACACACGCGGACGCACATACAATCACCCCGACAGACAAGAACAAACGATGCCAGAGGGTGTAAATCAAAAGGATGAAAGGGGTGTTGACAAAAGAGGTGAGGAAGAACGCAACGCAAAAGCACACAAGGGAAGGAAAGAGGGGAAACAAACACACACAAAGGTTATTGTTGTTGTTTGTCGCCGTGGTGATGAGCGTGTGGTTGGTTGCTATGGCGAGAGGAAGAAGAGGATGAGAGGAGGGAAGAGCAGAGGAGGAGGAAAAGGAACTGAAGGGGATCGGGAGTCGCGTCTTTTGGGCCCTCTTTCTCCCTACGCTTGGGTGGAGCGCGCGAGTGCGGGCGGGCGCACGCGCACCCCATGCCCCCGTTGATAGCCACACAAACGGAGCGCGCGTGTCGGCCATATATACCTTTCGGTGTTGAACGTTGAGGTCACCTACTTGCTCCTTGTTAGCGTGCTAATGCTAAAACTAGTTCACATTGTACAATACAATACATTTGGATTTATATTGTGTGAATAGGAGTATGAACTATAAGAGTACATTACAGTCTACCATAGCAGTGTGCATAGCACATATCCTACGCATACATACATTTTTTTTCTTTCCCCCCCAATTTTGCTGCTGTAGACTGCAAATTTCCCCAGTGTGGGACAAATAAAGGTTGTTTTATCTTATCTTATTTTATTTATTCACAGCGGTCAGTTTAGTACTGTACATCTTGTAAATATGCAGAGCGATAGCTTTCGCCATATCGATCGCAGTATGTCCATTAGTAGTCTGCATAGTATATGACGTCTTCATTTAGTCATTTACATACGAGTACAAAAAGCTAAATATGTAGCAGCATGGCTAGTACACCAAGTAAGGGATAGCGCACGTATCGTACTCCGCCCAGAGGTGTGTATGCATCGTAGTGCAAGCTGTGTGGTATGAAAGGCGGTGCGAAAGGTACCGGTAGTATGTTTACGATGCATACCTATTTTGGGTTTTGATTTTTCTGCGACAGCCTGAAACTGAGCACTGCCAAGATGGAGCAAGTAAGAGACTCGAGGCGGGATTAAAGGCAGCTAACCGCGAGCGCGGCGAGCACCCCGCCCTCCTTGCGTGCGCCTCTGCGCTAATCAACCAAAATGGATGAAAGATACGTATCAACAACCCATCCGCCCCCACCCACACACACCCACATACACACAAATGTCTCTTGCCCAGGCAAAAATCGGAACGCAAGCAAAAATCAAAGAAATTAAATGACATTTTTTTGGACTCGTTACATATTTTAAAACATCACCCCTGCCACCCGACAACAGTGAGTGCAGTCAACTACCACATGCTTGAGTGTGCCCCCCCACACGCAGTCCCCCACCCCTGAAAAACCACAAGTCGATGGTGACATGGTGTGAAAACAAGTGAGTGAAAAAAACAAAACAATCCATCATTCATTCCAGTCGATTAAAAAAAAGAAAAAGAAAAAGAAGAAAAGGCGAGCAGGTTGCGTTTCTTAATAAGTTGCTTTTATGGGGTGGGGTTGGGGGGGGGGGGGGTGTAGTCCAAACCTTGCAGGCCACCCTATGCGGGCATTTCTTGCCAAGGCCCAGGGGAGGGGAGATAACTCGCAATAAACTGTACATATCCTTATAATGTATGCGCCCGCTGCAAGAAAGATACAAGGGAGGGAAGTTAGGTGCACGTCACACGGCTCACGTCACAAGAGAAAAAAGAATCAAGCGGAGGAAAAGAGAGAGAGAGAGAGAGAGAGAGAGAGAGCATTCATTCACACCCCCAAACGGGTATGTCGGATCAATGCCTTTCTCACACACAAGAGGAAGAGGGGCAAAGGGGGTGGGGGGCACAATTCATTTCAGGTCTCCAAGTCAACATGGAAGATGAAGAGATCCTGCAGCGTCGGGGAGGAAGGAAAAAGGTTATGGACCAAACGTTGAGCGGGGCGAATGCTCAAGGCGAATTGCTAGCTGAGCGACTTGCCCGCGCGGGGCGCAATCGAGCCGCACGCGCTCATTTTGGATCCGTTTGGGCTTTTTTTTTTTGGAAACGATACTGAAGAGTATCAAACTCTGCGACAAAGCGGTGAGAGATGCCGGCTGAAGAGAAGGCTATGCAGTCGCCCGCATAGTAATTTCTATCCCTCCAAAACTCACGAGAACTTTACTTGTATTACCGGCGAGGTCGTCACGGAGGCTGAAAAAAAAAGCCACTTGAAACAACGCCTATAGATGCTGGTTCTGGATAGGGCTATGCGGCCCGTATGCATCGTCACTTAAAACCCTCAAAACTCAGCGGTAGCTAGCAGTGTGTTTGTATTATTAGCAATATCGGCAGAGATTTAGCAGAAACAAGTGACAAATACGAATTGATTAATTACGGCTCATCATGAGGCTACGGGGTGATCTTTATGCTAGGTTAGCTTAGCAGGTTCATTTGTTTGACACCATCGGCGGGCCGTCAAATTGCTTCACTCACCAGGCGGCGGGGTCGTACTCGGCCCAAATCCTTACGTACTCGTCCAGGTGGTGCGGCCCCAGGATGGATGAGTCTCTGGTCAGGTACTCAAAGTTGTCCATGATGACGGCCACGAACAGATTGAGCATCTGCGCACAGCGAGACACGGTCCATCATGTCCATTGGCCTGGAGAACGTCTTTGACGTTGGTCATTCGCAAACAAAATGAGATTTGTTGATGTTTTGTGAAACACTGGCCGACAGAGACTGCTCACTTGGACGGGTTGCGCGGCTTGTCATAGCTAAACAGAGTAGTCTAGAACAGGCTAAAATGGGCATCGGTGTGGCAGCCATGTTGACGGTTGCCATGTTCCTATTAGAGGTAACGCAATCATCGATATTAGCTTCTCAACGCTGGCTGTTTTTTACTCTCTCCAGAATGTCTCTACAACTGCTAATTTGGCTACAATATCTACGGTGGGGGGGGGGGGGGGGGGAATGCTACAAATAAAGAAGCGCTAACATCGCGGCTCATGAACACAACCGGTTGCACGCCATTATCCTCCCCGAAATCCACATTTCAAACACTTTTGAGCGTCACTTTTACTGATTGACAATCATTTCACATGGCCCCGGGCATTTTGATGCCGTTTTGTACTGTTGTGGCTGTTTTTAGCTCAGGAAAAAATGACTTCGATGTCCCGGATAATTCGTTTGTAACATCCAGGTTTCACCGGTCAATACATCGACACATACTGACCCACCCAAGCGCGGCAGCAGTTTTTGTGTTTTATTGCGGAGGGGGCGGGGGATGTTTATGTGCATTGCGAGATGGATTTGAATCGGATTAATTGTTCAGCCTGATGAGGAAGCCTGACAAGTGGCAGATTTTGTGCGTTGCGCTCACCAGGAAGGAACAGAGAAAGATGAAGGAGACAAAGTAGGTGTAGGCGAAGGTGCTGCCGCATTCGGGCTCAGTGTTGCCCGAGGCCGGGTCGCACTCTTTGCCGCCGAGACAGGACAGCATGATTTCGTGCCAGGCCTCGCCCGTGGCGCTCCTGCGTGTCCGCACAAACGCACACACACAGAAAATGAGCGCGAATGAATAACGCCACGGAGCTACGAAGCGGCGCCCGTACGGGCCAGTCGGCGCGGCAAAAGGTCACCTGAAGAGCAGCATGAGCGCCATGACGAAGGTCCGGAAGTTGTTGTGATGGTCGATGGCGCTGTCGCCTTCCTCCTCCAGTGCCAGGTTGCCAAACAACTACACGCGCACGCACACGTTTCCATGAGCGGCTGTGTTGCGAGCATGCGCCTCACGGGCACAACGGAAACAGTTTTGACTATTGGAGAGCGCCACGTCGTTTTCCAAACTGACTGATTGTGATGCGATGTAAAAAGTATACATTTCAAATTTAAATGAGCTGTATCGCTCGTAAAATAAATAAATAAATCATACCAAAAAAAAGAATCGAATAGCATCCTAACTTGACATCGCCATTAACGATGATTGTTTAATTCTTGTCCTATAGCTTTAATAATAATTAAACTATGAGTACGGTATCGGTAAATAAGTCGAGATGCAACCAGTGATCGATTGTCAAATTAATCGATTATTGTTTTTGATTCATTGTTAAGACACCTTTTTTAACTTCTAATTGTGCACACCCTCGGAATGTCGGATTCTCAACAGGAAATATGATCCGATTTCTGTCGTGCTTCAGGTCGGCGGACTGACTATCAAAGCAAGACATTTGCTATTACTTTAGAAAACAATGTTCAACATTTTTGCAGATTTTATAAAACCGTCAGTGAAGCATAGATCATTTTGTTTGTTTGAAATAAAGTCCTGCTTTTGGATAAAAGGATGGAAATGAATACAGTGATCCCCCGCTATTTCGCGGTTCGTTTGTCGCGACCTCGGTGCATCGCGGATTTCTTCAAACATAATTCATTAAAAAAGAAATGTCCGCGAGAGGCAGCGAAAGTCAGCAAAACAAAAGCGAGTCACATAGAGCAACAAAAACAGCACTACATGTAGCTTTACTGTATTTTGTTATTCAAACACTAACCTAACATATAAATGTTTAAATCTATTAGCATACAGCATTAAGTCATGTTAATTACAGTCAAACCTCGTGTCTGTTCTCGACCAAATCGGTTTTCGACCCAAAATTTCGGGTTTTTTATGCCTCCGATTACGACCGAAATCAGTTCTCGACCAAACTGAGCGCACTTGAATGCGCCACTTGACTCCTCTCGCCTTCCTTACACGAGGAAGTGACGCTTCCTCGGGTAGACGAGGAAGTGACGCGTCCTCATGTAGCGTTCCATTGTGAGCAGGCGTGCTCAATAAAGATTTTTTTTTAAAAGAGTGTGGTTTCGGTTTTCGAACAAATCCGTTTTTGAACAGCCTTCTGGAACGGATCATGGTCGAAAACCGAGGTATGACTGTACTACAAAATTTACTTCTACATGCATGTATACCATTAAATTTGGCCTTATAAATATTTTTTCGACTCATACACACGTACATGTACCCATACATCTACCTCGCGGATTTTCGTTTATCGCGGGTGGTTTCGGTCCCCATTAACCGCGATAAACGAGGGATTACCGTACACCCCTTTTGGTCCGATTCACTGATTAATTGAGAGACTAAAATAATCTTTTTGTTTTTTGTTTTTTTTGCAGCCGCGTCCCAAATCCAATCCAATCCAATCATCCGCTCACCTGCATGCCAATGATGGCATAAATGAAGAAGAGCATGGCGATGAGCAGGCACACGTACGGCAACGCCTGCGAGCAGATCCACACGTGTCGGTCACGCCCGGCCGAGAGTTCGCCGTCACCCGCCGCGGCGCTGGCTTACCTTGAAGGACTGCACGAAGGTCCACAGCAGGATGCGAATGGTCTCGCCTTGGCGCAGCAGCTTGATGAGGCGGGCGGCACGGAACAAGCGCAGAACGCTCAGGTTGATGAAATTGTTCTTGGAGAAGAAGAAGAAGAAGAACAACAACAACAACAACAACGCCGGTCAGTGCACTAACACGCGTGACGTTCAACAAAACTGAAAGTGAAAGCCGGGCGTGGAAAAAAAAACAGGGCAGAGACAGCCAGAAGAGGACACGAGGGAGGGTCAGGAGAGGGAACTCCAAGAGGACAAAAGAGAGCACAGAAGGAACAAGAGGCGGAAAAACAAAATCAAGGTCATCATCCAATCTGGGACTGCATTTTTTTTTCAGGGGGGGTGGGGGGGGGCAAATGCACTGATCTCAGAGGGACAAGCAGGCCACACAAGATGGAGGCAAGCAGGTGGGAAGGAACATCTGGAGACGCCCCCCGTGCCGTGCCCATTGGCAGGGCGACACGGCACGGGGGCCGCCATTTGGTGGCAGTCGCTCCTTGGAAATGCGCCACCGTCACATTTGAGTTTTTCAAGAAAACGGCTGCAGGTTCCTGGTTGAAATTTACTGTCAAACTTAACATATATAGTGGTACCTCTGCTTACGAAATTAATATTATTCTGGAAGAAATTCCTTGACTAGAAAATTTTGTAAACCGCATCAAAATAAAAAACAAATGCATGAAACAAATGATATTATTGCACAATAAATGAGAATTGTGTATCATGTAAAAACAAACAAAAGAGTAAAGAATAAAAAGGATGGTCGTTTCACTTAACTCATCGTTTCTGTCTCAGAAGAGGTTTTTGCCTGGCGTTTCGTCACCAACCGATCCGAGGACATTTGCTGTTGTCGGCTTTTAACAATCCTTCGAAAATGTCCAAGGCAAACATCAACATGGTGAGCCACGCCCGACCGGTGAACACTTTTTCTGGGTGATTAACAATGACGTCAAACTATCCGAACGCCTCTCGGCCCGAGTGGCGAATGACGAGGACGCCGCATCCACACATCGCGATCGATTTATCGATCTGCACGCATTCGGCAGAGGTCCCTCTTAGCCAATGGCATGACAGGATGATGCTCGGTAGCAGCCACCGGCAGAGCAGCGAGAAGTATGTTGCATTCAGGAAACTCGGAGCTGCGATTAGCAGGCCACACCGTATTTTTACCTTTCGTAACATGAAGCAATATTTTTCTATTGAGGCGTTTCGTAACTTGAACATTTGGTATGAAGAGACGTTCGTAATTAGAAGTACCACTGTATACTGTGCACGTGTATATCCTGATGTCACCAGCAGTGCCGCTCACAGACACCAGGGGGCACCTTTGCCCTCTTTTGCAGAGACGGTCAGCATTCACACGACATGATCATTAGCGAGATAAAAAAAATCCTCATCAAATTAGTATGATTAGCTCCCTGATGTGTGGTTGACAGGCAAGGCCAGGAGGAGGAAGGAAGAGGAAGAGGAGGAGCGAGCAGCCTTCACCACAAGCAGCATGCAGCATTTTGGATTCAAGCATTCCCCAAAAAGATGCTTGCTATTGACCATGCTCAGCAAAGTCGTATTCTTTTCATTTTTTTCCACCTACAAAATATGTCTTGTCGCCACAGTGTCACAACTTTTATTGAAGTCGTATTGCAACTTGTTTTGGTTCGTGGTAAATTTGCCGGCTAACTTTGTGTGACGTTTTTGTCTTTTGTCGTTCGAAGCGTTATTCTCGCAATATTTTTACTTTTATGTCTAATTTGCAACTTTTCCCTCACAATGTTACGACTTTTTTATTTGAGATTTTGTTTTGGTTTAATGCAAGGTTTTGTCGAAGTATTACGTTTTTTTTTTCCGAACGATGTGAGCTTTGTGTCGTTTGCGACCTTCTTCCCATATCATTCAACCATTTTCTCAGAATGTGAAGTTTTTCTAGTTTGTGACGTCATGAATGATTATGATTTTTATTGATGAGCGATTTTGTTTTGGTGCAAGTCTGTTTTGCGAAACTGTTCTGATATTTAGACTTTTTTTGCACAGTTTTCAATTTTTATTCTCGTAAAGTCGTTTGCGATGTTTTATTCTCGTTATGTTTTTTTTTTTACTGAGTCTCCTCATATCGAGGTTTCATTCTAGTAATATCCCTAATTTTGATACCCTTTCCTCATATACTACAAAACAGTTTTGATAATAATAAAAATGATTCGATTCATCATTAATATTGTGCCATTTCATCCAGGGGGCGCATGCAGAGGGTTCAAAGGTCACCAAGTTTGGGTGATCGGCTTTTGGGGGGCAGCGAGGGGGCGGGACTTTGTCAGCACGACCAATGAGGATGCAGAGGAAGCGTCGAGAGATAAATTACAAACCAACCAGAATCTACATGTGCGATGATGTCGAGGGATGAATGGGAAGGAAGTTGGGGAAGGGGGAGAAATATATATTTATACATAGTGATAGATATATATATAAAGTATATATATATATATATAAATGTATATTCATCATGTGTCATGATTGGGGCATGGGCACATGACAAACATGACATCATCATCATCATCATCAAAATCATCATCATCAGCAGCAACGCGGATGAAAGACAACACGATGAAAGGTTTCATAGTGCATTTTTGGGGAAGGGGGCGGAGGGGATTGGATGGAATAGATTTTTTTCAGAGAAGTTAAAGAAAAGAAAAAGACAAGAAGAAGAAGAGTGAGTCATTATAAGGCTGAAAAAGTCACTATGGCAAAAAGTTTGCAGAAATTCAAGGCCCTCTTTGGAGTCACGCACTTGTCTGTTAGCTTGGCCTTAGCGAAGGCAGACGTCTGTAAAGCTAGCTTTGGCGTTAACACCTCCGTCCGTTCCAAGATGGCAACGTCCGAACAACATCTTAAACATTCCAATATTTATTTTGTTTGTGCGCGTTTATTTTCGGTTTGTTTGACAGCCGTTAGCGTTCTCGTTTGCTAGCAAGAATTAGCCGCTCAGCTAACAGCTGCGGAGTGGACACCAGAGAGGGATCTCAAAACAACACAGACGTGAATCGTATGAGATACTGATGCTTCTGTCAAACTCCACCGATGACCATTCGCATTCTCAAAAACCACAACACAAGGATGGCGCAGGTGTCGCTTTGGCGCGACTTAAGCCCACTTACCCCTAATTTTGTCACCAAAATGTCCGTGATGCTCCCCAGCACGGAGACAAAGTCAAAAATGTTCCAGGCATCTCTGAAGAAATTCTGTTTTGGACAAAGGAGGAAGTTAGCGGTCGTCCAAAGACCCATGTTGCCATGGAAACGAGGGGCGGCAGGAGGATGACAGTTGGCGTGCGCACATTGGGGTTTTTCGGGGATATGGAGAACACGCTCCAGATCTGTCTACCAAAATAAACCTGCCTCATGAATCAATGATGAGAGCCTCAATGTGAGCGCGTGTGAGACCGGGTGAGTGTGTGACACTGTGCGTGTGTGTGCGTGTGGTCACCAGAGGGCCAAAAGCGACCAGCTTCAGGATGGACTCCAAGAAGAAGAAAGTGGTGAAGACGATATTGAGGTTCTGCAGGACATCGTCGTACGTTTCCGAGGCGCCGTCAAACTGCAGGGACAGGGGAGCGGGTTAGCCGAGCATCGCTGCCTCGCGCACAAAGTCATTTCAAGTGAACTCAAGCAGCACTTTTGGCAGATATGAAAAAGAATGGAGTGGAAATCCCATGAATTTGTTCCGGCTTTTCGCCTCAAAAACAACCAAAAGAGCTCTCCGTAATATTGTACTTACAGATACAGAACATAGTGCTCATTGAGACGTCTCAACTCCTCTCAGCTCATCAGTACGGCACCCGTACTGATTGGTCGTTGCAGAGGACAAAGAATATATGACTACTGGTAGTTTTATACTGTCGGTCTACTGGTGTTAGTTATTTATGTTCACGTCATCGCCTCAAGGGTTCTCGCGCTACGGCGTCAATACTTTTTAGCAATAGCATTCAGATAGTGGGTGGAAAAGGCAAGGCTAGGAGTTTGTTTCAAACACACAACTAAACGGGATTCTAAACTTTGACGTATAATAAATTCAGCATTTGTTCTTTTTATTATTATTATTTATTTTTTTGGTAACACAGATTCATTCATTGCTTGTTTTTGTGGAGGGGGGAAAAAAAAAAGAACCGTAAAGAAAACAATTGTATTTTTAATCGCGATTGCAATATTAAGGGACAAAACCAAAATGGCAATTATTGGTCGGCGGCCTTGCGGGGCCTCACCTTCATCATGAGCACGATGGTGTTGAGCGCGATGAGCGCCATGATGCTGTACTCGAAGGGCGTGGACACCACAAACTGCCACATGCGATACTGGAAGCTGAGCTTGTTCTTGGGCATGTGGCGCGTCAGCGGCTTGGAGTTGATGGCAAAATCGATGCAGGCCCTCTGCAGGGAAGAACGGGCGTCAGTCAAGCCGGCCGTGCCGGCGCCGGGCCCCGGGGCCGTTACTCGTCCTCACCTCGTTCTTCTCCAGGCTGTAGTCCTCCATCATCTTATCGCCTTGCTCCTGGAAGGTGATGATGATGAGGGCCACGAAGATGTTGACGAAGAAGAAGGGGAAGACCACGAAGTACACCACGTAAAAGATGGACATCTCCATGCGGTAGCCTGGGCTGGGGCCCTGGTTCTCGTAAGTGGAGTCCACGGAGGCCTTCAACACCCTGCACGCAAAGCGGCGCAGCGGACCATTCAAACTTCTCTCAAAATGGATCGGATGAGGCCAAATACCTCGGTGCAAAGCTACGATGGTTAAGAGGAGAGATTTTTTTCCCCTTTATGTCCACACCACTTTAACCTTGCGTTAGAAGTGCAACGATTCATCGACAACTCATCGATTGTCAAAGTTAGCCAATAAAAATGGTCCACATCCTTGGAATGATCAGAAGCCTACTAAAATGATTATCAGGTCAAATTAAAGCTTTTTTTCTGATGTCAAAACTGTACTCGTTTAGAGATGTTTGCCTTCAAATTGTAAACATTCTTTTGGAATTTTAGCAGACATTGAAATCCAGCTGTTTTTTTTCAAAATACAACGTTTTCAAACAGAAAGTCACAGATTTTTTTTTTCTAAAATCGTTTTCATTTAAAAAAAAAATTGATTTATTATTGTGGAAAAATACATATCGGGAGGAAAGCAGAGTTTCTTTGGGAAGAAGTTTTGGGCTCGAATCCATTTTATTATGAGATAACTTTTTTCCTATTTGATGGCCAGCCAGTCGACCACTGTATTCTCAACGTGAATATTGTAAATGTAATAGTGTGTGTGTGTGTGTGCACTCACTGTGGCCACCCTTCTCCAGTGGAGACAGTGAAGAGTGTGAGCAAGGCCCAAGCCACGTTGTCGTAGTGAAAATTGTACTTCTTCCACTCACGCTTCTGCGCTCGAACCTCATCCCTGTCATACATGAGAAACTCGCCCCTGCACGGGACGCCACATCAACACGGGCACGGGCGGCCGTCATCGCACCGCGAGAGACGCCCGCTCGGGGGTTTCGTTCCCACCTGCAGTCGCGCTCAAACTCTTTGGAAACGTCGGTGCAATAGAAGAAGCGACCCTTGAACAGCTGCACGGCCACCACGGCGAAGATGAACATGAACAGCATGTAGACGATCAAAATGTTCAGGACGTTCTTCAGAGAATTCACCACGCAGTCAAACACGGCCTACACAGAGGGAAGGAACGGGTGTGTGTGTGTGTGTGTGTGTGTGTGTACGCCGATAAATACAAATATAAAAATAGTCATATAGTTTTATACATATATGCACACACACTGTATACACATAATGAGCCATCTCGTTACCTCTGCGTCCCGCATCCTAGATGCATAATTTTCCCGCCAGACGCACAGTTCCAAATAATTTCTCAGTCAAACCCCCCCCAAAAAAAAAGTACGGTAAATATTTTTTGCCAGCAACAATTGCAGTTTGACAATCGCTGCCATTGTCGTTTTGATCTCGCGTTCAGTGATCTCGCGAGACGAGATTGGCAAGATCGGGCGTCACCTCGTGGAAAGCAGACGATTGCCAAGTTGTGTCGCGTTAAAACAAGTGTTGCGAAGGTTTAGAGAAGCAGCTAAAGTTGGATAGTTTTTTGCGATAATAAGTTGACTTTGAGAAAGCCTTGCATCATTGCAAGCAGAGTCAAGAGAGGAGAATTTATGAACTCAAAGACTGAATCATGGGATGAAATAAGAACCCATTTCTCAGCAAATCTTGTATGCCTGAATTATTTACATGGTTGCAGCATTTGTTTATAAGAAATAAACCTATTATCAATGTATATTGTTGTTGTTTGCGTTCTTATCATATGCAACTGAATAAGTAGACCATTTCAGAATTCGAAAAAAGTATTTTGTAACAAGTCAAAAAACAAAAACTACAATACCCAAAAGCCTTATAGGGCTAGAATACTGAAAATAAGAAATCTATATGGCAAAAGAAACCCCGAAAGCTCACATCCGAAATGAATTGACAAAGATGAACATGGTCCATCATTTTCCTTTTCGCTATTATTTTAGTTCACTTTATCAACAACCAAAAAAAAAAAAAGGTTTCCCTTCAATATCGCTTTGAAAAAGCACTTGATTTTATTTGACTTTTGTCGATTCGATCAGTTTTCATGAAATTGATCTTGCGATCTCGTCTCATCGTTACCTTGAGCTTGGGGAGTCTCTTGATAGTCTTGAGAGGACGCAGAACCCGCAGCACTCGCAGCGACTTGATGGTGCTGATGTCTTTGCCCTTACTGCTCCCCCTGCAGGCCAGCCGGGGAACAACGAGAAGGTGACCGCCGGGCCATTTGCAAACAAAAACAGCGCTTCAAATTTGAGTCAAACATGAAACCACAGACGTCTTGGGGGGATTTCATGGACATCATCATCATCATCATCATCGTCATTCCGTGTCCACAGGCATCTCCCGGCAGAGTGCCCGGCCAAACCTCTTTCTTTCTTTTTCGCTTTTTCAGATATCAAAAAAGTTCTGTGAGCAAACACAAAGCGCCCGCTCACCGCCACCGATGGCGGGAAACGGAGGCCGTGCGGGACCTCGGCGGTCATGCGATGCTGCACATGCATCGCATGACTTTGCCAACGTGGATGCAAAACCAGACGTGAGGCACTCAGGGTGGAGGTCTGTCCGATTAGATTTTTTGAAGGGACTAAATGTTGCTTTTCACACAAATCCGTGTGGCGTGATGGCGAGGATGAGGCGACAGGACGGCACGCAGAAGAACAAAGAAAGAAAGAGCGAGAAGCCACAGTGTTCCGACTCTGCAGGAGGACGGGGAGAACTTTACCGGGTGCTGCTCCTGCGGTGACGGGTAGAGAGCGACGGAGGGAGAAGAAGAGGAGGACAAAAAACGCCACACGACAGACGAGAGAGAGGCAAAGTTTTGAAAGCGACATCGGGCACGACAGCGACGCACAATCAGGAGGACAGCGAGTGTGGAAGCACGGCCAAAAGATGAAAAGAAGAATAAACACAGATGATTCATGGAAAATAAAATGTAAAAAAAAAAAGGATATTAAAAAGTATACAAAGAAAATAAAAATATAAAAATTGAATATGCCTACAAAAATGTAAAATAAAAGTAAAAAAACCCCAAAATATTCATTCAATCAAATGCATGAATGAAATGCATTTGCAAAATGAAAGAAAAAAAATATAACGATAAAATGAAATCTAACATATTAAAAATGACGGTACAAATAAAATCAAAATGAAATAGACTAATATTTAAACTAAACATAAAACTGAACAAAAAAACAAAAACCCCAACAACTTTGATAACCTCCGCCCCATCTCCAACCTTCCATTTATCTCGAAAATCCTTGAAAAAACTGTTGCTGCTCAACTCCACTCCCACCTGTCCCTTCACTCTCTCTATGAACCCTTTCAGTCCGGTTTCCGCCCCCGCCACAGCACAGAGACTGCCCTAATCCGTATTGTAAATGATCTCCTCATAGCATCTGATTCCGGTTTAGTCTCCATCCTCATCCTCTTAGACTTGAGCGCTGCCTTTGACACAATCTCTCACCCGATCCTCCTCAATAGACTCTCCTCCATTGGTCTCTCCCACACTCCCCTCAGTTGGTTCCACTCCTACCTCACTGGCCGCACTCAGTTTGTCCAGCTCAAATCCTTCACCTCAAAGCCCTCCCCAGTCACCACAGGTGTACCACAGGGATCTGTCCTAGGTCCCCTTCTCTTCATCATCTACCTCCTGCCTCTTGGCCATATCCTCCGCAAATTTAATATCCACTTTCACTGCTTTGCTGATGACACCCAGCTCTACCTCTCCTGCAAGCCAAACTCCATACTCCCACCCCCCTCCCTCACCTCTTGCCTCTCCGAACTCAAAACATGGTTCACAACAAACTTTCTTAAATTAAATACTAATAAAACTGAAGTCCTCCTTCTTGGCACCAAATCCACTTTATCCAAAGTAAACAGTTTTTCCTTCAACATTGACAGCTCCCTAGTGTCCCCCTCCCCCCAGGTTAAGAGTCTGGGTGTCATCCTGGATAGCATGCTCACCTTCCACTCACATATCAACACCATCACCCGCACTGCTTATTTCCACCTCCGCAATATTACCAGACTTCGCCCTTCCCTCACCCCCCGCACCACTGCTATTCTTGTCCACAGTCTTGTCACATCCCGCCTTGATTACTGCAACGCTCTCCTCTTCGGCCTACCTCAAAAGTCCCTTCATAAAATCCAGCTGGTTCAAAACGCCTCTGCTCGCATCATCACAAAAACATCTTCCCAGCAGCACATCACCCCCGTTCTCCAACAGCTTCACTGGCTCCCTGTTCAACATCGCATCAATTACAAACTGCTTCTATATACATATATGGCCATCCACAACCTGGCCCCTCCTTACCTATCCGACCTTCTCCAGGTGCATATCCCCTCTCGCTCCCTCAGATCCTCGTCCTCCCTCCGCCTGTCAGTGCCCCCTGCCCGACTGAGCACCATGGGAGCCAGAGCCTTCAGTCACGCTGCTCCAAAGCTCTGGAACAACCTACCTCCGGACCTCCAAAACTGCACACCTCTTTCCACTTTCAAGTCCCGTCTAAAAACACACCTCTTCAGGATTGCCTACAACACATAGCTCTTCCATTTCCTATGTTTTTATGATTTTATGATTTTATGTCCTGTTTTTATATAATATCTCGTTTACTAATTTTTACATTGTATTTTCTTATTGTCTGTACAGTGTCCTTGGGTGGCATGAAAGGCGCTTTTAAATAAAATGCATTATTATTATTATTATAAAAATACTGTCAAAATGACCAAATAAAATAAACTACTATGAAAATGAAAACAAATGGAATAAAAGAGAGTAAATTAATAATTAACACCACAAAACACATAAAACTGTATACAAATAAAAATATGACACATTCAAACAATTTTTTTGTAAAAATGGAACTGAAAATAATGCGTCTTCAATAATTTCCCTTGAGCAGTTTCTGCTAAGCGACCATATTTTCCACACCCATTATAATCATATTTTGTTGATGAAACCATCCCGCAGGTCGCGATGAACACAACACACAGGCATGACTAAAAAGGGGCTTCTTGCGCGGCCGCGCGGCTTCCGCCTCGCTCGTATCTCATGACGGCAAATCAATATGAGCGCATAAATTGCCCTCAGATCGCCTCCCGAGATGTTACACCAGCACGTCGGGACTGGGGAGGCGCGAAAGAGACGCGGGGCTCCTGAATCGCGAGCCCCGAAACAAACGCGCTCGCACGCACCCACACTCGCCATGCAGTCCTGTCATCAAAATGGAACATTCGGCGTTTACATGAAGGGTGCTGAGGGTCTGCAAACTTGGCGCTCGACATTGCACGCTGACCATGCTGAAAACCTGTTGTGCAATGCTCGTGCATGTGCCTGTGCCTGTGTGAGTGTGCCCGTGTGTGTGAGACACAGAGAGAGAGAGAGAAAGGAGGAAAGAAGCAAGAGAGGAGGAGGAGGTGGAAAAGGAGGTCAGAGGAGACCAAAGCACAGCTTTTAATTTTTCCAACGGGTCGAAAGCACCTTTTATTTTGTCCAAAGAATGAGTTGGTATATTTTTTTTTCTTGAAATTTGGGCCAAAGATGACAATATATTGGTGCGCATCTGGAGAAAAAAAGTGCGATTCCAGGACATTCTAATGAGTAGGAAGTGGGAGGGTCCAAATGGTGAAGTGGAGTCATGTCACGTGATGTCAAGAAATGTAAAAAAAAAGGGAGAACGGGATGACTCACGGCCTGCTTGGCGGGAAAATCGTAGCGGCGTTGGGGGAGACAGTTTGGAGAGTGAGTTCCAAAAGATTAGACACTTACAGGAAGAGTGACATTCAGGTGACTTTGGGGTCAAGCTGGATGTGGATGGTGGTGATTGGGGACTCCTCAGGGTGCCCTTTTAGGACCCCTGAAGGTCTTCTCAATGAAACTCAAAGTTGAAATTGAATGGTGACAACGTGAAAGCCTGTTCAACACTCTCCGACCAGCAAACGCCGCAAAAGTCCATTTTTTTCTCACTGTGGAGAAAATCAAGATTATAATTCCTTTAAAATTGCACGAAAGCAGACTTGAAAGATTTCACTTTTTAAAAACACCCAATTCCATTTTTATCCCCTCTAAAAAATACAGTGCGGTAGCGTTAAAACCATAAAAGCATAACTAAAGATGCAGTGCAGCAGACAGCGCAAAAACTGCAACTGTAGGACAGTGCAGAACAGGCTTAAGGCTTCCCGTGAAGGGTCTCCAAGGTGAAAGAAAAAGTTGATGACCTCTGCCAAGGCGCGTGCATCCGCCTGGGTTTCATTTGCAAATAGAACATGATATGGTTCAGATAGGGAAAGCGAAAAATGTTTTCTTCGCCGTCGAAGTGTTTGGCAGTTGTCGAGTGCCCATCACCACCACCTTGGCAGAGGCCTGCGTGATCGACGTGAAATGATGAATGATGGCGGTGGCGAACGCAGAGAAAGACCAGCTGATACAATGTTCACGATGAGGAGAGTATAGAGAGAAGGGCGTTTCAAAGAGGAAGTGGATCAGTGCTGCGATCTGCTTCACGAAGGCATCAACATTGTCCAGGCCTTTCGAGCGACCAGAAACAAGAGTCTTTCTGCGGACGAATGAGGCCGCGGTGTGTTGCGGGTGAAGATGACGGCGGAGGAGGAGGAAGTGACTTACGTGAAGGCGAAGGCCACCAGAGCACCACTAACCACTATAAAGTCCAGAATGTTCCACAGGTCGCGGAAGTAGGAGCCTTGATGGAGGAACAGGCCCAGCACCACCATCTGGACCACACGGAGCATGTCAGTCGTCATGACAACACCATGTTAGCCAGTGATGCTAATTATGATTGTGGACATTTACCTAATCGGGGACTGGAAATAAGGCGACTTAAAAATGCATCCTGAGGTAGGGTATTGTAATACCTTACAATATATCTGGAAGTCTTGTCATTTATTCTGCTTGGTTTGAATCTATTCTATTTTTCTTTGGCTGGGAGAAATCGCAAAGCTCTACTACCTGACAGTGCATCACAAAGGACTCATGTCTATATGAAGTCTTTGAGCAATAAGGGACGTAGGTAGTGATGGGAAAATGAAGCTTCAAATTTGCTTCACGAACCAGTTGTATTTTTTGACTCCGCTGGATGGCACTCTCTGTTCAAAATTAGGCTGAGCGCACAGTGACTGGCCGTTTCTTCAACCCGTTCATTTTAACCAAGAGTAATACAACTGGTTCAGGAAGGGAATTTGAAGCTTCAATTATCCATCATGAACTATCTGATTTAAGATCAGGTCTAAAGACATGAGTCTACTTAAGAAAAAAAACAAAACATTTTATATTTGACATCAAATGTAGAACAAGAACTGGTGACATCATTGTACCTTGATCAGCATTTCAAAAGTGAAGACGCCAGTGAAGACATAGTCAAAGTAGCGCAATACCTGAGGATGAGGCGAAGGAAGTACAGTCATCAGCAGAGAAGCACGACAAAGCAGCCGAGATCAGGAAATGTAAAATACGCTACGCCGAGGTTCTTACGTTATTTTGCGGCGAGTCCGGCGACACCGGGTCTTCCGCTGCGAGTGCAATGCTACTCATGGCGATGACGGACAGGATGCTAAACTCAAAGTATTTCAGGGTGAGGATGTAGTGGCAGCACCTCCTGAAGCTGGAACGCCAAACGACTCCGTAGCGTGAAGAACGGCGAGGTCTTGACGAGACGACGTTTTGGGCTCGGGTTACTCACGGGTTGGTGGTCGACAAGATGAAGCAAGAGCTGAAAGGCGGCATGGGCTTGGGTCCGTCATCGTCGCCGTCGTCGTCGCCGTTCTCCTTCTTCTCCTCCTTCTTCTGGTCCGTGTTTGCGTTCTTGTTCACTGGGGAAAAGACCAGAAGTTCGGATGGACCCCGCTTCCGTCGAGCTGAAAAACAAAAGTGCTCACACCTTGCAGGATGGCGTTGGTTGACGGGTAAGGGTAGACGGGCGGCATGTCAATGCTGGTATAGTCCGGTTTGGCCATGCTGCTCAGGATCAGGCTGTCCATGCTGCGCAGGAGAGTGTGGGTGTCGGCGTCGCAGCGGTTGAGCAGGTTGTTGACGTGCTGCGGCTCGTCAGGCGGCGGCAGGTCGTACGGCCGACTGGCCAGCTTGCTGTTGTTGCGCAAGTTGTCCAGGTCCTCGTTGCGTTGCTGGATGGGCCGCACGGTGGACAGGCTGGGACCGGCGCCTTGGTGCTCCCTGGTCCAAGGAGGAAGGAGGTGGGAGGAGGAGTAAGCTTCACCTGCTACCAACCAGTCCAAGTCAATCACAAGTCTTGTCTTTAACCCTCACAAGCAGTAGCTGAGACCTTTCAATGAAGAATTCAGCCAATCGAGAGCTTTGTTACGACCATCAAAAATCAACTGAACCACCCAGCATTCTATCAAAGGCGACAATCTACAATACGTGCTACAATCTGTCCGATCAATAACCTCGGTTTAATTATCTGGACCAAGGGCCAGAACCGAAGTGTTTTCACTAAAGTTAACTGTTGTTGCTAATTGTGTCCACTGGGGGGGCGCACTTCAAGCACATTCTGAAATTTGGCCAAAGATTTTCTTGCAGAATTAACACAAGAACACATTACAGCACAAGACGATGACATTCAAAGCCCCCCTTACTCCCTCTAGCTCATCCAAAGTACGACCATCAGGCCTTACTTGCTAGCATCTAACCAAACACGAGCCCCAGCCACAGCCGTCCGGCCAAGCACAAGCTTTTTTCCGACAATCATCCAGTCAAAAGACTTGCATCTCGCCAATCAGAAACAATAAAATCTCGGTACATTGACTTTCTGGAGCGATGTCCTCTGCTTCTATCCGGGTTGCCATGACGATGTCGTCGAGTCTTGCGACACTCCCCGTCTTCGCCCTTGTCTCCGTCCGCTTCGGCTCCCTTGGACTTGCGCCTCCTGCCGGGCTCGCCCTCCCTGGCGGCCTTGCAGTGATGCCTGGCCCTGCGCTGCTCATTGTTGCCCTCGGTGGTGCCGGCGTGATGAGGGGACGCGCTGCAACCCTCGCGACCCTCCCGGTTCCGGTGTCGGTGCCCCCGGTGGCTCCTGTGGCTGTGCCTTTCCTCCGGCTGCTGCCCTTCATGGTTGCCGGCCTCTTGGCCCGCGTCGTTGGCCGCCACCCGTTGCTCTTGACCAGGCGATTCCGATGCGTCAGCCCTCTGGTGGCGATGGTGGTGGCGATGGTGGTGGTGGTGGTGGTGGTGATGGTGGTGGTGGGTGGCGCGGTGGGTGTGGTCCAGGTCCTGCTGCCGGTATTCCTGGTCCAGGGGCAGCTGGCCGGGGGGAGTCTTATTGGTGTTGTTGTTGCGGTTGTCCTGGGGGTTGACCACCAGGGGACGGTCCAAGTGGGTCTTCATGTCGCCACGGCCTTTCCGTGCGAACGAAACCTGGAAGAGAGAGTCCCAGATGGGATTAGAGGGTGCAGTGGGAACCAGGTGATCTCAGACCGGCTTCACACACTGAGTTTAGATTGGGGTTTTTTTTTTGTCTGTTACAGACCCCACACAGTATACAGTGTATATCTAGCACTAGATCTATATATTTATAGGACTTGCTTCGTGGATGCCTCAGGCAACAGAAGCCCAGTAAAGGAGAAGGAGCCAGATGGACTGTCACGGAAATGCATGCCCCTGCAGCTCCAGCCCTTCATTTGACTCGAGAGGCGTCCATGACCGCCTCCAAAAAGCGTAAATTAACGATTACTTCAATGAAACTATGAACATTGAAAATACAGTAATGCATCAAAACAGAAAATCACAAAATTAATTCTATAGCCCCCCCGACAGAATTTATTTTGGCATTTCTTTGAGCACAGCTACAACAGAACGATCAGATGTTAGTAAATTGTAGGGAGACTGGACTGTCTCAAAAGTGTTTGTTGTTTATTCCTTTGTTGTGTACTGTATTCACAAAATAAATTCTGTAGGGGGGCTATAGAATTTATTTTGTGATTTCCTCGCTTGATTTTCTGTTTTGATGCATTATTTTCCATTTTCGTAGTTTCAATGAAGGAATCGTTAATTTACGTTTTTCCGAGGCGATCATGAATGCCTCTCGAGTCGAACGGAAGAAGAGAAGGCACGGGGACGGACAAAGACGTCCCTGTATTTGTTGAGACTGTGAAAAACATTCCTAAAGTGTGGGTTTTAAAAAAAACAACCACAGCTCTCTTTCTTTCGGAGCTGCAACTAAAACTTATTTAATAATGCTGCGACACAGTTCACTGAACCAACAGCAAGTTATAACATTGTAAGCATGTCTCCAGGAAGGAGCCATCTTGGGGTCGACATATTACCGTAATGACCATACACAAGGCGCATTTATATCCACCCACACAGCATTTTAGCTCCTTAGGGGTCTTTGCAGACACACAAAATGTCAGAAAACGTTTCGTTTAACCCAGTGGATTTCTGATCGGTGCGTGACACTCGTCCCCCGCCCACCTTCTGATGTGTCCTACCGTTAATAATGCAGAGCTCCCAAGCAGGCGGCTTGCCATTTAGCATCTGGAAGCTAGCGAGTGCCGTGATAGTTGGCTGGCGTGACGTTCAAGGGACATCACGCCAAACGTATGCGTGACCCAGAAGAGGCGGAACTTTTTTTTAAAAGCAGGTCACTGCTTATGCTACAGTGGACTACTTTTTTTTTCCATAGTTACTCAGCACAACATTGTTACAAGTGACATTAAAAGGACGTCTCCAGGTAAGATCATGAGATCATCTGCAATGCTGTCGTCGGGGTGGGCCAAGTAAGCCAGGTGCTTTCCCTCGAACACAGCATTGCGGAGCGAGCGCACATGAGAAGCGTTACGGTAGTCCTCACCTCCTCCCCCTCGCCTCCCACCTTCCAGTCGTCCTGCTCCAGCTCGTTGTAGAGCGCCTCTCGGCTGGTCATCAGGTTCTGCCGGCGGATCTCGCTGGTACGCTGCTCCCACACCGACTTGCCGCCCACCTTGGCGTGATTCTTCTGCTGCTCCTTACTGCGCAAAGGGCGGGCACACATAAAGATTTACTGACTTCACAGACTGTCCATCGGTTACTTCACCGTTGGGGTTCAAATATGAGCAGCTTGATGGGAAAAACAAAATACTGCACAGAGATGCTATCCGTTAGCCCATCAATGGCGATTCTCATTTTGTGATAGCAGCAAGCTAGCAGAGGCTATGTGGTTGTTTTCATACACAACATATAAGTGTCTTTGTTTTTTTTTTTCAGAACCCAACATGCAATATTCCCAACTTCTTAGGGAGAAAAGTACTACTAGCGTGTCAGGAATAAACAGAGGACACACGTTGCAGTTGTCTACTCACGCGGCAATGGAGAGATTGGCGGCCGAAAGCGGGCTGACCTCGGCCACCTCCTTGGCCTTCTGCAGCGCCGTCTTCTGATTGGCCGCCTCCTCTTGCTCCTCCTCATCCTGTCACGAGAATGATTTTCAAGACAACTTGTGACGCTTTCTGTCCACAAAGACCATTTTGGAGACGCCGTTGACTTTGATTGACCTTGGTGAGCTCCTGGGCGTTGGCAAGGTTGTCCACAGCGATGGCCAAGAAGACATTGAGCAGCGTGTCTGAGGTGGACCAAGTTAGGTATACGAAATCCTAAAAAAAGATTTCTTTCCATTTGCAATCGTACACAAATAGATGAATGCGGGAGGCGGCGACACAGGCCGGTGTGAGGGCTCATGTCAAAGGATACAGTTGCCGAAGAGGGTGAGGACAATGAAGAAAATGGAGAAGATCATGCCCTTGTCGTTGACGCCCCCTTGAGACTCGATACCGTTGTACATGACCATGTTCCAGTCCTCTCCCGTCAGGATCTTCTCAACACACACAAAAAGACTAGACTCGCTTCTTGCACCAGAAAAAGAGTTAACCAAAAACACAAGCGGAGAAAAGGAGCCTTTTGCAAAAACAAACAGTGTTTTTTGCGACACCTCGAAGAAAACAAGAAACACAAGTGACAAAATCCTTCTGACGGCCAAATTATTTACAACTAAGAAAAGCACAGTGAGTGATGAAGAATTCATTTCGTTAGCGACAATTCGACGAAAATATTTCCATCAACGCACATTTTTCACCGGACAAAAACTAGACGAGAAGAGACAAAAACCTCCATTAACGAACAAAAACTGGGACGCATTTTCGTGAAGTCATGAAGACGAGACGAAAATGTAATTCATTAAAAAATATAGTGGGCTAAAATCTTTGGACATTTTAGTTCACGAGCAAAGACAAAATGAATTAACCACTCTCTGGAACAAGTTCTTCCGTGAATTTCACAGCTAAGTTATGCTCGGCCAGTTGGGGGATAGTTGCCGGTCATGGCAAAAATAACTACGTCAAAGTCAAGCATGCGTTGCACGGGGCCCGACGGAAAGAGAAGACATATTTTTGCTACACTGGAGTGAAGAAACAAAACAACAACTCGATTTTCTACTCCAAAGCTGTACTCCCTGCACTTCTACAGACGCTTGACGAATATGTTCGTCTGTGGTAGTGAACGGTTGCATTCCAGTTGACGAGGGGAAACCTCGGCGGCAGTGAACGAGTTAAAAATCAACAGCTGACTACCTGAAACACCGTCATGATGGCCGCCGCAAAAGTGTCAAAGTTGGTGGGCGGCGTTCCGTCCTCAAAGTTGAACCTGGGATGGAAGAACGCAAGGGCAAGGGAAATCAGAAAAGTCGGGCCAAGCCTTGCCGAGCGAGCCTGAGCGAGCGTTGACTGACTGGCCGCCGAAGAGCTGCATGCCCAGCAGGGCGAAGACCACGATGAAGAGGAAGAGGAGGAAGAGCAAGCTGACGATGGACTTCATGGAGTTGAGCAGGGACACCACCAAGTTGCGCAGAGGAGCCCAGTACCTGAGCAAAAGCACCGGCCGCACAACCCTTTTCATGTCACCAGAACATGTTGATGGAACCGGCGGCGCCTTCTGCTAGCGCGAAAACCTCTGCTCGCAAGAAGGAAAAAAATGACTTTGAGTGCCAGACCGTGTGACGCGTCCACTCACTTGGTGACCTTGAAGATTCTCAGAAGCCTCAGCGCCCGCAAGACGCTGATCCCGAAAGACGTGCCGGGCTTGATGGTGGCCCAAATCACCTCGAAGATGCTGCCCATGATCACCTTCGAACACACGCAAACACTTGCGATGAGCGCGCGAGCGTT
This sequence comes from Hippocampus guttulatus, assembly GCF_054856545.1. NCBI lineage: Eukaryota > Metazoa > Chordata > Actinopteri > Syngnathiformes > Syngnathidae > Hippocampus > Hippocampus guttulatus. The sequence continues at coordinate 1,632,686 of NC_141269.1, read as the reverse complement.
TGCGCGCATTAGCGTCAGCGAAAGGGCGCTAGCGATAGGGTGTTAGCGATCGCGCGCGTTAGCGCGCATTAACGTATGCTCTCACCACACAATCAAAGCAGTTGAAGGAGGAGTGGAAGTAGGGCTGAATGCCAAGGCCGTACATCTTGATCAGCATCTCGGACATGAACAAACCCAGGAAAATAAATTCCGCATAGACTGCACAGAGAAGATGAGGAAAAAATATATTTTTCTGACTTTCCCGAGCTAGAGCATCATCACGGACCACAAATGGTTGCTGAAGAAGAGCCGTCGCTGGCGGGAAACGCAAGTGAGGACAGCAATTCGGTCCGGCGACACTCACACAGGAAGTCGGAGAGCAGCTCGGGCTGGTCGTAGTGCACGGCCGCCACGCACATGGTGTTGAGGCCCACCAGGCACAGGACGGTCCAGTAGAAGGCCTGCGTCTTGACCATCTTGCGGATGAAGAAGCGCAGCCGTTTCTCCTTCTTGCTGTAGCTGGAGCCATCTTTGCCGCTGTTGATGCTGGAGCGGACGAAGCCTGACCCGGGCGGGCCGCCGCTTGCGTTAGTCTTCCAATTCTGCCCGACACGCTTCAAAACCGCCCGATCTCAAAGAGCCCAAGTTAGCTGAAATAGCCCCCCCCCCCCCCCCCGGCCTTCGGTCCGAGAGGTACCGAGTCCGTGTTAGGTTATTTACACCCGCCGTGTTGGGTCAAGATGGGAGTCAAAAGTATCCACAGTGAAGAGTTAAAGCAAAAGCGCGATTATCTGTGGTTCAAGATCATGCTAATTTATTCCTGGACTAATTAGCATTAGTCAGATTTCTGACCGGGATTTGAACCCAGATCAAGTGTCGAGTCAGCTGTGTTAGCCACTGAGTCGTCCACTCACCAGCAACAATTTCGGAGAATCCTACATGAAATGTACTTAAAATTTCAGTACACATAGGCACACAAAAAATGTTTCCATAATCTCCACTAGCTTCAGCTCTTTCGGCTTCTAACATGCAAATTTCAACCCAATCTGCTGGGTCGAAATAAGTAGCCCAAGTTTGGGTAAAAGTAAGCCAAACTGCTCCACGACCACAGCTACCCAACGAGTGAGTTTGGAAAACAATCAAGCATTTACTTTTGTTTATTTACTTTTAGGATATAGTGTGAATAGTGTGGTGCAATGTAAACAGACCGCTTCGACGTCGTATGAACGTGTTGTTGCGATGTAGCCTGAATGCGTTTTCTCTGAGCATAAAAATACTCTCACTGTAAGATTGTCGTGTAGCATCAGCGTGAAGGCGTTGCTGGGTCGCAGCGAAAAACAGAATACCATTACGATGTAACGTGAACGGGTTGCCGCCATACGCCGCGTAGTACAGCCAACTTCGCCCTAACATGTCACGTCAAAAGTTTCATCTCGCATGCCGCCCTCACCTTCCTCCGTGTTGAGCAGCTCCGTCTTGTTGCTCTTCGACTTCATGGTCGGCCGTCGCCGGGAACCTGGCGTGACGATAACAGTGCAGTTGTTCACATAGTGGCCTCTCAGGTGGGGCGGAATAGAGAGACGGGGGGGGGGGGGGGGTCACCGTCAAAGTTTCCCGCGCCGTCCTCCTCTGCCAGGATCACCTCCTCTGCAGGCGACCAAAGAGACGTCGGTGTCAAGATGGTGCCGCGCGTCGGGTTTTCTACAAACTGTAGCGCGCCGCTAACCTGCTTTGCAGATCCACTCCAGGTAGCCGTTGAGCTCGCGTTCGATCTGCTGCTGTCGCCGGAGTTTGAGGAACTCGCTGCGGTTCTCCACGCGCTCTCGCTCTTTGGCAAACTCGCTGGACGCACCGGCGGCAGAAGGACATGTTAGCCCTCAACAACTACCGTATTTACCACACTAAAAGGCGAACTAGATTATGAGGCGTCATTTTTTTCATACATTGGCCATTTTAAGACGCCATCTACAATGCCTCCACAAGATGGAGCTACGCTCGAGGAAACGCCAACAGAACGCTCAGATGTCAGTAAAACTTATTTAATAAAGCAGCGACACAGTTCACTTAACCAAGAGCAAGTTCTAACTTTGACTCGTTAACGTTGAACTCTATTTCCGTGTTCAACTGCGTAACCCGATCGCCTTAATTTTGAACTCTGCGTCGAGAGCATGTCTCGAGCAAGGAGCCATTTTGGGGTCGACATATTACCGTAATAACCGTAAACAAGGCGCATCGGATTTTAAGGGGCGCTGTGAGCTTTTAAGAAAGCGGAAGGGGTTTTAGAACGGAAAATACGGTCCATCAATTTTCTCCAGAAAAAAGGAAAGGCGTACCCAGAGAGAACGCCCAGCACCAGGTTGAGCATGAAGAAGGAGCCGATGATGATGAGCGGGATGTAGTACATCCAGTTCCACGCGCTGCCCTCCACGTCGTTACTCTAACACCAACGTACACAAACAGAGCAGATGTTGAGAGATCGCACGTACACACTCGAAAAACTGGATTTAAAAAAATATGTATACTAAATTTGCTGTAAAAACTTGGGTTGCATGGAAGACAAGGTATTCTTTTTTTACCCAAATGTTTTGTTTTTGGTGTGCGCTCGGGTCGATCAACTAAGCAAATCCAAATTAACATTTCAATGCAGTGCAATGCAATTTTCAAATCAAATCCCAAAGGCTTCAATCTGGAAAAAATGAAAAGAATAATAACAATGATACACATTTGTTTTAGCATAAGCCTAAACCCCAAAAGTCCCCAAAATGTCAAATCATAAATCTAATATTGTTTATTGTGATGCTGATTAATGTATTACTTGTGTCTGCCCAAAAATATATATTAAACTGCGGTCATGATATACAAGATTTTTAAAATTCTTTTAATTTTTAGCCTACAAGCTAACATCTGCTTGTTCCTTTACAGAAGAAAACCTGCAAAGGTCCTGACAAAACAAATCCTGAATAAAAAGGGGCCAATATCTTTCTGCTATTATCCTTCCACGTGTCTTAGAAATGTAAACAAGCCTCCTAGAATGGACTGTTTCGGACTTCCGAGCGACCGGGAACCATTTTCCCCCCCCATCGAGTGCGACATGAGGTCACGCGCCGACTGCTCGACATCTTACTCGGTGGAATCGAAAGAGTCCACGTGAAAGCCTCATAAATATGTCAATCGGTCCAAAAAATTGGGTCGTTTTTTTTTCCTCGTTCTGACCCGAGCGAGGCTCTCAAGTGTAGCCTGCTGGAGGGCCGAGCGCCATTAAACTTTCATCGGCCGCTGGTCAATCTTCATCCCTCAGAGCGGACGTTAAAAATAGATCCAGAAGGACCAGAATAGAGAAAGAGGAGCCGGGGAGGCCGACAAAAAGAGACCAGCTCATGACGATGTCGAGAGGACGCTGCTTGGAAAGAACGACTTCCAACAACCATCACGATGCCACTGGCCCATCACGAATCGCGGCCCTCTGCGACGCAAAAATAAAGCCAAAACAGGAGGCAGCGTCGCACACGGTTGGCCTTTGCCTCCATTCGACGCCGCTGACTTTTGCCATGGCGGCAGCAAGACGGACTCACGAAGTAGAGCATCTCGGTCCAGCCTTCCATGGTGATGCACTGGAAGACGGTGAGTACGGCGAACAGGATGTTGTCAAACTGCGTGATGCCGTAGTTGGGCCCGATCCAGCCGTCCCGACACGTGGTGCCGTTGGGGCACAGCCTGGACGGCAACTTGAGGCCGCATGGAACCTTGTCCACGATCTCGCCTGGTGGAAGAAGAGCATTGCGGGCACCACGAATCGCCGGCAGCAATTTATTTAGCAAAAAAATATGTTTTTTTTTTTTTAAAATAGATCCATCTTGCTGCTTCTGACAGAAACATTGTAGGCAGCAAGAATAGTCAGCAGCATCGCATGTTCCCAAAAATAGGATACATGCGAAGCTGTTGACTGCTCTTGTCACAGGATTCTTAGCTAGCAGCTCGGAAAATGGATGGAGAGACGGATTATCGGCTGGGACGATTACCGGCACTGATAAATATCAGCATCTGCATTTTTTTTGTTGTTGTTGTTGTTTTTTTAATCTGGCCATCGACACGAGAGAGATCAATTTAAAACTGGGGTAACATGCCGCTGACTCTGGGGAAATCTGAGCACCTTTTTTTGTGCTTGAAATGAAACAAATACAAGTACAAATTTTCCATTTCAATTATTTAGAAATTTTGGACAACTTGATTTACCTCAGAGATATTAATTCAGGTTATCGATCATCGACACAGGCTCTGAAAACAACCCACATCGGTCTACGTCTACCCGAAGCGGCAACAGCAGTCGTAGCAAATAGAAGCATCGCTACAATGCACTCAATGTTGCTCGGTATTCTTGCCGCTGTTAAAATAGCAACATGTTGTCCGAGGCTCACCCGTGATGTCATCGTAGCAGGTGGTGTGGAACTTCCCCATGTAGAACTCCAGGCCGATGATGGCGAACATCAGGATGGCCACGAACAGCAGCAGGCCGATCTGCAGCAGCGGGATCATGGCCTTCATGATGGACTTGAGCACCACCTGCAGGCCTGGAGGACACACGGCGCGAGCCGACACTTCGAGAGGGAATCGGCACTCAGCGAAGTGGCCGCTGGAGGAATTTTGCGCACTTACTGGGGATTCCCGACACCAGTTTGAGAGGCCGCAGCACTCGAACGGCTCGGAGGGTCCTCAGGTCAATGTAAGAGCGCAGGGATGATAAAATCCTGCCATGGGACATGAGGAAAAAAAGAAACCACGAGTGCTCGCTCAACAACAAAAAAAAAAGAATAAAATCAATAAGCGAGGAACCTCGAGACCAATGGCGCAAAGCTTTCCGCCATGGGCCCCGTGAGTTCATATTTGCAGTCACCGGCCTCAAAGTAAGTCTCCTTCCTAATTGCCGTTTATCGGCGTCTCCACAGAGTGTCAGCATTCAACCGAGCAAGGCTAGACAAGAAGAAAGAAAAAAAAACACACTTCCGGATGCAGTCGCCCCTGGCAACGGAAGATCCTGCTCGCAGTGCACAGGAACGACCAGTAGGGGGAATCGCTGCAGGCTGTGATTTTCGGGGCTTCGGTTGGCATTCTGGCGGATAAATGACTTGATTGAAGGACATCAAATGGAGTGCAAGGAATTGAGATTTGCGTTGATATATTTCTGCCAGTATTGGGCCGCCCATGAATTTCCTCCGATTGGGCCCATCGCGTTTATCTCTGAAGGACAACTCGAAAACCACCCTATGCCCAAAATGTTCACGTCAAGCCAAAATGGCAGACTTCCTGTCTTTTCTCTTATTGCCTCTTTAAATGTTGCTTTCTGTTCTCGGTCGACTGATGATAGACATGGACACCAAAATGTTTTTTGCAATGTGGAGTGGGCTCCAGGTGCTAAATTGTTCAAGAATTTCCAGACCCGCAACTCATCCCTGAAGGACCTCTGGAAATATGGCCCGAATGGCCACGAGAACCAAAATGGCAGACTTCTTCCATCTCGCTTCCTTTCTTCTTTTTTGTGGGACTAGTCAGGAAACGTCACGTCAACCAGTTCTAGGTTGCTGTGTGGCTTCAGTGGCAGAATTTTTAAAAGGAAAAAAAATACAAAATAATCCAGGGGGCACGCGCAACCAATTTACAAGCAATAATTCTGTGGCTTCCAATAAACGTTCGCTACCATCCACCGCCCACACACGACACAAAAACTCACAATAAGTCTCACGTGCGTGACTCTTGCTCCACCTCACTGTTTAATGGATAAACGACACATGTGGGAATTGGCCGGCGACACGATAGTGGGCATCTCCTCCGAGGCGGCGGGTGAGAGAAGAGTGGGCGGATGGGAAGCAAGTGATATTCCCGACTGTCTGAAAGTGTAACATTCCATTGCTGTGTTTAGACGAAGTGATGACAGAGGCGGCGACGGCTGGGAAACACCTTGCGGGCGCACACGTAAACATGCCACGGCGAGACAGGAGGCTTGGAAATATCCTTAAAATGTTTGTCTTGATTTGGTCTCATCTGCAAACAATCTCATCAAGACGAAGGACTGGACTTGGATTTGTCCCTCAAAAACTGCAGTGGGCTAAGACTTGAGCCTAAAGACTCCAACATGTCGCTCAAATGTTCAAGTATTCGTTCTCTCTCAAAGATTTGAATTTGACCGAAAGAAACACGACATGGAGCGAAGTAAAAACACCGAACTCGGACCGGAAGTATGTCCATCAAAAGTTTTGTCCTCGTCTTGATCTCCCAGCAAGCTTTACACAGAAGCAAGATTTCGTCTCATTCCTGGGGGACACCAGACTTGGACCCAAACTTCAAGACACGGGAGTTGCACATGTGTCCAAAATGTTCAGGACTTGACTTGGTCTTGTCTCCCCAAAGACTTGAACAAGACTTGGACCTGAGCTTCAAGAAAATAACTCCATTTGCCCTTCACAAACTGGATTGGATTTGAGCCAAAAGACACAAACTTCAAGTGCCCCAAATCTGACCAAGACTCGGACCTGAATTTTGGGGAAAAAAAATAATTATAAATAATAATTTTGCGTGCACCAAAAATTCCTTTGATGGAAAACTTTTTATGCAAAATTGACTGTGGCCGGTCTACGATGTGCTTTCGGACCAGAATCGGACTTGAACCAGATCTCGGAATTGTCCCTCAAAGACCGACTCGTAATTAAAGACTTAGATGATGACGATGCGGGGTACAACATTGGGGGAAGGGCGGGGGCCGGGGGGAGGGGGCTCCTTCGGACCAGGTTTCTCCCATGCTTCCTGTCTCCGTTGCCTCGGCAACCACAGAGTCCTCTCTCTGCTCCCCGAGTCTCCACGGTTACCAGCCTGCTCTCATTCACAAGTGTAACTGTGGCAACGCGGTTCGGGCTCATTGATGGAATTTCATCCATTGCCGCGGCGATGCCAAGCTATCGCCCCCCCCCCCGCCCCCCCCGCGCCCAGCCCCTTCCGGCGGCCGTCCTCCAGCTCAAGCCCCACCCCTCTAAACCTGTCCCTCGATGGCTGCCTACACACACACACACACACACACACACACACACACACACACACACACACACACACACACACACACGCACACTCACACCGGGTCAGGTGCATGATGTCACCACTGAGTGTGTGCCTGCATGTGCTTGCGCGCGCGCGTGTGTGTGTGTGTGTGTGCGCACAGTGTAAACATTGTGGGAGTGCCATGTGTCCACACAGCGTGAGCTTCTGTCCCCTCAGTGTCCCCGACCGAGGACCACCACCACCCCCACCCCCACATCCACGACACAAAAACCGAGGAGGTACACGAATGAGCCTCGTGCATATTTGAACCAACACACGCCAGTGGGAAACAAACAGCGGGCCGGCTGCATTCGCGGCACCGGCCCACCAGATACCGCAGTTTTTCTTATTTCACACAAAAAAAAAAAACCTGCCAAACGGATACGCATCGATGCAATCGATGTCTGATGCAACCTCTTTCGTCGCAGGGCAATTTATTAATTTTTTTTCCCCCTTGTCAATTAATATAATTCACTTCTTTTTGTAATTTAACTTTGTATTAGTATGTATTTGATATGTATGTATTTAATTACATTTTGTAATTTCATCTATGCTGCATGTCATACATAAAGCATATTTGACAATAAAGATGACCTTGACCTTAACATTTAGTTTACATTGATTTACTTTCTCTTTTATGCTGTTATTGTTTTTGAAATCCAGGAATATTTCGCCACATTTGGAATACAAATCAGAAAAATATTTTTTAAAAAGTGGAATGGAATCGAAAATAATTGTTTTTATTGAATTGATCTTTTTCATGATTCAAAGAGAAAGAAGATGTCCAATAAACGTCGATGTGGTGAACCAATTTTTCGAAAATGGCAAAGCATCAGTTGCATTAAAAGATCATGATCGTGGAATAAAAAATAGAAGCATTTGTTGTATAAATCATAATAATAAAATAGCCCTCTCACATGACGACGACAAACGTAAAAAAAAAAAAAAAAAAAACCCCAATAATCAAGTTACTTGAAACAAAGGGGGAGAAAATTAAGTGCGGGCCGCGATCCACGTGCTGCTTCACCCAGTCCCAAGAAATTCATTGGCATTTACTCACACAGGCACTCTACAAACTACCGTCCCCGCTCCCACCACCACCCCGACGAGGTGGTACGCCCCGATCACATTCCCGCTTGGGAGAGTCCACCGCCTGAGTGGGACGGGGGAGGGGCGAGTGACACACGCAGGGCTTGGGAGTGTCAGGCTTTCCCTTCACCGAGCTTTCACGGGGCGGAAGCACTCTGCCGCTCCCGACCGCATTCGCCATCCTCTTCATTTTCTCACTCGAACATTATTGCTGAGCTCAGCCGAGTGCTAACGCGCACATGATCAACCCCGGCGCCCTCCCGCCCTTTCCCGTCCCGTCTCGTCACAAATTGTTCTTCAACCCTCCGATCCAGAACATGGCGGGAAGCGCTTTGAGGGGCAATGAAAAAGCTCACCCACCAAATTTCACGCCGCCAAATAAAACGAGCCTCAATTGACGCCCGAATGTACATCTCGACTCGGATGCACACATCTGCAATCGTAAGCGAGTTTGACGAGCGTTGGCCTAAAAGTGGGCGAGCTGGGACGGGGCAAGTTTTGCGCGAGGCGCAACCTTTTAGCTGATGGCGTTGGAGGGCAGAGAGGAAAGCCGCGCGCTCGTCAAGGACTGCAGAGCAATAAAGCTAATTGAAGTGATGGCAAAGGGACAATTTCCAGACAGGTTCTCTCTCTCTCGCTGGCTCTCGTTCTCCCTGACCTCATTTTGCCGGACGTCATGTCCCAGCGACTGTAGCCACGGTAACCCCTTGGACGTGTACATGGTTTGATTTAACGGGGACATCTTGTACTTGTTGTGCTCGAAATATCCGGCATGATTGCAAAGTTACTCATAGTCTGGCCAAAATATGTTGAGTTCAAGTGAATTTTTAGTTGGGTGTATTGTGCTTTTTAATTTAGCTGAAGTAAACGTCCAAAACAACAAAAAAAAGGGCCCATGCCAATTTTTTTTAAATTATTATTTTTTTTTATTTTTTATTTTTTGCAATAAATAATAGACTTTTTTTGGGGGGGGGGGGGGGGGTCGTGCATCTCCTCAAGATAGACATCCTGACCAAATTCTCTTTTGCTAAGCTGAAGTCGTTTAGTGGGTTGAATTTTCAAATTGGCATGACTGAGCTGCAGAAAGGGTCCGAGTGAGGGGGGGGGGGGGGGGACAAACCCTGAGGACGACGTGTGCCCCAGCCGATTGGGGAAAGTTTTTTTTCATTGGGGGACGCAAATCACGTAAAACATGACGAACACAAACACCCACACACACACACACACAATCATAAAAACGTCCCCCGAACTGAAACATTCTCTCTGAATAAACATGAAGACCGAAGGTCCATAAATTGTCCATATAAGCCATGCATAGTAATCGTGCGGGCTGCCTTTGAAGTGTGCGCGTGTGCGTGCGTGTTTGTGTGCGCGAGAGAGAGAGAGAAGAGCACAGAAGATAACAGCAGCGTGTGTCGGGCAGGCTTCGCTGCCGGGTGATTGATCACGAGGAGCAGGGAAAAGCAGGTTACTGCAGCACTCGCTTGGAAATGCGTATACGCAACAACATGCCGCCCCCCCCCCCCCCCTACCACCACCACCACCACCCTCCGCCCCCCTTTCTCCCTTTTCCTTCCATCTCCATTTTTGCCCTGCCTCCTTCCTCAGATGCTCTCCATATATGACTCTCCCTCGCCTGCTCCTCCCTTCCGTCCTGTTCGGCAGCGCTCCGGGGAAAAATGGAGAGAGAGAGAGAGAGAGAGAGAGAGAGAGAGAGAGAGAGAGAGAGAGAGAGAGAGAGAGAGCTTCCTCCCACCTCCCGCTCAGCCTCCTCTTCCTCTCGCTGTTATTTACACTGTTTGTCCGGGCCTGGTCGCGGTGCTGCCAAGGCCATCTTGAAATTGATTCCGGTTTGTGGGATTGGATTCGTCAAGTCGCTGTGGTTTTAAACAATCATTTTGGCGGGGGGGGGTTGGATGGTGTCATCTGGGAGTGCATTTTTGAAAATCTGCAAAGCCAGTTTCACTTGGCAATGTTAACTTTTGGTAGGCCTGTCAATCATGAGTACTTGCCCCCCCCCCCCCCCAAAAAAGGCCAACCGAAAAGACACAGAAAGTTTGCGCTTTTGATATGAAACAGCAATTTTAGGGTTAAGTTAGTTCACGTCCGGTCTTGGGAGTTTTTTGGGGGGGAGAGGGCGAGGAGGGGGGGGTGGAGTAAAAGCTAGTTTTAATATGCAATAATTTTAAACACAAAAGTGTGTTTTGAGCGCAGCACTTTCGCCGAATGCCCACCGAAAAAAGCCGCCTGAACCACCAAAGAACAAAAGTAGAGCTTAACTCTCTTCCGATAAATGATCGGTCGCCTTAGTGCGACTCTTACAATACGATGACAAAAGGGGGGTTTTCATTACGGACAGGTGCAACAACATGGCAGCAAAGCACTTCAAAGGACCATCAAGCATCAACACCAGGCTTCTAGCATGTTCACGGCCGTCCACCCATGTGACATCCAATGTATTGTGTCATTCACGACAAATGAAGCACCTTCACGTCAAAAGGGCAACCCGTCGCTTGAGTTAGCATGCGAGCCTAAATGAGATACGCTCACACAAACTGACGAGACTTCACACATGGGGGAAACAAATAATCACTAAACTGTTTGATCGCATCAGTGCCTACTCAAAAAACAAACGAAAAAAAAAAAACCAGCTACGTGAACCACTTCGCTAACACCTCTGACAAGCTCTTTCATTCGCAAGCAAATCGACAAGAACTTTTCGCTTGGCATTCCGGCACAGATTTCCGTTTATTGTTCGACATCGCCGAAGGGGGGCTTTTTGCCTTCGGAGCCGTTGCCATAACGACCAGGCCGTAACCACCCCCATGTGCCCCTTGCCGAGATGACATTTCACTTTGGCCCCGGTGGATGCTCCCCGCGGCGGCGTTCAGATCACGCCGCTGAGGGGGCGTGTGCACGTGCGGGGGGTGCACGTACGCCGGGTCCTCATTAGAGGTGCGTGTCACGCCGTGTCAAAGCAGGACCGCTGCTGTGTGTGTGTGTGTGTGTCTCCCCTGACAAACACGGTATCTTGTTACCATCTCCCACTCACCACCATCCTCCCCCTTCTCTCCTGGGCCACCATATTTAGATCACGCCAGAAAACACACACACACACACACACACACACACACACACACACACACACACACACACACACACACACACACACACACGCAGAAGACAAGAATACATATGACGACATAATAATGAAATCTGCCAAGCGTACATCTAATGCCAATGCCCTTGACTTTGTAGTCAGCCAATCCTCCATGAAGCATCTCCAGTTGGTCCATAACGCCGCTGCTCACCTCTTGACTGGTACTCCAAAGAGGGCGCACATAACTCCTACTCTGCCATCCCTTCACTGGATCACTTGAGACTTCTTTTGAAGATCCTACGATTTGTTTTCAAATCTTGAGCTGGCCTCGCCCCACCTTACCCCTCTGAGCTCCTCCGCACGTGCCCCGTGTCTCTGGTGTGTGGACCAGACGCTATTAGAGGTACCGAAGACTAAGCAGAGGCTCCGAGGGGATGGAGCCTTTTCCGTTGCCGCTCCCTCTCTTTGGAACAAATGTTCAGCAAGCGCCCCCCCCCAACCCTTCATCTTTTTCATGTTACTGGAACTCGTTCGCTGCCGCCAACGCGTTTCGGGAATAGGGTGTTTAGGTGCCGGTCTGAGCGCTACTCGGATTTTATAGCGGAGTGACTTGTCATCCGCCGACCCCCAAAAACGAAATAAATAAACAGTAATCAGAATAGAGTTTTTAGACTAGCGGGGGAACACAGAATAAATGATTGCAAAGCAGACGGTTGCCTTGCTCTTCGAAAATGAAGGCAATCCCGTTTGAAATCACACACGCAGGCCCCCCCGGCTAAAACGCTGAAAAGGAAACCGGCGACGGCGCCAACTCACCCGGTGAGCACGACCACGAAGTCCATGACGTTCCAGCCGTTGCGCAGGTACGAGCCCTTGTGCAGCGCGAAGCCCAGCGCCAGGATCTTGATGCCCGACTCAAAGCAGAAGATGGCGATGAAGTAGGGCTCCGTGTCCTCCTGCGGCGCCGGCGGGAAACGGGAAGTGAGGAAGCGAGCGAACCACACGGCGGCGCTCGAGCGCGCGGACGCTCTTACCAGTCGCTCGGACAGAGGCGTCTTGTCGTCGTCGGGCAGGTGCTGCTCCAGCGCCAGCACGATGCAGTTTGCGATGATTGTGGTGAGGATCATCCATTCGAAAGGAGTGGCGGGGTCAAGTGGGTCAAGGCGAAAAATAAACGTACTCGCGCGGCCAGCTTTAGCATTTCATACATGTGGATTAAAAAGGAAAGTGATGAAATGAAGAAGAGAAACTCCCCCCCCCCCCCGCCCCCCCCCAAAAAAAGATCCGGTAGCTTCAAAGCAAAAACTGGACTTTCGGTGCTTTTTCTGCCGTGGGTTTTTTGCGGGTCAATTCACGACGCACATGTCAAACAAATGAAACGTGAAGTGAAAACTGGGCAGTGCAGCCTGAGTCTTTAAAAAATTTGGACAAGACGAATTTGTACAAGCATGAAACTTTACGGCCAGCCTCTGCCGACGCACACACAAAAAAAAAAGGTCAATTCAACTTCCTTGTAATTTAGTGCTGTCCATCTGGCTCATGTACGTTCAATTTTGGTAGCAATACAACAGATCTCTTGAGAAAGTCGGCAAAAATAAATACCGGTACATAAATAAGTGAGTTGATTTGACAGAAAATGGCACACTTCCTGTGGGGTTTTGGGCATGGCTTTTGGAGGCTTTATTTTTTATTTTTATCACAACCTGACAGTCATTCCCACCAAATTTCACTTCAAGTGAAACTAGCTTTGGGAGCCAAATTATTTTCCAAAACTCTGACGGGCCCCACGGAAAAAAACAAATTCGCATATCAAGTCAAGTCATCAGGATGAAACGTTGCTGGCATGCTCAGCCGATCGGCATCAGCAAAACTTCAACTTCCTTCCAATTTTGCATTGTTGACTTTCAAACTTTAAAGCACTTTAAAACAACCGCCGCTGTATACGAAGTGGAGCAAAAAGAATCCATTTCCGAACCGCTTGATCCTCACTAGGGTCGCGGGGGGTGCTGGAGCCTATCCCAGCCGTCTCCGGGCAGTAGGCGGGGGACACCCTGAATCAGTTGCCAGCCAATCACAGGGCACACAGAGACGAACAACCATCCACGCCCACACTCACACCTAGGGACAATTTAGAGCATCCAATCAGCCTGCCACGCATGTTTTTGGAATGTGGGAGGAAACCGGAGCACCCGGAGAAAACCCACGCAGGCCCGGGGAGAACATGCAAACTCCACACAGGGAGGCCGGAGCTGGAATCGAACCCGGTACCTCTGCACTGTGAAGCCGACGTGCTAACCACTGGACTACCGGGCCGCCCTGGAGCAAAAAGAATTCATACAAATTTTGGTAGCAATCCAACGAAAACTTGAAGCAAAAATTTGTCAAAAATTGTCCCCCCCCCCACATGTTAAGCACGCCTAGCAAATTTCTTGCAACCAAGTGAAACTGCCAATCTGAATTTCTCAAAAACACTCGGTCTAGGGGACGCGACTGAACCAAATTCCATATTTCACCAAATTGACCTAAAAACGACTTCTTGTGGCGGCCCAGTGGTGTGCGCGTCGAGCTCACAGTGCAGAGGTTGTGGGTTCGATCCTGACTCCGGCCTTCCTGTGTGGAGATTGCATGTTCTCCCCGTGCTTGCGTGGCTTTTCTCCGGGTACTCCGGTTTCCTCCCGCATTCCAAAAATATGCAAGGCGGGCTGATTGAACACTCCAAATTGTCCCTAGGTCTGAGTGTGAGCGTGGATGGTTTTTCATCTCTGTGTGCCCTGCGATTGGCTAGCAACCGGTTCAGGGTGTCCCCACCTACTGCCCGTCGATAGCTGGGATAGGCTCCAGCACCCCCCGCGACCCTCGTGAGGATAAAGCGGATCGGGAAACGGATGGATCGATGACTTCTTGTCACACTTTTGCGGGTCGGCTCACAACTGACAATTTTTGGTTGCTAAGCGAAGCTGCCTTTGGTCGCAGCATTTTCCGAAAACTCTTTTTCACACCGCCACAGCCGCACAGAAGCGGCATCCAAGTGTTTTGTTGTGATGTGCGCGAGTCCGCGCCTGAGTAACGGTCGCCGGAGGGGCTCCGCTGACTGGATACATCTAGACGGATCAAGCCTGCGCCTAATTGGTCGGTCATTATCCCGTTAGCTTAGCGTGCGCGCGTGTGCATACCAGACGCAGAGTTGACACCGACCCGACGGCCCGAGGATGGCCTCGGTGCATCTTTGATGTGAGACGATGAGACAGGTGAGCGTGCCAGATACTAACAAGCCCCACACAGAGTCAACGTGGCGGCTCAGAACCTTGCGGTGGTCTTCCCATGCGGTGCGTCTTGATTTTTAATCGCTCCGGCATCTGTGTGTGTGTGCGCGCGCGCGCTACATGCTAGCCTGCTTGAGCATCTATTATTCACGAGACACTCTGCTGGCCTAACAAGCGGCTGAAAGCAGGAGGCAACGCGGGTGCGTCTGCGCGAATGCTGTGCCCATCCCTGCGCTACTTTCTTCGTTCACGTGTTCATATTTTTGGTCGAACATGTTGATTACATTGATCATAGACCGCAACGTGGTCAACCGCCAAGGTCAGCAAGGCCTTCTCGCTGGCCTACAGATTTTATTCCGGACGGTGAACGCTCCTTATTTTTAATTTTATCTCTTGGCAGCACTGCTTCCAGTGTATGTGAACGTGAAGATTTTCAAGAATTTTATTTTTTTTGCACACTCATACACAAGCACCAAATAAATAAAAATATTTTAAACGTGCTAACCAACCGCATCCTGCTAGCAAAGCAACCATAAAGCCGTCAACACATGTGATGCCCGACGAGACAACACACACACACGCAAGCACACACACACACAAATCTTAAGATCAAATGTCCGGCCAATTCGCTTCCTGAACACACACGCGCACACCGAAGTGCGTTGGCATTGGTCATACTCACTAGAAGACTTTCAACGCGTGCCCATGTCTGTTTCAATTCACGATGAACGTTCCGTAAATGAAGACTCGGGCAGTGAGGACAAGCGTCACATCAGCCCCTTCAACATTTGTCATAAAGCGCCAGCGCGCACGCACACTGCATGTGCATGCATACAATGCTGCTGCGGTGACTCATCAGGCCGGTGAATCACGTGGATCTGATTTTGAATCGGACCCTCTCTCGCTCGCTCGCACGCACACGCAGGATGTGGAAGGAGTAAAGACGTTAGGCCGAGCTCAGGGGTGTCCTAACTTTTTCCGCCTTTTCAGAAAAGTGGATGGATGCGAAGGGCGCTTTGAAATTGTTTGATTTGAACTCATCAAACACACTGTAATCAAGACATGAATTTTCATTTATTTTGGAAACGGCTCCAGTGAACATAAAAAGTCCGCACACCCCTGTTCATATGCCAGGTTTCGGTGGTCTTTTCAAAACCTTTGCTACCGTTAACGTGACGCGTAACGTAAATTAACTCAACTGAAAAATCTTTCGGAGGTGGGATCCAAACATTTTTGAAATAATTTATCGACACAAATGACTTTTTTTGTGGTTCTTCAGACGTTTTTGTCGGTCTTCTCATTTTAGACATTCTTGCCAAATGTCATGTTGCCAAGCTAGCTTCAGGGGCAAAATTTTCCAACATTGATTTTCGCCAAAACGGGTTTTACTTCCCCAGCCATTGAACGAATGCCTTTAACACAAAACTTTCCTACATTCCATGCAAACGTACAAAATATTCCAACAAGCTTAAATCATTAAAGCTCTTAGTGTGATGCTAACGCCTTTAACGTTCTCAGTTCTGCCATCCTTCCTCTTTTCATTTCTAATCCATTTTGTGTCGCCGACATCGGCTCTGTCATTCCGCGCGCTGACGTTAAATCCGCATTACACGGGATCAGCCTTGGAAGGAGAAAAAAAAGAAAAAACTTCCTCGCTGGTTTCGTCTTCAGGGGAGGATTGGAAAAACTTTAAATGTCATCTCTCTGCTTCCCAGGTGAGCCTCAAATAATTAAGCTGAGCTCGTCAACCCCAAATTGTTAATTAAATGGTGTGAGCGCGCTTGTGTATGTATGTGTGTGTCCAGAGGATTAAAGACCATAATGATTAACTTTTTTCCCCCCACCTTCTCCTAACACATTTTTACTTATGCGGCTCCGCCTACGCCCCCCAAAGACCCCCCCCCCCCCCCACACACACAGAATTAACCAGCCGTTTCAAGCTCAATGTTTCAAAGTCTCTTGCACGAACAATGCTAACGCTAGCATGCTAAAGAGTCAAAAAATGAAAGTTCGTTTTGTATATGTGGGTGTGATTTGCCAAATTGTGAGCCAAAGGTTCGTAGGCCTAGAATATATTGACAACTTGCCAAATGGTGAGACAAAGCGTAACAGAGTAGATTGATAATTTGGCTTGAATTTGCCAAATCGTGAACCAAACATTTAACAGAATTGATTGATTCGTTTTGCTGAGACTTGGATTTGCTAAATGGTGAGACGCAATGTTCGAGAGACTTGATTGATGAATGCTGCAGAGTATTGGACCTGACAGCGTGTTAGTCGACAGCAAATGGCAGAGGGACAGCTGTGCAGGAGTGGCTTCAACTTGCCAAAAAGTCAGCCAATGCTGACCAGAGGAAAGTGAGCAGTGTTACAGTGGCTTTAACTTGCCAAATAATGAACCAAAAAGTTTTTTCCCCCCTCAATAGGACAGACTCTTATTACAGCGGCCTTGAATTTGTTCAATAGTGAGCCAATGTTTCGAGAATTAATTGACAAGAGTTGCAGCACTGGCTTGAACTTTCCAAAAACGTGAGCCAAGAATTAAGATGCGAGTGACTAGTAGTGCAGTGGCCTTGAACTTGTCAAATAGTGAGTCCCTGTTAAAAAGAGTCCATAGCCTGGCGTCATCATGGCTTGAACTTGCCAAATAGTGAGCCCAAAGTTGAACAGTCTCAACGAGGGCTCCAGTAAGGTCCTGTACCTGCCCAAAAGCTTCACGCAGTACATTTACTCTTGCCAAATAGTGCGCTAAAAATCATCTGGCTTGCATGGCAGGAACGTGCCACAAAGAATGAACCAATGCTGAAGGGAGTTAACTGACCAGAGGGTTACAGTGGCTTGGAATTGCAAAATACTGAGCGAAAGATCAGTGGTTCTTAACCTTTTTAGAGGTACCGAACCCAACCATTTGCAAAGGCTTTGACTTGCCAAATAACAAACCACAATTGGAACGGACTCCGTTGACGGGCGTTGCAATGGCAAGGACTTTCCAAATGATGAACCAGTAGTTAGGCAGAATCAACGAACAGGTGTGGCAAAGACTCAGACTCAGACTTGCCAAATAGTGAGTCTTTGTTCACTTGCCAAATAGTGAGCAAGGATTCACCAAGCCGCAGTGGGAACGGCAATACAATTGCCATGGTAACAGTGTGAGTTGCTCATTCCCCTCGCGACGGCAAAATAACAAGCCCCGAGCTGAGAATTTGACTCCAAGTGCACTGTTGAGGAAGCCTCGGCCTACTCGGCCGCCTTGCCCTCGCTGCCTCAAACAGTTGACCTCTGACTAGGCTGTTATTGATGTTGTCGGGTTGACGTCGCGTGTTTGAACTGAGATAGAAAAAATATATAAAATAATCTATCCGGTGCGTGAACGCCATTAGGAGTATGTTGTGTTTTACTTCATGACTCGGTCAAAAAAACGAGTTCTCATAAACAACACAGCGTCATTGTCTAAATGAGTCTAGTCTTCACAATCAATCGGAGATCACAAGTCTGAGTCGGATCCAGAGTACTCTGGCACGTTAATGGACTCAACGCAGACTTGGCTTATTTGGTTGCATCGCTTCACCGACTCACTTAGTGGACTCGTGCGGGTAACACGGCAAATTCGCTTGTAACGATTGGCTAGCTCAAGTAGTCGGACTCACTGGAAACGCAAGCGGATCTTCCGCTATTTTGGTTCGCCGACTCGACCGAAAACGACAATTATTCACTTGCATGGCTGAACTCACGATTCCTTGATATCGGCTTTCAAGTCGAAGGGCTGACGAGAAATGCCAGAAACTCAGACGCTTCAATTGTACCGGTGCACTGACTCGGTTCGCAGACTCCTACAAGCATGACAGATTCGGTTTTATCGACTGACTGACTCGACTCACAAGAAATAGTTTAGACACAGCCGATTCGGTTGCATCAATCGGCGGACTTGGTTCAGGGGACTCACTCGAAACACCACAGACTCGGCTCATTTTGATTCCGATTCCGATTCCTTGACTTGTGGCAAAACCACAGACTAAAATGATTCCTTTGGATCCGTTCCCTGGCTCGGTGGGGCAGTGGAAACCTGACGGACTTTGGACTTTGACTTGTTCCCCGTTCAAGACGCTTCAACATCGACGGGCCATTGAAAAGGAGTCTGCACCGAAGCGCTTCCCTTTTCCACATCAACCTCGCTGGTGGTGCCCAAGTCAGGTCCTCGAGAGCACCGATCCAGCCCGCTTTCGGTGTCTCCCTCCTCCGACACGCCTGATCCAACCGATCCGAATTGTTATCAGGCTTGGTGTGTTGGAGGAGGGAGCCATCGAAAGCGGGCTGGATCGGTGCTCTCGAGGACCTTACTTGGGCACCCCTGCCCGGTCGACCCATCTCAGTTTGCCATGAATGCCGTCGGTGATGGAAAAAGACAACCGGCGACAGCGCAGGCTGGCCACAAATAAAAATGGCCCATAAGCCAGCGCGGCAGGCAGCTGCTCGGTGTTTAAGTCAAAGCGTGTCAGCGTATTGACGCTCCGACCCCATCGCGCCATAAAAGTCGCTCCTGAAAGCCCGGGCGAGCCTTTACCTAATTAAAGTGTCACTTATCCATCTCCTCCTTCCTCCCCCTCGTCTTCATTTCATCCTCCTCAGCGTCTTTGCCCGCCGGGACGCTGTCGTGATTGACAGCCTTGCTGACCTCGCCCCCAACAGCAACCCCCCCCTCATTTTTTTTTTCCCTAGCGAGTGACAGGGCCAATCCGCCGTCTGGTCCCAGCGACACGCGAGCTGACGATGCAGTCGGACGGACGGGTGCAACCTGCCCCGCGGGATTCTTTGCGTAAAAACGACAACTTATGAACGATATATGCTCAACGGCGTGGAATGGTGCAAATACAGCGTTACCTTGACGAGGACTTGGAACTCAATTTGCTCTCGAATCTCACATCAATGAGACAAAAAAAGGTCTCCGAACTGGCACGTTTTGAAAACGCGTTCTTTTGATCAAGAGCAACAGCACGACGTTGGATAGAAACGTAAATCGAGCACAAGAAGAGTGACCGTTAAGAAGTCATTCTTGTGTCGGATGTGTGCCTCTTAGGGGCGGGGTCTCGTGAGTGCCACAAACTGAAGTTGCTACCACTGCGTACTGTATACATCTGTTCGTGTTATAAACCTTCTAGAAATGCCACTAAAAGTTACTCAAATGATCTTAACCGAGTATTAACGGCGGAAGCCACTCATTGGCTACTTGCCGTTTATTTCACCAAGAGCGCATGTGACGCGTGCAGGTTGACAAGAAAAAAATAAACAGCAGCGGATGGGTAAAATAAGAGGTGAGAAACAGCAGCTACCGCCACCTAAAGGAGTGGGATGGAACCACATCAAGGCAAATTTGCACTAATCGGCACAACCCTGCACCAGCTGGGATTTTTTTTCCTCCCCCAATTCGTTCTTGGTACTCGTTAAAATCATCTGAATAAACACGCGACACGTGCGCACAAACACGCGCAGCAGAAGGGGGAGATTGTTGTTGCCATAGCAACAGAGCCGACTGATTGGCAACGGGAGTCATCGCGACAGGATCGTACGCGGTTGACATGAACGAGCGGTGCCAAATAAAGTCACCAAAACCCATCAAGTCTCTCTCGAATACACACCCACACGCATGTACACACACACACACACACACATGCACACGGTGTGTGTGTACGCTGACATGATGGAGCAACACATTGCACACTGGACCGTAAACACACCAAATGTCCCCTTTTTTTGTCCGCTAACATGCTATGTGCACGTGTGCATGTGCATGTTATAGTATTATCCCCCAACGTGCGCGCACACACGCACACACACACACGGCATTTGAGCATAGCCGTGTAGTTAGCATCTACCTTAGCATGGAATCTTAAATGCTCATCTCTTGTTTACATCTTGAGGAGCAACAATTATCTGTTGTTGCAATACTGTGTGCTGGAGTGCCGGGATGCGGCAGCCATTTTGCATCCACACGCAAGCAGATGGCCAACTAGATGGTGCTATTTCTCAGGTGTGCGCCACTCGACAGCATTTTGAACTCGCGCAGGGCACAAATCAACTTTCACACGACTAATTAGATTTCAGACTTTGTTTCCGAGATGACAGAATGTTCCGACCTGTCCTGTCTTGACAATTAAGTCTCGTTTTTTTTCCCTCCTGCAGGACTCACACGGCGGACTCCCTTATATGGTCACGAGTAATTAGAGCGCGCGCACGCACATGCACTCATTTCTTCCCTCTCAGCCTTCCTTAAGCCTGGTACAGTGCTGACATCAGCACTCAAGCTTTGCCGCTAGCTCGGAATAGTGCGGACGCCCACACGCGCGCGTACGATTCGCTTGCCGGTCTGAGCTAAATGCATTGAAAAAGTTGCATCTCGGCTCACGCACACGTAACGCTAACATGCTCAATGCTAAACATACAACATGCGAAATAAGACACCTGCGCTGCCGTTCCGGTTAGCGATGGTGGATATTTGAGGAGGGTGTTTAATTTTAAGGGGACGACACTCCACGCAACTGGGCATAGGGGTCAATTCAAAGGTAGGCCACTAGATGAGGAAATACCGCTCAGGGAATTTGATTAGAGCCTGCGAAAAATCGGTCAACTTTGCTACTTTTCTTTTGTTTATTCAAGGGAGGCGGTCCTTGAATGATTTGAGGAAATATTGCACAGGCGACTCATTTACGACACGTGCCAAATTTTCATCGTAGAAACTATCCCGTTTCTTTGTGCTGCTGTTTTAACTCCTTAATCTCCATTGTGTGGCAGCGTCGCAAACGTTTGAATTTGCGATCAGCACAGCTTTTGAGTCGAAGAGAACGATGAGGGAACGTATCTCGGCTTGTCACGCTGATGATAGGGAGGAGAAATGCCAACTTGTCGGAAATGGGACAAATTTAGGCAGCCCATACCAGAGATGGTGCTCCACAGGGGCCATTTGCCATCCCAATTATTTTCTCAGACCCTTAATGAATCAATCCAGCCCCAATTTCGCCCCGGAGGAGGAAAAAAAAAAAAATCTTGCCCGGCTCACATGCGAGTCGCGTGTACATTGTGTGGGTAATTGAAAGCAAGTTCCAGAATTTACACATTCGGAAATTGTTCCTCCTCTGAATACATTTGTTCCCATGGGTTCATTTGAGGACTGTGTTTAATTTTTCAACCAGCGGCGGCGAGTCATGGGGCGAGGTGTTGAATATTTTTAGGCGGCTGATGCACTGGCGACATTTCATTTACTTTAAATGTTTTCTTTATATATTTATTCAGTTATTTATTTATTTTGGGGTGTGGGGGGGGGGGGGGGTATTGCTGTACATCTGTAGCAAGTTCACTTCACTTTTTTTCTTTGCATTGGCTTTTTACCTCGAATCCCAAAATATGAAAACAGAGATTTGTACTTTCTCATATGACGTTGTAAAAATGGGAATCGAGAGCACAATAAGGGACGTCTCCGTGCAACGTTGACAAATGTTGGCATGGAATGAGCGCACTCATTATCAGGGCCCAACCGGCCTATTTGAGCGCTTGCAAAATTGCCCCAAACGGGAAGGCAGCGTCGCATCACTTTGGATTTGAGGTCAGCACAGCTTTTGAGTTGAAGACCACAATAAGGGCGGGGGGGGGGGCATATCTCGGCTTGTCATGCCGATGGGGAGGAGGAGAACTTGTGTGAAGTGGGACAAGTTTTGGCAGCTGACACTGGGGGTGGTGCTACACGGGGATGAGTTGCTGTACCGCTTATCCTTATTAGCTTATAATTCAAAATTACTTTATCAGACCCTTGATGAATTGCTCAAGCTCCAATTTAGCCCCGGAATAGAAAAAAAAAATTCCGCCTGCCTCACACGCGAGTAGCGTATACGTCACGGACGTTAGTTTAAAAAAAAAAAAAAGTGTCTTGTTACTGTGAAAAGTTATGGCGGTTAAATGATGACAGTTCGTGGAGTGGACGTGAATCACATTTAACTCAAGCCGTGCAGTGAGTCAGCATAGCTCACTGCATCTTTCATAGCTGCAGCTGTGTAAATAAATTACCGCCCTTCCTCAGTCTTTTATTGTTTGTTTCATAATTTGAGGTGACAAAAGCGCAAAAAAAAAAAAAACTTCTTACAATTTCATCGTTTCCTTTAAAAAAATTTAAAAAATAAAAAAAAACTGCCATTCTGTGAGAAATCATTTTTTGGGGGGTAAACCCATTTCTACTGCGGAGTATTGACAAACGCCAAAAGCCAGAAAAAGGTTTTTGTCTGCCAGATGAAGAGTGTCTCTCCTTTTATATCGTCACAGGCAACATATTTTTATTTATTTATTTTTTTGTGCGTCTTAAAATGCCCCGAAACTTCCCCACCTCTGTTGGCGAGGAAGAACTCCCAACTTTGAGCAAGTTCTACAAGGCGCCGAGCAAAAGAAGAAGAAGAAGAAAAAAAAAAAAAGAAAAAAACGCCCGAGCGCTGGCTGAACAAGACCCTGGCGTCACGGCAACCGTGTCCAGCACCCTCAAACCGGGCGCGCGCGACAGCGACAAGCGAGTTTGCAAGGATATGGCCACTCGGTGATCTTTTTGGCGTACTTCCTCACCAGGTTGTCCTCGCTGAAGATGAAGAGCGAGCGGTTGACGGTCAGGCAGCTCTGCCGCACGGGGATGGGGTTGTACAGGGCCATGGTTCGGGCCCTCTGAGCCATGGACTGCTTGTAGATCCGCTGCGCCCCGGGGGCGCCCCCTTGGCGGCTGCCCCCTCGGCCGGCGCCTCCTCCGCCTCCTTGCCCGCCGCCGCCGCCTCCTCCTTGCCCCCCCTGTCCTCCTCCGTACCTGTTGGGGAGCTCGTCCCCGAAGCGCGCCATTCTGCACACAGCGAACGCCAGAGGTTAGAAGGGAGCTCGGAGGGACGCCTCCACGTGCCTCCTCCTCCTCCTTTGCTGGAGATGCTCTCCTTCAGTGGCGGGGAGACACCTCCATGTAGGTGGGCGGGGGAGGGCGTTTATGTAATCTACTCAAAAAAACAAAAAAAAAACAACCCATGACAAATAAACTCCGTTTGCTCGCTGCAAAGAAGATCATCTCCACTTGTGCTGGAGACTGCGTCGCTGCCCCCCCCCCCTCCTTCCTCCTCCTCTTCCTCCTCCTCCTCCTCTCAGCAGCCTACCGCATCCTGAGAGCATCCGCAGTTGGCTTCCCCCCCGTTGGTCCAGTGAAGCCCCATCCGCCACCACCCCTCTTTTCTTTCGTTCTCGCTTCTCCGTGGCAGGAGGAGGAAACAAAAAAAAAAAACAAATCGGCAAAAAAAGCTGAAGAGAGTTTTAATAATTGATTGACGGTATGCCTGGCAAATAACCGCAATGTTGCCGCGCCGCTCGGTTTACGCGCGCCGCGCCAGCTGGGGGGCTTCCCCAAAATCCAGCTGACATTTGTTGATGTTTGATGATGGACGGTGCGGCATCCCCCCCCCCCCGTCCCCCAACTCTCTCTTTCCACCTCCTCCTCCGCTTCTTCTTCCTCCTCCTCCCCACCACCACCAAGGCGTCGGTCGTAGCTTTTGGGCGTGATTGCTCGGGCGCTTAAATCTCCTCACCTCTTCCTCTTCCTCCACCTCCTCGTGAAAAAAGAAGGTGCTTCTCCAGAATCATCGATAATCCAAAATGCGGAGAGGAAGGGGAATCCTGGCTGGAGACCGAGCGGAAGACGACATCGTCCTCAACGGGGAAAAGGGAGCGTTGAAGCCCTCGTCTTCATCATCATCTGCCGCCAAAAGGTGCGCGGAGGAAGCGGCCCCCGCCCAGCGGCATCGCTTTTCAGACCACAACGTCTCTCTCTCTTTGCCCCCCCCCCTCTCCTCTCAATCCTGCTTTTCAATCTGTTTCTTCCTCTCCTGCTGCTGCTGGTGCGCTCAGGGGGGCCGTGGTGTTGGCGGTGCGCGCACTTAGCATCCGATCTGACGAAAGCAGAGAGAGCGCCTCGCAGATCGGCGGACAAACCTGGCAGTGCGCACGCACGCGCGCACCTCCGCTGAGCGCCCCCCTCCCCCTTCACCCCTCTCCTGACATGCACAAAGAGCAGCTGGACTTTCCTGCCAGCCCCGCAAAATAAATAACTTGGCATTTCCGGGTCAAAAAGTTACAAAAAAGCTCATTATCAGAGGCGACCGTGGTACAAAATACAAAACTCGAAAAGCGCCCACGACATTGTTCAATTTTGTTTTTGTATGTTTGAAAGTCTAAAAAAATGGGCTCAATATGTTTTGGAGTGGTAAAACTGAAAATTCCACAAATCTGATCCACGTTAAAACGAGGACCTGACTGAAAAAGATTTTATTTGAGGCCAGCGCTGATATTTGGCGGAGTAAAATTACGATAACCAATTCCTCTGCCAAGTAATAAAAATAAATACATAAATAATTTCAAAAGATTTTTTATATATATTTGAGGTGCCAAATTAGTGCGTTAATTGCGATTAATTAATTACAGCACATTTAATGCTTCTTTTGCAGCGTTTTGCAATCTGTTGTTCAGATATTTATTTAAATTTTACGAGCGTCCATGTTTATTTTCATTTATTTAAAAAAAACATTTTATTCATAAAATGTTTTTTTTAATGTGGGTCATTTTTGCATGTTGCTGGATATCACCCAATGTGTTTTTCAAGAAAATATATTTTAAAATGTTAAGATGTGAATACAGAGACAATAATCTGTTTTTCATGAAAAAAATCAACCTGCACTGAAAGGAATTTTTAAAAAACAAAAAAGGAATGTTACACCAGTTTTCGATTTGTGTTTTTTTTTATTGTAAAAACATTCAAACATGTTATTTTTGATATTCGTGCCATCATGCTGTTTTAAAAACATATCTTGATTGAAAATGTGAACAAAATAAAGGAATGTTACACCAACTTTATATATTTTTAAAATAAATTTAAACATATTTACAATGTAGGAACTCGTGCAAAGGCACGCATTTGTATTTTGTTTTTATTTTCTCTTTGATATTTAGGCTAATTGGGACCTGATGAGTGTAAAAACAAAGAATAATCTTTTTACTTGATGTAACGTCCTCGTAAGTGGACGCCAGGCCCTTATACTCCAAAATTTAACATTATAGTCTTGAAAACCAAAGACGTCATGTCCACACATGTGGACGCCATGTCCTAGGATGTTTGTGACGTCACCCTATTTTTATTAACAGTTTTAATTGATAAAAAAATGTTTAAAGGAAAGCTACATACACATACTAGCCAATATTTTCATAAAAAATGTGTTTTCAATGTATTTTCTTTCTTTTTATAAAATATGCCTCAGTGTGCTCTGATGTTGCAGTTCATTGGTGAGAGCGATTGGCAGCAGGCAAGTTTGGGTGAGTTTTGTTTGTCTTTTACTGGACCTGCATTTATTTTGAGGATGTTTTTCAACTTTTTGCTGTTATTGTTATGATTTTTTTTTTTCAATCTTCCTCTCCCTTCAACTACGCCGAGCCTTCTGCCGGTCTGGCCGCACATTTGACTGCTGTTTGAAGCTTCCCAAAGAGCCGCTTGCCAGCAAGCTGTCGCCTCACCCACACAAAAGTGCATATCTCGCTCGGACGCTTTTCTCCCGAATCGAAATTGAAAACAAACAAAAAAAAAAAGAAAATAGAGGTGGAGGACAGTGTTTTCAGCATATTTTCAAAACGCACTGACATCTTTCCAAGGCCTCCCGGAGCTGTCCAGAGTGATGAAATCTTTCAAGCGGCCTCTTGCCATCTGTCAACAGCTAAGAAAGGTTAGCGGTGTGCGTTAGCTTGGCGAATGAACTCGCATCTTTCTCAGGTGGACTCGGCCGCTCTGTCCCTCAGGAGGCAATTTAGAACCAAAATAAATTGTTTTAAAAGTCAACAGAAACTTCCTGGCCAGAGGGAGTTTCCCCTGCTCCTGTTGAAATGAAGCGCCGACGCAAAACGCCGCCGTCTCGTCTCGCTGCTTGAACCATTTTCACGTTGCCATACAGTAGTTAGTATGGATCATACAGATTTTTTTTCTCCATTCTCGCTGCCATTTGGTTTACCTTCATATCTAGATAAAGTATGCAGTACTCATGGTAGAGTAAAGGTTTTTTTTTTTTTTTGGTGAAGAAGTAACATCAAGGGTGATACACACAATCGTAAAATGGAAAGAAATGTGTATGAAAAAAACCTGCAAAGTAAGACGGGTAAAATGATACCCCCCCCCCCCCCCCCCCCCCCCCTGTTTCTGTCAGTGCAGCCAACTGACTCCAGCAGTTTCCCTCTCTGTTCCAATGTTGACCTAAATGACAGAGGGCGTCCACCTGTGTGTCATCTAGTCTCAGTATAAAATGCAGCTGCTCCGGGATGGTCTCGGGCCTCTGTTCAAAGAATAGTGGGCGGCAAACAGCATCATCAAGACCAAAGGACACACCGGGCAGCTTTAAACATCTGACGGAGCACCGCTTGATGGCAGATATTGAAACGGAGAGAGGTTGTGATCACTACAAGGCTAACCAAGACCTGGTCGTCCCCTGAAGCTATTAGGAGAGCCCTGACCAAAGATGCAGCCAAGTTGCCCGTGGTCACTCTGGATGAACTGTAGAGATCCTCAACTGAGGTGGGGGGGGGGGGGGGGGGGGGGGGGGTCTGTCCATAGGACAACTATTGGTCGCACATTGCACAAATCTGTCCTTTATAGAAGAAGAAAGTCATTTTTCAAAGACAAACGCCTAATATATCAATTGTTTTTAGCATGCCCTACTTCGGTTTAATTTGTAAAAAAATAAAAATAAAAATGAACGGGTTGCCAGCCAATCGCAGGGCACACAGAAACGAACAACCATTCGCGCTCACATTCACACCCAGGGACGATTTATAGTGTTCAATCCGCCTGCCGTGCATATTTTTGGAAGGCGAGAGGAAACCGGAGGACCCGGACAAAAGCCACGCAAACTCCACACAGGAAGGCCAGAGATGGAATTGAACGTGGTACCTCGGCACTGTGAAGTCGGCGTGCTAACCCCTCGACTACCGGGCCGCCCAAGGTTAAAACAGAAATGGTTTTTTTTCCAATTCACGATTGTGTTCCACTTTGTTTTGATAAGTCACACAAAAAAAAAATCTAAACGTTATATCCTTCTGTTTGAAGAGAATGGCCGTATACTTTATTTCACACATTGCGGAGGACTATTCTTTCCGCTTCCTTTTTATGTTCACATTTACGTACATTTTGACCCGAGAGCAGATTATTCCGCTGATTTCCCTATGAGGAAAGTTCAAAAGAAACTCAGCCAAATCAGACCATAATTCCATTTTTCCTGGTATATGATTTACAAATGGGACCGACGAGCCGTCATCGCAACCCGCTGGAGCACTGCTTGGTGTTTGCAAGTGGTGATGGCGTTGCGCGCTCTGTCTGCGTCATTTGATTCCCGTAAAAGGGCTGCAGGCGCGATAAAAGCCCCTTGCCCATCGCCGCTACCGGAAGCACGGCACGCTGTCGGGAATAACGAGGAAGGGGGAGGGGAGGTGCGCGCCACGAGAGCCCGCTGCTTGGCGCTGGCATGGCCGACGTGACGCGTGACTTATTGACGAGGTTTAAAGCTGAGGATGATGTTTTTTATCTGTGTGTGTGCGCGCGTAGGCACACAGGAAACCCCCGCTGGAAGTCCTCGTACCTCCCTGCTTGAGACCGCCCCCTCCATACCGAAACCTTTCTGCTCCATTCACACACTCTGATTTCACCCAGCAGACCCCCCCCCCCACACACACGAGCTACGTCGGCGCATTTTTTGGTGCTTGAATGTTACTGAAAGGGAAAGTCAAGCCAAAATTTGTCTTTAAAATTTTAGACACCGTTCAGTCCTACTCGTCGAAACAATGTGATTCATTTTGCGTTTGTGGAATATGGGTAAAGCGGTAAAACGCGCCGGCTTTGGTGCATCTCAAGGGGTGGCCATTTTGCAACTTGCTGTCGACTGAAAATGACATCACAGTTGCTCAGGGATCGGGTAACAACCAATCATGGCTCAGTTTCAGCAAACAGCTGATCGATCAAGGCTACTGTGATCTGTTGCTGACATGTTTTTCTGTGAAAATGTTGCCAAATGACATTTTCAGTGTTGCTGCTGTGCCTTTTCCACATGTGACTTTCTTCTGGCTTCTGATTGGCTAAAAGGGGGTCTCATCGCGTTGCTCCAAAAAATACTTTGCGGGATCCGAAAGCGACAACAAGCTTTGTTGGGGGTCTTGGGCTCCAACAGGAAGTAAGAAAAAAAGAGATCTGATGATTGACAAAAGTCATATCCTGGCAACCAGTCAAACAACGGAGGAAAACGATCGAGTCTTGCCGGCAAACCGCCGACTCGGCTGTCGAAAAAAAAGCTGACGTGTGTGTGTGTGTGTGTGTGTGTGTGAGGGGCAGGCAAAGTTTGCCAGCTGACGAAGCGTACAAGTTACCGGTAATTGGACGATTGCTCTTCAATTTTTTTTTCTGGGGGGCGGGGGGGGGGTGCTGCTTCTCACGCTGCTGTATGATTTGATAAGCTGCTTAGTGGAGGATGGAAAAGGAGGAAGAGGGGAAGTGTGCTCACCTCAACTGATGTGAATGAGATGGGGAGGGGGGAAGTGGGGGGGTCAAAGAGGAGGTGAGGACCAGAGTCATCTATCAATCGTTTTTTGGCGAGTTCGGTCCGCAAGCTGTTTTTATCTCATTTTTGGCTGCGGAATCCAAAACGGATCTCTATTTTTCTCTTATCACACCAAGTTTGTTGAGCTACAGGATCCCAGTTTGCTTGAAAAAAAAAACATTAATAAATGGGTATGCATGTGAATAAAACACTAAAGATAGAATAGTTACAAGTTTCATTTTGAAAAAATAAAGTAGGGGGAGGGGCTTTCGTGGACAGCTGACTGCCAATCAGAAAGCGGGGTGACGCTGAAGGACTGCTCAAAGACTTCATCCGAATCACAAATAAGCAGCGTCTTCATCGATCACCTTCAAAACACAACTTTGGTGGTTTATGATCCCGTTGCCTTCGAGGCGGCTGGGAAAGTCGAGACTTCCCGACAATTTACGAGGACTGCTGATGTCGGCGGAGGAATTAACTAATTGCTCGGATTGTCGTTGGAATTCCGCAAAAGGCGCTGTCGCTGCACCCAGACTATTAGCTGATTGTGATACAGGAACACGACGCAACGCCATCGACACAACGCCACGCGTCAGCAACAACAAGCAGCAAGATTGAAGTGCCTCCCCCTCAAGCTGAGGAGGAAATAAAACGAATGTGCTGTCAAGTGAAGCAGCCAAATGTCTCATTTCATTTCGTTTGATCGTCTAATCTCACTCAATCTTCAGGCGATGCACTGAAAACGTTTATTTTGTCGGGTTGATTGCAAATCCTCATCTCGTCGTGCCATCGGCACGTGACGTACGGCCTCGTTCGTTACTGTGAATCTCGCGACATCTGGCGGCCGCGGGCAAAACTGCATCACCACAACCCACCCCTCGATGCTGTGTCATCAATGACAGTGACGAAGTTATTTATTGAATGTAATTATTCGCTGCATGTAATAAATGCATTCGCATTTGGATGATTTTTTAAAATCATCATTAAGAAAAAGACAACATTTTCCCGCACACAAAAAAGACAAATCTTTCAAATGAAAGATCTTTTTTGAAAATCACAATCGAATCACCAATAAAATGTCATTGCTTTGAATTAGTTAATCACAGATGTTTCAAAAAAAAAATAATCCAAGAGTGGTACTCACTCCCACTGCTTCCTCCTGGCCTTGGGCGTGTTGAACCTCTTGTGCTCCTGGTGGGCCAAGATGACGTCACGATGGACCACCAACGCCCCCCTCCT
Organism: Hippocampus guttulatus; assembly: GCF_054856545.1. NCBI lineage: Eukaryota > Metazoa > Chordata > Actinopteri > Syngnathiformes > Syngnathidae > Hippocampus > Hippocampus guttulatus. The sequence goes on along the minus strand of NC_141269.1, from coordinate 1,602,315 downwards.
GCGCACCGGCGGGACGGGGGTGTCGCCGACCAAGGGCGGCCCCCCGTAGCGGTCGGCTGCCACGTCGTACAGGGCGTGGAAGTATGTGGGGTTGGGCGCCACGCTGCTGCCGCTGATGGGGGGCGGCGGGCGGCGCGGTGCCGGCGGGGGCCACCCCGCGGCTGAGCCGCCATGGTTCTGGTGGCCGCGGGGCCACATGGAGCTGTACAGAAGGGGGAAAGGGCGAAGGTTTGATATTCGGGCTACGGTTTTGGACAAATAAAAAAGGCAACGATCATGGTGTCAAAAGGGGAAGTCAAGACATTTGTTCGGTTTTCCCACTCAGTGAACTACGATAGATCGCACTCGCGGCTGAAGAAGTGAGCGGACTAGCCCGTCTCCCTCAGGCCATACCGCCCTCTGCTGGCAACTGAAACCAACTTCAAGCCTGCCCCCGAGCTCGCATGGCGAATGTCACGTGACCAATCCCGGAAAACAGACGGCGAGACCGAATTTAGGCAACATAATTGTTTTATATTAATCACTCTACTTTGTCTGTTGGTTTTTAAAAGTCATTCATACTCTTTTGCTTCCCAACACTTCCATTCCATGTTTCCTCTGCCTTCAGCATCTTCAATGAGTGCTGTAATATTGCTGAGACTGTCTCTCAAGAGACCTGGGTTCAGGTGTTTTATCATCAGCATCTTCCCCCTCATGTAATAAATAATGACACAAACTGAAAAAAAGAAACACCCACAAACCAGTTACATTTGTTTATGTTGTAAAGCAAAATTCGAATTTTCTATCCATTCGTGAAAAAGAAAGAAATTGCGAAATTTACGATCAGCATTCACTTTGACTTACATCAATTTCTTGGATAATGTATTTTATTTTGCTTCCTCCGTCTTTCATTTTGAATACTTTTACCCTCTCTTCCAGCGTCAGAGCTCTTCTTGTCTTAGCTGCTTGACATCCAAAGGTCCGTTCTGTAGCCATTTTAGCAATGTAACGCTTGCTCCGTCTGAAACTAATACTTCCTGGACTACTGCGCATGTGTAAACCAGCGTGGTGTTGACTGTTGCCGTTTTCCTTAGAAAGCAGTAGAGGTCACTGTTGGATTAGACTTTTGCGGAAGGCTTGTTCTCGGTGTAGTGAATGTCGTCCGAGGCAAGAGCAGAGAAAAAGATTTCGTGAAACGGAACAGGGGGCTTTTTCGTCGTAGGGTGGGGGGTGGGGGGGGGGCAGAAAAGTGGGAATGGCTATCATGCATGAAAACTTTTTCACATTGGTGTTCCCCAGGGTTCTGTCCTAGGTCCGCTCCTTTTCATTGTCTACCTCCTTCCGCTCGGAAACATTTTCCGCAAATTTGGCTTACACTTTCACTGCTTTGCGGATGACACCCAGCTCTACCTCTCCAGCAAACCCGACGCTTCTCTCCCACCCTCATCCCTCTCTCACTGTCTCTCAGAAATCAAATCTTGGTTCACCCATAATTTCCTCAAGCTAAACAGCAATAAAACTGAACTCCTACTCGTCGGTACCAAATCCACTCTAAACAAAGCCGACAGTTTCTCCCTCATAATTGATAATGCCACTATATCTCCTTCCCCCCAGGTGAAGAGTCTGGGTGTCATCCTTCACTATCCTTTCACTCCCACATCAATAACATTACCCGGTCCGCTCATTTCCACCTTCGCAATATAAACCGCCTCCGTCCCTCACTCACTCCTCACACCACTGCTATCCTTGTTCACAGTCTCGTCACTTCCCGTATTGACTACTGTAACTCACTCCTCTTCGGTGTCCATCAAAAATTCCTCCATAAACTTCAACTTGTTCAGAATTCAGCAGCCCGGATCATCACGAGAACCCCCTCCTTCCATCATATCACCCCCATCCTCCGACAGCTCCACTGGCTTCCTGTCAAACTTTGAATCAACTTCAAATTACTTCTCTATACATTCAAAGCCATCCATAACCTTGCGCCCCCCTATCTGTCAGATCTTCAAATCTCCATTCCCTCTCGCTCACTCAGGTCCTCATCCTCCCTCCACCTTTTTCTACCCTCTGCCCGTCTCAGTACAATGGGGTGCAGAGCCTTCAGTCGCTCTGCCCCCAAACTCTGGAACTCACTTCCTCCCAACATTCGTAATATTGACTCTCTTTCCATATTCAAAACCCAGCTCAAAACCCACCTATTCAGACTTGCCTACCCGCCTTAAATCTTTTTTTTTGTTTATTATTTTATCTGTGTTTTACTATTGCTCTTGGTTGTACAGTGTCCTTGAGTGTTATGAAAGGCGCTTACAAATGTGATGTATTATTATTATTATTATTATTATTAGGGGTATTTTCGTTGCAAAGGTTTCGTTGCAGAGGAGTTTCACTGTATCACTCATGCACGAAAATCATCAACTCCAACAGAGGAGATTCCACTTGATACTCGATGTGGTAAAACACATTTTTAAGAAGCCGGAGCATTTTTTTTCTCATCAAAGAGTGCAAGACAGACCTTGTGTGATTACCCGAAAATCGCCTCATGAAAAACGGCGGAAATGAGTCACTGGTCCCGTCTGTAATCGTACATATCTGGTTTGTTTATTTAGATGTACATATCGTTTATTGTGCATTGCATTAAATCGAAACGGAAAGATGTTCCTAAAATTTACAAGCTGCTCTCAGCCATGAGAACAACAACGGTGCTGTTTTTTTTTTGGGGGGGGGGAGGGGTGCTGAGCATGCAGGCAAAGTCCACTGCCTGCTGGTGTCACGTCAGAACAAATGCGCACCATTCAAAGTCCACACAAGAGACATTGATGAGACATTGTGCACGCTCAGGACCGCGCCTCGGGGGTCGCACCGCGCGCAGAGCAAAGGACTGAGCGGGTGACAAGGCCCGACGCAAACCGCTCGACTCGGATGCGAATGCAAATGGACGTTTGACGCGGGGAGTCGAGCAGTCGCACGCACGACACACGCCCGCACGAGTGGCAAACAGTCAAGAAACAAGCACGTTTGGCGGATGTGGAAGGGGGGCTTCAAGCTCGGTTTAGGGCAGGGGTGTCAAACTCATGTTTGTCGCGGGCCACTTTGGAGTTACATTATCCCTCGGAGGGCCGTGACGACAGAAAACGAATAAACGTTTCGTCATCACATCGTATTCTTACTTGTACACCCCCAAAAAATTGATGGCTTGCTAGTTTGAAATCAGTCAATTATTTTCAGATTCAGGAAACTTTATTTGTCCCCATGGGGTAGTTTGGACTTAACAGGCACGCTCTGCACAAGAAACATGAAAAACAATGGCGAACATGGGATACAGTGCGAAGGGCCTGCCGGTACTCGCCGTATGTACAGCGCCCCGAGATTTGTTTGTTGTTTGTTCAATTATTGTTCAAGTGAGTGTAAACGGGGTCGCAAATTTATTTTGCAGGATTGCAAAATCTCAACATTATTTATTACACATGACGATTTGGCATTTTGGTACAGATTTTAGCAAGCATCATGTAAGTTGACACGCACGATTTGCTTTAGTTTCAAATTAGGGGTTAGAGAATTGCTTAGAGTTCTAAACAGGGGTGAGGGCTCGGAAGTCTGTTTGAAGTTTCTCATGAGGGTTTCATCTTCAAACGGGGAAAACGAAGCACAATCTCCAAGTGCACGCAGTTGTCCACGTCTTAACTGTCAGCGTTTGCGTCTGGACTCTGTCATTTTGTGACGTCTGCTCTCTGTCGGCTTTCTCTGACAGCGGCCTCGCCGCCGCTGGACTGTCTCAAAACCGAACGCGCTCATGTTGATCAGGAACATTGATGTGGATTTATGGAGAGGGGGCGGACGGCGGACATGGAAAGATCGGGATCATCCAGACTTGTCCCTCAGATCGGGTCTTTGGGACTTTTGACTCCCAAAATAGTCAACTCGTTACTTGTGTCCGAGAGGCCCCTCGGGAGAGAAGCGCAACGTGAGACGATCCGCCCGCCATGTCGCTGCGTACGAACAATTAGAGACGAGGCCAACGGCATCCGCGCGACGTCGAGGGAAGGAAACGTGTTGGTGGAATGGCTTAACCAGACATGTTTCAGACAAACTTGTTTTTGGCCTCTTGGAGCCAAAACGGCATGACCTGGATTCTTGAGGCTTTTTGTCTGTTGACGAATAATCGACATGCCTTTCAATTTTGATGGCAGCAAATTGAAACTGGCTCGGGGCCAAAATGAAATAATGACCAAAAGACATTTCAAAAATGCAGCTCTTAAGCCAAAATGTTCTTTCCAACATGGTTTCTGGAGATTTTTTTTTTGTGGGTCTACTCATAACAGACAGAAGTACCAAATTTGGGGACTGAATTTAAAAACTACTCTCTGGATTGAAATTCGATTTGAGTCAGACTATCCGACTTTTGTGCGCTTCCCGGCATGGCTTCTTGAGACTTTTTTGTGGGTCTCCTTATCATAGACATGTCTACCGAATGTCATGTTATGAAGTAAAACTGGCGTTGGTGGCTAAATTAGGGAACCCACCCCCCTTTTTTGGGCACCACCCTTATTGATGCTTCTTACCTGTCTGTCAGGTGCTCTTACATGCAGTCCGTTCCAACTTGTCCCCGGTGGATCTTCCTCCTCCTCCTCCTCCTCTTGACGGTGGCGGCAGCGTGGAAGTGATGCAGGGAGCTCTGAAATGTGGCCGCACAGATGAGGAGAACAAGTCAATGTTCCTCACTTGGGGAGCATCCGGTCAGCAAAGAGGGCTGTGACGTTTGCGTAAGGGGGGGGGGGGGGGGGGAGTTGCTGCGCAAGGGTCGCTGAGCACTGGCTGCTTGCCATCCATGCCACTCACGCCATCTCTCTTTCTCTCTGTCTCTCTCTCGCCCCAAGGCCACGTCTGTCATGAATCAAGTCTGACTGGAGGTGGAGGCGACTTGAAATGACAAAGAATCCCGGTTGTGAAGAGTGGCCAATCCTTTCTGATGTACAGTCATCCCTCGTTTATCGCAGTTAATGGGGACCGAAACCACCCGCGATAAACCAAAATCCGCGAAGTAGCGAACCCCCCACCCCGTATAGGTACATGTACATGTGTATGAGTAGAAAAATATTTATAAGGCCAAATTTAATTCTATACGTGCATGTAGAAGTGTTTGTAGTAATTAACGTTAGTTAACACTATATACTAATATATTTAAACATGTATAAGTCTTGTATAAATCTTCGTGTATGAATAGCAAAATACAGTAAACATATACATGTAGTAACGGCGACCCGGTAGTCCAGTGGTTAGCGCGTCGACTTCACAGCGCAGAGGTAACGGGTTCAATTCCAGCTCCGGCCTCCCTGTGTGGAGTTTGCATGTTCTCCCCGGGCCTGCGTGGGTTTTCTCCGGGTACTCTGGTTTCTTCCCACATTACAAAAACATGCATGGCAGGCTGATTGGTCACTCTCAATTGTCCCTAGGTGAGAGTGTGGGCATGCATGGTTGTTCGTCTCTGTGTGCCCAAACGATTGGCTGGCAACCAATTCGGGGTGTCCCCTGCCTACTGCCCGAAGGCTCCAGCGCCCCCTGTGCACGTCATCGACTGGGCGCCCTCTGGCGATGCCATGCACTCGCTCACGTCCCCCACGTGTGACAACGAGCCAACTCGGCAGACGCACTCTGACACACACGCAGGCTCCAGAAGGTCCACCGCATTCAATGGCCCATGTACGCGTCAAATGTGCATGTGTCCTTTAGCCCGTCTTGGAGCCCAACTTTGAAGCCTGAACTCAAGACTTGTAACACGATCGTAAAATTTTATCCTGTTTGGAAATGCTGAGCATTTATCGGCACCTGGATTTCAACCCTGGCGTCAATCCAACTTGTAATACAGGCTTGAAACCTAAAAAAAAAAAAAAAAGTGCCCGCAAATCCCTATAACCATACATCGACACTCTAAATTGCCCTCCCGAAAACTGTGTCGTAAAACTCAAAGTTGACACCCCTTTACAGCATCGGGAAACCCCAGTTTTACACCGACTAGACACGTGCCCCGAAACCCTCACTTAACACCCCTAAAACTGTATCAGGTCGATACTGGTCTTATTTTAAGGGAGGGCTGTCAAACGCATTTTTGTTACGGGCCACATTTTACTTCGCGTTTCCCTTGGAGGGCCGTTACGACTGAAACCATTTGAAGAAGTCAACAAGAGCTGTTGATTCAACTCTTGTTTAAGTTACTATCATGAGGGGTTCGGTCTCAGCAATTCGGAGACAGCAACCCCCTCCGGGGTGGTAAAAGGATAAACCCTCGGCCCCGGAGAGCTGTGAGAAGAACCGGCCCAGAGCATGTGCCCCTATCAGGCCATGCAAATCCATCTGTTGCATGGGCCGGAGTGACAATAATGCAGCTAAATGTGGAAGGCCTTACTAAAGCAAAATGTGCAATCATAGAACACCTTATGGAAAAGCACAATGCAACAGCAATCCTCCTGCAAGAAACCCACTCACTGGATCAATCCAAACTCAAGATCTCTGGTTACAACCTGGCTGCTTGCACCAACAGCAGCATACATGGAATAGCCACTTTTGTGAAGAACTCTGCAACCTGGAACCCGATCAACTCATCACAAAGTGACGGTGAAGTGGAATGGACGGCAACGGAAATTGAAGGCACCACCGTAGTCAATGTGTATAAACCACCAAGCACAAAACTGCAAGGCAATTCCATCCCTGCCTTTGCCTCTCCTTGCATATATAGCGGAGATTTCAATTCCCATAGCACCACATGGGGCTACCAAACCACTAATCCAGATGGTGAAACACTTGAAAGCTGGGCCTCGGCTGCTGGCTTGCAACTGCTCTACGATCCAAAACAACCGGACAGCTTCCACTCCAGAAGATGGAACACAACAACTAACCCGGACTTGGCTTTTGCCAACATTAATGGACCCATTCCAGAGCGGTTGATCCTCAGTCCGTTTCCTAAGTCACAGCATAGACCATCACTCATACTCCCGGCTAATCCAATCAGGCCAACACCAAGCAAAGCTGTGAAGAGATGGAACTTTCGAAAAGCCAACTGGCCTAAATTCAGGCGCTTAGCTGATAACAATATCTGTCACCTACCAGACCCAACATCAGCAGACCTGAATACGTCTTATATGTCGTTCTGTATAGCCCTATACAAAGCCGCAAAAAGAACAATCCCACGCGGTTACCGTCACCAATTCATACCAACATGGGACGAGGAGTGTGACAGCCACTACAAAGACTTCCTGTCGGCCACAACCAGTGAAGAAGCAACCAAGACTTCCACCGACCTAGTGCAATGCCTCGACGCGAACCGTAAGAAACGTTGGGAAGACACAGTCCAAAGCATAGACTTCACTCACTCCAGCAGAGTAGCTTGGAAGACCTTCAATCGCCTCACAGGACGCAGCTCTCAACCCAAACGCTGCATTGTCACTGCCAACTCGATTGCACATCAGCTATTAGCTAATGGAAAGTATAAAGAGGCTGACAAAGTCCATGACCTCCGAGTGAAACAAGAATGCACCAGATTATGGAATGCTCCAAGCGTTGATGGCTTCCTCTCAGCTCCCTTTTCCACCAAAGAGCTAACCTCTGTCACCAAACAGATCAAGAATCAAGACTGGCAAAGCTCAGGGCCTTGGTAATATTCCATCTGAGTTCTTGAAATACTGTGGCCCAAAATGCATGAACTGGCAACGCAAATACCTCTCAGCCTGTATGAAGCACCAGTCTATACCGAAGATCTGGCGGAAAGCTACTGTGGTTTCCCTGCTGAAACCACATAAACCTCCCGATGACCCAAGGAGCTACCGCCCTATCTCACTGCTATGTGTTCCGTATAAGATCTTGGAACGACTTCTCCTGACCAGACTTGACTCAGTGGTTGAACCCCAGCTGCCTAAAGAACAAGCTGGCTTCCGACATGGACACTCTACCACCCAGCAAATAATCAAGCTGACCAGTACTATTGAAGATAGCTTCGAGAAGGGAAACAAGGCTGGAGTTGCACCGCCTAAGAACTGGGGTAGGCCGTTTCAACGACAACATGTTCCAATGGGGTCTCGTCGAATCACCATTCTGCGACTGTGGACCAGAACTCCAAACTGCAGAACATCTCCTCTACTACTGTCCCATTCATCGACCACCAGATGGCAACTTGAACCTCACAGCACCTAATGAATCTACTGTCCAATGGCTGCAACGTCTGGACATTTAACACCGCAAAGCTGCCCTCAAACGCGAGAAGAATGAGGGGTTCGGTCACAAGAAAATATTTAGTGCATCACTTTTATTTATTACATATGAGAAGTGACAGACTTTTCGGTAGCCATTTTAGAAAGCACCGTGGAAGTCGACATTTTTGACTCGCCTCTGCGGGCCACATAAAACGATGTGGTGGGCCAGATTTGGCCCCCGGGCCTTGAGTTTGATACAGGTGTTTTAAGGTAATGTGTACCCATGGAGGTGGTGGTGGCCAGCAGGGGAGAGGAATTGTATCTACACTCCAAAAATGATTTTAGGTGAAAATTTTGCTCGCAAGGACCAAAACAAAACAACAGTACATATAACCGTATATTTCAATGATCTTATTTTTTTAAGGCAGCCAAACGCGCAAGTGGCCGGCTACCACGAGTGCCCCAACATGATTAGCACGTGGATTGTGCGTTTTGTGGAGTTGACAGACATGTTGACGGACAACAAAACATTTTGGACAACAAAATGAGGGCAAGGCGTGACATCATTTCGCAAATCACAAGTCATTTAAAACCGGACAGAAAGAAATACACTTTTTTTTGGGCGGGGGGTGTGCTCAAGTTGCAGTCTCTCAAGGCAACCTCAATGAATGCAGGAAGGAGTCTGACGAACAAGAATCAGCGCGTAAGAGAAGGATCGAGGTCCCGTTCGTACAAATCAGGCCTCCTTGATCTCATCCCGCTTGCTGTCGGCATTTTGCCGCAGACGAATGTTCTTTTTCTTCGGATCGAGCTCTCGTTGAAGGACGTTGTCCAAATGGACAGTTGGCTGACAATCCATCCGAATATGTTGGGCAAGGTGATCAAGTCGTTGTTTGTCAAGGCTTATCCGCTTATAAATGTTATCAGGTGGGATTTAAGTGTAAGTTGAGGGGTTCGTAGGTTTTAGATGGATTGCTCTACGTTTAGAATGGGCAAAAAGGAGAGGACGACTTCGTTTGAACACAGCTCTTTCTTTTTTCTTTTTTTTTCAACGGCAGCCTCCTAACTCTCGAACGAACACTCCCCCTTCCGGTAACGACCCACCTTCCTGCTTTTCTTCCCCAATCACACGTAAGCAACATAAGAATACTTCAGGAAGTATTAAACAGAGTATAATTAAGGTGACTAACATAAAATAATATAATGCTTAAATATAAAATGATAATAATTTACAATTTAACAAAAGCTTACAACTTACATTGGTGGCAGCGGCGGGATGAGCCACTTCAGGGGGTTGACTAACGGAGGTCTGAGTATTGGACATAGCGAGCTCAAAAACTGTGAATAATGATGGAAACAATGGCCAAGAAGAAGGTAGGAAAAAATTCAAACTGCAGGAAGCCTCAAAATCTCATCCAAATTAGCGATTAGCAGCAGCCATTCGGTAGAGCGCCAAATCCATGTGGCTAGCAATATGACAATTAGCACGAAAAATCGTAGCATAAAGAGTCAAAAAGCCACACAAAACATACCAACGCCGCTGCCACCAATGTAAGTTGAGGGGTTCGTAGGTTTTAGATGGATTGCTCTACGTTTAGAATGGGCAAAAAGGAGAGGACGACTTCGTTTGAACACAGCTTTTTTTTTTTTTTTTTTTTTTCAACGGCTGCCTCCTAACTCTCGAACGAACACTCCCCCTTCCAGTAACGACCCACCTTCCTGCTTTTCTTCCCCACACACGTAAGCAACATAAGAATATTTCAGGAAGTATTAAACAGAGTATAATTAAGGTGACTAACATAAAATATAATGCTTAAATATAAAATGATAATGATTAACAATTTAACAAAAGCTTACATAAGTATCAAGTACAACTCTAATGTGCCGTATGTGTTCCTCCCTCTCAGACAACAGACAACGCGCCGCCATCAAAAGAACACTTTGAACACATAAAATGACAAGACAATCGTGTGCACTCTTCACCACTTTCCTGCACACACGTTGTTGTCCGAAGCAGTTACAGATGAAAGAGGAGCGAGTCAAAGTGTCCTTTTCACCAGTGGATCAAAGACGTCATGCTGAAATGTGCGCACGTCTGCTCCAAGATAAGCATGAAAGCAACAAGAAGCCGTGGCATCCATTAATCCTCGCCCCAACACTACTCGGGCGCCATCTTGGAAAACCAAAAAAAATCCACGTGGGATTCCGATTGCACATTTGTCAGCAACATGAACATCGTGAGCCCCCGCCGCCTCCCCCCCGAAAATACCAACATTTACACAAACTTGGCCTTTTAGGGTGCCCTTTCCAATTTCAAGGAACCCGTGAAGTCGTTTTCAATCGAGGCGCGCCATTTTGTCTCCGGTCCGTTTTCGTTTCGATGGAGAGTGATCCCAAATCGGCCGCGGGATTACGGCGCAGCTTCCCTCGACTTTCAGCGGAGAACACCTTTTGATCCAAGTCGCTCCGTTGCTGCATTCGCACGAGCAAGTCCCGCAAGACCCGAGTTTTCTTCTCTTTTCTTCCTTCTTCCGTTGTGTCGTGCTTGTATGGTTGCGGATGTCTGATGAACCCTGAGCAAATTTTGAGGTCCCCAAGTGGCAAAATAAAATGTACACTTCTCTCTCATGGCTGGGGCACGCGCGCCGTGTCTCTTCCTTCTGTTTTTCGTTCCGAAAGCCGATCTTGGAACTCAGTGTGAGGTCGTTTCGAGGCCTCGTTGGGGCCGTCACTCGGTTGCAGGCAAGGAGAAGAAAGAGATGGGACACGGGCGATTGGTTTTGCACTTTATTCTGCTAGGACCGGCGGCCGTGGGAATGGCGCGCGCAGTTGACAGGTTAGCATCCGCCGAGCGGACGAGTGGCCCCTCTCACCCGCAGAGCGGCAACAAAATGGCGGCGGCGGCGAGCGCCACCTGGATGCTGCTGCCCGCGGTCCCGTCGGGCACCGGGGCCGACTTGACCTGGTTACACAAAGGGCTTTGGCAGCATCCGTCGCTCGGGGTACATTCTGCACCCTTTTTACAGCCCAAATTGGTCACCACGTTGCCGTCTGCAAGTCATCACAAACACACGGGCATGACGGAGCGCCCGCCCGCATCGCGAGATGGCGGCGTCGTGGCCAAACTTACTGCTTGTGGTGAAACATTTGCCTTGGTCTTTGCCACGAGCACCTTTGGTGCATGATCCCATGTTTCCCGCCCGACAGTTGCCGCATTCTTCCCCATTACATTTGTAGCATAAGAAGGGTTGGTTGCAAACATCTGTGGTACAGCAGTGTTAGAGGTTGTCGCTGCAGTCCTCACTAGTGTGACAGTCCAGCTTCACGATCGCCGCCGTGTTGCCTGCAATAAGCAAAAAAAAAAAAAAAAGGCACTTGAGGGGTGCGGGGGGGCTTATCACTTGTCGTCCGGGCCAAACTCACCCCAGGTGATGAGACACTTAGTGGTGGTGTCGGTGCAGTTCTGCTTTGCGCAATTCGCCATGTTTTCTATGCAGGTCGCACAGGCTGTCTCGTCGCCGCAGTTGTAGCATTCGAGTGCAGATGCTGCGCAAGGAAATTCGACAAAGATTGCGACGCTCGGCTCGGCGGGGCGGGCCGACGGCAGAGGTCGCGAGGTCAACAATTGGATGTCGGAAGATGAATTGCGGCAGCTTAAAGCAAGGTGGGAAAAAGTCCTGCCATCACAGCGGTGTCTTTTGCGCGCGGAAATGTTGAAACGAGTCATTTGCGTGACGGCTGGAGTTCTCCGTGCCGGCGCCGCGCTTCCGGGTTTGACCGCCGGGACGCGGAGTCCTTTCGTTCGCTCCCACTCGCTACGTTTCTGTTGGGATGCTTTCTTACACAGTGACGACCGCGGTAAGACGTAGTGTGAAGTTGTGCTTGACAAAACTATGGACATGATTGTGAAGGCGAAGGGATTCAATGAATGGATATCAATGATATCCATTGAAATTGCAAGGCATGAAGATGGATTGATTTTGGTCGCGTTTATGCAAACGCCTGCTGCAGCAAAGCGCTTCAATAAATGTGATCAAAAATCGACAGAGCGAGTCATCCTTCCGCGCCGACTGGCGATCCCTATTCGGAGGGCCGCGGAAAACGGCAATTACTCAACTCTCGGCTCGCCTCGGCACTTGGCGGGGCGGGGCGGGGGGACGGCGGCGGTCGGTCACGACGTCGGAAGATGAACGGTAGAGAGCCGTGCCGATTTTCACTCGCCGTAATGCCAACGTGCTAACGTGTCGGGGTCTGGACGCCTTTTTGCCGAAACGACAAAGCGAATAATGACGTCGGCGGTGTTGACTTACCTGGCTCGCGGACCATCGGGTAGCACGGCAGGAGGCGAAAGCAAAATCTGCTCGTCATCTTGCCGCTTGCGGAGTCGTGAAAAGAACCGTACGCGTCGCTTCTGCTCTCGGCCGCCGTCGACTTGCGATTCGAGCGCCTGTGGCTCGCCGCTTTGCTTTATCTCCTTCCCGCGGTCTTTGGCCAAACGCATCATCATAGAGGAACGAGTCGTCGCGATGCACGGACAAAGAGCACCTCGCGACGACTCGGTCTTTGGCGCCAAACGTCATCATAGAGCAGCGAGTCGCCGTGAGGCGCGGGAAAAGAGCGCCGGGTGTCATCGTAAAGGGACAAACGCACCCCGATGCGTGGCGCCAAACAAAGGCGCTCTTTCGGTCGACTCGAGCAAGTGGCGCAACGGTCAAGCCGACGCCGGCCGCTTTTCTCTTTCGCGGACGTTTATAAGATAAGATAAGATATCCTTTATTTGTCCCACACTGGGGAAATTTACAGCCTCCAGCAGCAAGAATGTAGGCAGAAAGAAGAAAGAAGAAAAAAAACAAACAAACAAACACCGTTCAATTAAGTGCAATATAAATACAAAATGGATAAATCGCAGTGCTATTTACAGTTGTTTTCACATCATTTAATTCTTATTAATATTACTGTTATCGGTGCCGGTTGGACTCAACCACGGGGGGACCTGGGCCCAACTTCACCGACTCGCCTTCAAGCAACTTCACTGACACGGCGTCTTTTTGGGAACGCGGGGACCAGAGTGCCGAGTCATAGCCCATAGCGTGACTGTGCAAATGTCCCCAGTGTGGGACAAATAAAGGTTATTTGACCTGATCCAAGAGCGGAACAGACTCGTATGGGCACCGTTCCCACGCTAATCCGTCGATACTCTCCCAATAGTGCATCATATGCGCAACTAGCTTAAAACATCCACGTCTGACAAATGGGAACATGGATACCAATCTGGAAAACACTGAAATTCACGTTCACTGTTTTGCCTCAAATGATTTGAAATGTCTTTGCTTTTCTGTCAGGACTTTGGTTTGGATGAAGAATCCTGACTTGATGATTCCGAAGTTTTATGACAATTTTTTATCAAGGCTCATGAAGTTGACACCGGAAGGCAGCGTAATACTGTACACGCACAAAGAACAGGCTTTGTCCTCTGCTGTCGTGACCGCGTAAGTGCAAAGGATTTGCATCCCAAGGGTGAGTCGTATAGTTTGGTGGCATTCAGCCAAGTGGACTTTTTTTTATATATATATTTTTTTTAAATAAGGCAAAGCTTTGTGTTTTGAAGTCCACGGTGTGTAATTCTCCTGAGCATGTTTTGTTTCAAATATTTGGCTTCGCCAAAATACAAAACACGGTCGTCTTTCAGAAGAATGCACTCATGACTGGCGTTCTGCAGCGACGCCACCCCAGCGTCAGTGCGTTCCAGATTTCACGACTGTCTGTGTCCTACGTGTTGTGTTGTGTTATTTTGACTTCAAAATGGCGCCGCGAGAGTGGCTGCCTTTCCAGCAGCTCCTATATTTTGTTGTTCTACGTCTTCCTTTCATAACTTTGCTGCTGTGAATTGGGAATTTCTCCATTGTGAGACTAATAAAGGTTTTCTTATCTTATCTTTTGCTTTCAACCAATCAGCGCCGACGCAACCAACGTCACAGTTCAAAGAAGCTTTGATCTAACGCGACACCAGCCTGAACTAAACTTGACGAAACGACACGACGCTCGTCAGACGGACACGTTTTTAAGATAAGAAAACCTTTATTAGTTCCACTGGGGTTTCGCCAGTGTGTTTGTAATGTAAAGAGACGAACATCTTTTGAGTTCAAACGCCTGCAAAGTGTCAAGGTGACATGTGTGACCACAAGGTGGCAGGAAAACATCATTTGAAGAGTACGAGGATGATGACGTCTTCGCTCCTCCCGCCCCATTTCAAATGGAAACGCGGACACATTTTACGACAAACATTTGCTTTTATTCAGACGGCATCCTCATTGTTCAGTCAGTCAGATTTCTCTTTACAGTAGTTAATGTGCAATTGTCATTTTTTATTATTTGGATGATGATTTGGGGGTCACAGTTAGGAATTCACAAGTCATTGGCACTTAAAAACACGTGGGGGGGCTGGAGGGGAGGGGTCGGACATTTTACACGGGCCCGGAGGAGGGCGGGGTTGGCGCGCTGAGCATTCGTGACAGGATTGAGTTCGAGTTGCCCCAAACCAACGGCTTGTTTGATTGCTGTGCGCCCGAGTCACGGAGAAGACAAAAGCTCGTGGTGCGGCCGACACCCGGCGCGCTTCCATATGTCATCCTGTACACTTCAAATAGAGGGAGAGACAGCTGTATATATAGAGAGAGAGAGAGAGAGAGAGGTATGGGTATACTGTATGTTGATATTTATTTCTATGCTGTTTATTCATCGTGCAGAAATGAGAAAGAACGCCCAGAGACGAGGAGCGTCCTTCACGGTTGTTATGGCGACGTGTGAGGTAAGACTGTGCCTTTGCGTGGACTCTCAGCGGGCAGACGGCCGCTTTGCGTCAAGTCGTCACTTTGCAAGGTCGGAACGTCACTGGGAGGGGGCGTTCATGTACATGTTTTTTCCCCTTTTTTTTCGTGAATAAAGTTGGAAAGAAAAAAAAAAAGGATATTGAATTTGAATATATAATTTGAGAAAAGGACTTGTAAAAAAGTAGTAGTATGAAGTCTTTTTTTTTTTTTACAAGAATAAAGTCATTACAAAGCAGTCATGGATCTGGAATATCTAAAACAAAGTTATTTTCAAAAATCTATTTTTAAATAGTCAGTTTGCTGGAAAATCAAAGAGATTAGGAAATTCTAACTTGTGATATGAATTTGTTCTGTCACTATTTCGCATTAAAATATTTTAAAAAAAGATTTGGAGACTTGTACTTACGCAGAAACGTGATTTTTTTTTTAAGTTGAGGAGAAAAATAATTTGGAATCAAAACCGAAAAAAAATCTTTTTACAGTCTGAATTTTACATGAGAAAATTTGCTCGTTACATTTTTTAATTTTACAAAAAGGCCACTTTGTGATAAAATCCGATTTAAAAAAAATGTTTGATGGGGTGACTAAAATAGCTTTTACGAGAAAATGGAATTCAGCTAGAAAAAGTCATCACAATAGGGAAAATAATATAGTTGTACATTTGCTAGAATATATACGTATTTATATACTGCATATTTTTTTTGGGGGGGGGGGGTTGTGTGTACTAATTCAGGGGGGAAAATAAGTAAAAAGGGGAAAAAGAAATTAGAGTACAAAATCAAAATTTGGTTGCCCTATTTGGAGGGGTAAAAGATGAATCAAGTCACACGATGGATTTCATTTCGAAAATGTTTTCCCCTTGAAAAGTGACGACATGGCACAGCGCGCGCGTCAGCTGCCGTCGCATACAAAATGGCTGAGAGCTTCCGAGGTAAACTTTTCCCCTTTTGTAGGAAAACAAACTGCATTAATGTGCAAAGCCGAGCGCGCACACATACTGAGGTTCTTCTGAGGTCTCCGCGTATCTAAACTACGTGTGTGTGAGATTTGTCTGTGGCGTGCGGAATCAAGGTTGGAATCTTTGTTCCGCCGTTCTCAAGTTTGACCAGTTTTGCTTTTTAAAAAAAATTAAATGCCACAACGCCACCAGGGGGCCCCAAAACAAGAAAAATCCACCCCACCTCACGTGAATTTCAAGTCAAATTGACTTTTGGCAGACTTTGAAGGCCACTTTTGAAATTCCGCCGAGTGGGCGATATTTGATAGGATCGCCCCATTTGTCATTTGGACAAATGCGTTGACGTGATGCGAATGATTGTTGGTGAAATTCTTGACAAATTTTAATGAAGGTCTTCATGTTCGACAAAACAAATTCAAAACAAAGATTCGTGATCGTGTCACAGTGATGCACTTTTTTTTTCTGTGCAAAATTTCAGCCTCAATTGAGAAACAAAACAACAATCTTCCCATCTGCCTCAATTTCAAAAGAAAGTCACAATACCGGAAGAATTTTAACAAACCTTTGACAAAGATTCAGAAAGAAAATTGCGGAATTTTTCGGACCTAATTGGAAATCCTTTTGTCGATGGTGATCTTTTGAGATAAAAAAAAAACAAGAAAAAAAATTGTAATCACCTCTCCGACTGGAAAACGAAATCAGGAAAAAGCAAAGATTTTCAAAGAAAATCCTGCCAAGTAGAATGAAAACCTTCATTTTACAAAATCCAATTTTCACCATTGAAAGATCAAAGGAACAAAAGCTGATGGGTTACGCAAAGTCGGGATCGTTTGCGGGGTAGATCTTTCCTTTGACATTCACATCAAAACTTCAAACAGGCCATTTGGACACCCCCACCCACTTACAACAAAAACTTTTTTCGAACAGCGGGAAAACAAATTCCATCTGATTTTGTTGTTCAGTCTAAATGACTCTCAAGTGACCATTTTACACTTCAAAAAAATGTCATAAAAGAGGACACAATGCATAAAAAGGAAGAATGAAAACGTACAAAAAAACAAAACAAAAAAAAACGCCGGCCCGCCGCCGCCCACTTGTCCCGTGACCCCCTCCAACCAGGAAGTGACAAAGTGAGCATGCTCAGAAAGGTGCAAAGGGCTTGAAGCGCCATCTCGGGCTCACCCAAAGGCGCTTCCTTCAAAGTAATACAAATCAAAAAGACTCCAAACCGTGCTCGCGTTCGTCACTTTGGCGCCTCCCTGTGGATAGCTGAAGACGGACAGGCAGGGAATTTCGGATTTGGTCTCCGTTTGGGAGTTTTGGCAGATTGCATTCGTGTTAGCATTCGCGCTGGGCTTTCAAGGTGCGCACATCATTACAGTGATCGAGACTTTTTTTTTGTTGTGTTATTTTAATTTTTCCAGGAAAAAAAAACCCACAATCATGGGTAGGGGGGGGGGGGGGACGTCGCACTCCGGTTGCGGCGAGGAAAAACATTCAGGCGGCAGCGCCGCTTTCAAGTAAAGTCACTTTGGATTGATTCATTGATTGCTTTCGTTTTGTTCGTTTTTGTCGGCTTTAAAAACATTCAGTTGCCTCGCAGCTTTCCAAAATTTTACGACTTCTCCTTGTCTAGCGATGAAGTCATATTTGACGGGGGCTAAACAAGTTTGTGAGAAAATTGTATTGAAAAAAAAACGAATAAAAATCATACGATTCTGACAATTCTTGTTCGGATACAAAACTTTTTTTTTTTTTTTTTTCCATCAAGTCTTAGGAAACTTTTACCATTTTTGTCAAAACGGCAACTATTCGCATAGCATTCGAATCCGGTCACATCTTGATGAAACTCAAGTTGTGAAATTACCAGAATGAAGTCACAATATTTTGTGAATTCTGTAAGAATAAAGTTGGAAATTTTTCTGTTAATTTCCGAAGAATAAAAGACAAAAACCACTTTCTCAAGTGTCGACAATATTCTTGTGGTATTTCCAAAAAAGTCATATTTCACAATACCGTGCCGTGATGACGAACACTAGTCAAAATGAGACAAATCCAAATTTCAAAGACAATCTGTAAATTTGTAAACGTTATGAAGAGATTTGTTTTTGTACGAAGTAATACTGATTTAAAAAAAAAAGTCAGTATTTTATGAGAAAGTCTGAATATTGTGGAGTCACGAGAACAATTCTAATGCGTTTGAATCATTGAAGTTTTCAATTTTGTGAATTTTTTTGACAAAGAGGAAAAAGATGTCCATTTCAATGAAAAAAAAGCTTGGGGGCGGGTGGGGGAGATCTTCCATTCAATACGTTATTTACAAGGATGAAGTCTTTTGCGAGACAAACAGCAGCTTTTTGCAAGAGGACTCTTCACATTACAAGTCATATGAAGAGGAAAAATCTTTTTGATCAAATCTGCGAGAAGTCATTCAAGGAAAAAAAAAAAGTTGATGGTGAAATTCCGACTATTCTCCTTGCATCTCAATGGCTGCATTTTACAAAATTAAAAGTCAAAATTGGAAAGGGGGGGAAAAAAAAGCTTTAACATCTCAATTTTGCATCCTCATAAAATTGCAACCAAAAAAATAATAATATCCCCCCCAAAAATAAAAAGTTGCGATGGCAAAATCCCGACTATACTCTTAGCATCCCAATTGCCACGTTTTACAAAATTAAAAGTCAAAATTGGAAAGTGGGGAAAAAAAAAGCTTTAACATCTCAATTTTGCAACCAAAAAAAATATATGTATATCCCCCCCCAAAAAGTTGTGATGGTAAAATTCCGACTATTCTCCTAGCATCCCAATGGCCGCAACCCCCCGCCCCCCCACAAAAAAACATCAGATGACATTGTTGTCGTACATCATTAATGAAAAATAAAAAAAGTCTCCGAACACTACGAACTGGGTAGAAAAAAAAAAAAAGTCAAGATATGAGAAGGGTGTCAACATTCAGATGCCTCGCGGTGTATCATTTGTGGCAAACGTCTGCATTCTTAGCACCGCAATCGTAGCAAAAGCTCGAAAAATAAAAATAAGCCCCCTGCCCCGGTTATACAACGATGCAAAAATATGTGATTCTCTTTCTCTAAACTATGATACAACTAAAGCCAGTCTGGGCGACTACGTGGTGCACGTCTTAATTCTTAGTAGGATCTCGCCTCTGAACAACTACAAGCTCAAAAACAAACAAACAAACTTGTCATGAAATGTTTACAAACAAAGCTCTTCGGAATTCTAACGTCCCAAAAGTTTTTCATCCCGATGTATTTGGCTTGCGAGTCATCCTTGTGAAATAACGAATGAGACGAATCTCGAGGGGACGTTTATGCGACGGCCAACTTTTTTTTATCCCCCCCCCCAGGATTCTACAGCATGTCAAGACAGAGGCGTAATGAGCCGGCCGGTATTGGTTTCGCCGACGCCTTTCCCGCGACCGCTGTGGGTTCACACATTCAGATAATGAGATGCATGGACATCACAGTTCAATTTCGCTGGCGGCGGTTTCTCACGACGTTTTTCAAAACCGCATTGCATGTACGGTACGTCCATCTCATCATGAGACAGTCACGCTCAAAAACGGCATCACGTAAGGGGCCCTGCCGGTAGCCATTTTGGCTCCCAAAGATTTGGATTGAAAGCACTTGGCTGGGCCTTTCACGCGGAACCCAGATTGGCTGTTACGCCTCCGATGCAGCAATTTCTGTGAGAAAAAGCAGTCCAAAATTCGCTTTGTGAAATGTTTCCATTTTCGCGAGATCCCGCTTAAAAAAAAAAACAAAAAAAAACACTGTTGCGTAATCATCACCGCACGCTGCCATATCGGTT
The DNA here is from genome assembly GCF_054856545.1 of Hippocampus guttulatus. Taxonomy (NCBI): domain Eukaryota; kingdom Metazoa; phylum Chordata; class Actinopteri; order Syngnathiformes; family Syngnathidae; genus Hippocampus; species Hippocampus guttulatus. The sequence goes on along the minus strand of NC_141269.1, from coordinate 1,582,540 downwards.
CCCGAAGACTTCAGTTTTGCCATTTTTTGGCTCACTTTTGACGGGAGGTGTCAGGATGCCGATCCTGACACGCGTGCTACCAAATCGGCAAGAATAAGACAGCGGGGATAGGCCGCAGCACACCAATGGATGGCCGGAGGAAGATTCCGCAAGATTGGCCCACCTTGGTCGTCGACGGCAAAAGATTTGCAGTGCTTCAAAATGAAACGGGAGGCGCCCTTGCGTTGGGCTTTTTTTTTAGTGCAATTCCAACATTCGGGCTGGCCCAAGTTTTTCTGTCGTTTGTCCGACCCTCGGCCCATCCATTTTGGGAGAAAAAACAAAAGAAGACTGCAGAGGTGACGTCAACAAACATGCAGTGCAGGCGTTTACATTGGAGACTCTTCCTCTTCGCCTCTCTTTTGTCTGGATTGTGACTGCCGCAGTGCCTCTTTGACTGTCCTGCGAGATTGTTTAACACACGTCCCTCCTCCTTCCCCCCCCCCCCTCCCCTCCTCTCCCCCCTTCCTTCAAGTCTGGCATGATTAGAATTCGCTCGGTTCAACAGTCTGGTCAATATCGCGCTTCCGATTGGGCAGCGGCCATGGCGGGGGGGGGGGGGGGGAAGAGGACAGACAGAGACCCTCTTCATCTTCACTTTTTGCATTTTAAAAAAAGGTTAAAAAAAACACAGGCGATTGGAGATTCGAAAGGAGGGTGGCGAAGTCCGCAGCCCCCCCCCTCCCTATTTTAGATACATGTAAAGCCCATAACAGACGAATATGACGCTTTGTTTGTCCATTCAAAGGAATATAAACATGACTTTGGTGCATAAGATAGGTGTGTGTGTGTGTGTGTGTGTGCGTGTGAGTGAGTGAGAAAGGCAGATGAAAACAAACATGCCACCCACGCGGGGGCAAGCATGCGCAATCGGGAGCCACACACACACACACACACACACACACACATATATATATGGAGTGTGTAGATGGCACTCTGGCTGACGCGCGCCATAAAAGGAGATGTGGGAATGTGTGTGAGGAGCGGCATTAATATGCGCACACATATTAGGCAGTCATAATGTTTAGGGGGGGGGGGGTCACTCTGTCCTCGTCTTCCCTGCCTGCCGACAGTGGTGAATATTTAAGGTGGCGCATTTAAATCAACGTACCGGAATATATGGGTGCCCCCCCCGCCACCCCCAAGTGTACCGGAGAGGGAGGGATGGGGGTTGGGGAGATGGGGGGGGGGGGGGGCTGAGAAATTTCCCAACTCATAAAGCCTCTCATATAAGAACAAAAAAGAATTGTAAACGCTTTAGCTTTAAGACAACACTTCAGAATCGATCGATATAAAACACTAGTCTCGATTGGACGGCGCCATAAAGGTCAACTCGAGAGACTCCTCCCGCCACCAAACAGTTCTACGCTTTCGAACGCAACGCCCAGTTGGGAATAAGGTGCTCAAATGTTGATGACATTCAAAGGTTTAGTGGAAGAGGGGGTTTCTGTATATAATTTGGTTACCATGGCAACATTAACAAAAATTTGCGTGCGGCACTCGCCCGTCGCATGCGACCCCCCCGCCCCCACCACCACCACCCCCACCCATCGCGGCGAACGTCGCCTGCATGGGGGGGGGGGGCATGACGGTTGCAAGTGGCAGTGGCCCTTTTCTGCTATTCGAGAACTCGGGCGTCTGGCGTAAAAGGCAGAAACGGCGTCTGCGTGTAAAAAGGGGGGTGCAAAGTCAAACCACTTGTGGCGCACTCAAAGCAAATGGCGCCATTTCGAAAGGAGGAGCTGCCGACTGCTTTGAAAGGGGACCAGTCAGCTCAAGGGGCGACCCGACATTTGCCGCTCATGTCGTGTCAAAAGCAATTGTTGCCATTTTAGACGCCAGCGTCGAGCGTGATTTCCAAATTGCCGCTTATTGTGGGTGGGGGGGGGAGCAGCGTGAAATGGAGTGCCAGGTTTTAATACCCGCCGCTCGCACTCCTCTCGTGTTGAAAGGAATCGTCGCCGTTTCGACACTGCGTTCCGTGCATAAGGGTGAACAAATGTGGGCCCTGCCGCTGTGCAAATTGGCGTGAAAGGGGCGATTAAAAGGGGGATATTCCCCTGGCAAAAAATGCATGAACTATCTTTTTTTTTTTAAATCAACTTGGAATTATGCCAACCAGTGACAAGACGATTTCTCAAAGCAACACTGCAAAAAAAAAAACAAAAAAACAATTAAAAAAACGGCTGCAGATTTAACAGAATAACATGAAAAAATAAAAGCAAACAACCAGGACTTTCTTTGTGGCCGAAGCAGATTCCAATTAATTGGCCAATGAACGAAAAAGAAATTCTTCTTTGGTTGCTTAACACTTAGAACAATAAAAATATGAATTACAGACTGTTTTACAATACATTTGTTTCAACTACACCAGAGAGAAAAATCGTCAAAAATCATCTGAATTTGTTGTCGATTTTTCTGGAAGGGGGCAAAAGTTTGAACGTCATTATCCGTCTTTTGTTGTAATGTGGTGATTTGCAAACATATAAAAAAAAAAAAAAGGAAGATTTTAATTGGTCTAACCTCGGCCGATTAAATCAGGTGGCCCATTAATTTGTTGGGGCCTAAAAAAAAAAAAAAAACAACTCAAAAGAAATCAAAATGTAAGAATTTTAAAGGGAAAAAAAAAACCTTCCCCACAAGTCGCACGTTCATTCAGTGTGACTTTGAAGGGGAATACGGGATTCATTTTAGTGGGAGATGAACAGTAAAAAAATATTGCCATTCCTTCGCTGTTTTGTGTGGGCTACTTTGAGCCTCCCCCCGCCCCAAGAAAAAACCTTCTGGAACCATCGTTAGCTAGATGGAGTTTTTGCGCTCCCAATGACAATTACTCAAGAGTTCTCGCAGCAACACTTCCCAAAAATCCTGCTGCAATTTTAGCAGAATAATGTAAAAAAAAAATAAAAAAAAAATTGGAAAGGAAATGTAAACAAACTCAAGTTGTTCTTCGGTGCAAAGCCGACAAAACCCACGTACATTCACGATGAAGGGAGGGGTGGGGGGGGGGGGGGGGCGGTGGTAATACATGATCGATTTTGGCGGGAGGAGAACCGCGTTGGCGCTACATGCAGACGGGAGAAGCCCACTTCCCGTCCGGGGTATTCTGGTACATGCTGTGTTCTGTGGGCTGGGAAAAGCGGGAAAAAGCAGATGGAAGCGATGCTAGAAAAGGAAGAAAAAGACCAGAAGCGGCGGCGACAAAGCGGCCGCGCCCCCTCCTGCCGTCCGCCCAAACATCCGGCGGTCCGTTCACTCACTCAAAGCAAAGTGCCGCCGTCTCCTCCGCCCCCGCCGCCGTTCTGGAGGGTGTCGGCGGGCGTGGCCCCGCTGTCGTTCCCCCCGGTCGCCGCCTCCAGGGAGGCGCCCTCAAAGCCTTGCTCGCCGCCCAGCCCGTCGGCCTCCATCTTGACGTTGTCGGCCAGGAAGGAAGAGTAGGCGTCGCTGTCGGCCATCAGGAGCTTGAGTTTGGGGATCCAGCTCTTGCGGACCACGCGGCGAGCGTTGGTGCACATGTCGGCGGCGATGGCGTTCATCTCGCTCTCCCGGAAGCTGGGCGCAAAGTTCTGGCAGTAGACTGAACAAAGAGGACGAAGAAGTTGCAAGGGACGTTTGGGAGATGCCTTCGCACAGCGGTGGCGGACGCGCGGCGAGCAACTGACATTTGACGGCGTGCAGCACTCGGTTGTCCAGCGGCTTGCGACTCGGGTCGTTGGTGGACGAGCGGATGCCCGTGCCGCAACTGTTAGCCAGGGTGCTCCTGTGCGCGCACAATTGGCAAAAATAAGAGCGATAAAATTCCCATTCTAATTAAACGGTTGAAAATGGATCAAATATAGAGATATACAGTATATCTATGTATGTGTGTATATATATAAATATATATATATATACTGTAGATATACAGTATGTATAAGCCAATTTGAGATGACATGATCAAATTAAAAAATATTTTTTTTATTGCAATTTAAAAAGGAATACATATTCATTTCATTAAAATTTAATATTTTAATTTCAATTTTTTTAATCGTTTGTGCACAAAAGGAAATTAAACACGGGAGCTTCAGAGCAATAATATAAATTACACAAACGGGGTGCATTTATATATATATATATTTTTTTTAATCAATCAACCATAGTTACAAAATATTAATTTAAATATTGAAATAATGTTACGCATTTTTCAAACCAAATTTGCACCGATAAAATGTAATTAGACAACAAAAAGGTGTTTGGAAAAAAAAAAAAAAAGGATATTAAGTTGATGACAAGATGTCGACACAGCCGTCGTCATCCCCGAAAGCCACATTAAGGTTTGACACCAGAGTGAAGTGGCGCCGTTTCGGAAGAAAGGTGTACATTTTTTACTGAATTGACTTTGCAAAAAAAAAACAAATGGCTCTGACGTACAAACAGGAAGTTGAAGCGACTGAAGCCGCGGTCACTCACCTGTCAAAGAAGGCGGCCAGCAGGCGCCTGAGCAGAACCTTGTGTCGCGTGCCGGCGCTGACGTGGCAGTTCATCAGCTGTGCCCGCGAGATGAACACGGCCGTGCCGCTCACCAGCTCCAGCTTCTCCGCCGGGTCGCCCTCCTCGTAGAGTTTGGGATGGCAGCGGTTGCCAATCTGGCTGATGAGCTCTGACGGCAGCGACGCCAGCTCCTGCCGGGGGCGCCCGCCTCGGCGCCCTGAGTCGGCGCCCGCGTCCGGCAGCGCCTCCACCTTCTCACCGGGTACTGTCGGGTCAAAACGAGACGTCAGGGCTGAGCGAAAAAAAATTGTGGGGGAAAAAAAAAAGGCATTTCAATCTCAGGGTTCCTACACATTTCGCTAAATCTGGAAGAAGGAGAAAAAAAAAAAAAAAAACCTCAACCAGTGACCTGAACAGAAAGTCAAATTTCACATTTTAACATGAGAATTACTGCATTAAAATATTAGATTCACCGGCATAAAGCATTAAAATGCTAACATTAAAATGTAAAATTGATCATGTTATAACATGAAAATGATCATGTTAAAGGTGAACATTAGGGCCCGATTGCGATATTTGGCAGAAAGAAAATTCCAACAAACACTGAAGTGGTTCATTCATTTGAAAAATAAACAATGATATCCAATAAAGAATTATATATATATATATATATATATATATATATATATATAAAACATGTTTTGGGCTTTTTTTGGTGTCCCTTAACACTGAACAACAATAAAGGACGAATTAAAGTCAGACTGTTTGACAACCCTTGGTATTTGTTTCACTTTACAACAGAGGAGAAAAATGCAGATTTTTTTTGGGGGGGGGGGGGGGGGAACAGGGGAAGTTGTATGTATGTAGCTTTTAAATCAAAGATACTCTCTCAGGAACGATGCTGCCCTTCTTTAATGCCGTAAAAAAATAAATAAGGCCAAGAATCCATATTTGTATAGGGCTGAACCGGAATCACTTCGTTTTGTTTTGAAAGCCAAACTTGTCACATTTGAACGTGAAACTTATCACAGTAAAGCGCACAATTGAACACGTTCGGGGCACAAGTTAAATCAACTTTCCATACTTGTGAGAACCGGAAATTGGTCGAATCAAATTCCATCCTTGTGCGTGGGAACCCTGAGAAGCATTGTGTTGCACTTCTGACCTGTGGCGTTGGCGTTGAGCATGCTGTACATGGTGTAAATATTGCAGATTTGCCTGTACTGTTCTTCGGCGCTCTCCTCGGCCATTTCATCCTCTTCCTCGTCGTCGTGATAGCTGATGGGCGAGTCGCTCGTGTACAGGCTGAGCGCGCCGGGACTCGTGCCGTCGGGGGTTCCTCCGTTATTACTATTATTGTTGTTACTGTTGCTGTTGTTGTTGTTGTTATTATTGTTAGCGGTGCCTCCCGCCAGTAATGCAGAGGCAGGTCCCCGCCCGGCGGAATCCTGCGTAGCGCCGCTGGAGGTGAATGAGGAGGAGGAGGACGAGGAGGAAGAGTAGCGTGCCGCCTTTCTTTGGGCGGCGCCAGCCGAAGCGCTTCCTCCGTTACCCCCCTCCCACAGTCGCTTGGCCACCGGGATGCAGACCACCGAATAGGGGAAGCCCTCCTGCTGAGGACAAAGAAAAATGTATTCGTTCAGGTACAAATGTAACCGCGCAGAAAAAGCGGAACAAGGCCGGGGTCACCTGTTGCGATTGAGGGGTGGTGGCCGCCTGCTCCGTCTTGACCTTGGACATAAGGGGTAGCGGCGTCAAACAAGCGGCGGGTCTGGCGGCCGTGGCGCCAACCGGGGTACCGCCTGCCCCTCCCGCCGTCTGAGTGACGGGACTCTGAGGCTCCGTCTCCTCGCTGTGGAGACCCTGCGAGTCGCAGCTCGGGGATGAGACCTGCCGGATTCCCAAATAAACCAAAGAGTGAGCCATCGCCGCTTCGACTCTTTCACGATTTTTAGAATACAGTCATACTTCGCTTTTCGACCAGAATCCGTTCCAGAAGGCTGTTCGAAAACCGAAACCACACTCTTTAAAAAAAAAAAAAAATCTTGATTGAACGCGTCTGCTTACAATGGCACGCTACACGAGGAAGCGTCACTTCCTCGTGTAAGGAAGGCGAGAGGAGTCAAGTGGCGCATTCAAGTGTGCTCAGTTTGGTTGAGAACTGATTTTCGGCCGTAATCCGAGCCATGAAATAAATAAATAAATTAAATTAAATGTCCACATTTTTGGTCGGAAGGCGATTTGGTCGAGAACCGAGACTTTCGAAAACCGAGGTTTGACTGTATTTCAAATTTAGCAATGACAACTCAAATACAATCAATTAACATGCAATTTTTATCTACTTTGACTAATTCCAATGTTGGAAAATCAGCGACATGTTGAAATCAAATGTTTACTTTGAAGAAAGCATACCGTAATTTATGGACTATAGAGCGCACCTGATTCTAAGCCGCACCCACTACATTTTGAAAGGAAAAAAAAAATTGCACACACATAAGCCGCGCCTGTCTATAAGTCGCAGGTGCCCACATTGCAACATTTTTTTTTTTACCTGTTTGTGTTAATTGACGCTACTTTGCGGATTTTCATTTATCGCGGGTGGTTTTGGTCCCCATTAACCGCGATAAACGAGGGATTACTGTATTTCGGGAGTTGTTTTTTTTGGGGGGGGGGGGGGGGGCGGGGCATCGCAATCCTTGGTGGATGCAGTGCAACCCAAAACAGGCCAACTGCGCCCTCTCATGGCCAGCATGTTTCCAGTGTGACAGATGACAGTGTCTTCCTCGACACGTACATATCAACTTGTCTCACTCTTACCTTTTACGCTCGAACGCTCCCTGGCGGCCGTTAGAAAAATCTTTATATAGGCCGCTTCATTAAATAAACCGCAGATCTGAAAGCGCGTGACAAAAGTCGCAGCTTATGGTCCGGAAATTATGGTGCAGGGAAATAAATTACATTTGAAGACTTGTGTAGTCCAATGTCATATTTCTCTCATGACCCAATTTAATTTGACGTAGGCTTGCAAAGTCTTCGCTAAGGCCGACGCACTGACGAAAGGATATCGCGAGCCGCGACGTCGGCTATCCAGAGGCTGAGCTGCACCGTGTTTTCGACCAGCAAGTTAACATGCACTCCCAACTGGCTCCCATCCACCCGTTTGTCCCCCGCGTGTACCTTGAGAAAAAACTCCGTGCCCTTCTCCATGATCTGCTGGATCTGCAAGAAGCCAGCGGTGTACATCAGCAGGAACTGGTCTCCCACGTTCATGCTCAGGCGGCCCGTGTAGCAGAAGGCCAAGATCTGCCGGAAGCTCTGCGGCTGTACAGCCGCCGGCAGCTCCACCACCGAACTTTTGCCGCCGGCGTTGAACAGGTCGCGGAAGTACGACGAGCTGGCCGCCAGCACCGCGCGGTGGGCCTGGGAAGGGCAACCATGGATGCGATTTAGTTAGCAGCGGCCCCTGGGAAAGTGGCAAACTATTTCCAGTTTTCCTGGGAATATTGGGAAAATTGAGAAACGCATCTTTTTCATGTGAATAGCGAAACGGTTCGATTTCTAGAGGGCAACTGACATTTGGTTCAACGTCGTCAGGCGAGCCAGATTTCATGGTACCCTGCACGCATTCAACCGAAGTTTACTGCAGTGCGACATCCAGCACATCTCGAGTTTGTGCAGGGTATGTTGTTGTTTTTTCCCCCTCCATAATTCTATTGTACCACAAAAATAAAGCAATGCCCGATGAGAAACTAAAGTTGTTTCGGTGAGCATTGTGAGAAAAATTCCATTTTGTTGTCGTGTTCATTTGATGGGAATCAAACTGCCCCGGAGGGTTAATTACGACGCCTTCTAACTTTATTTATTAAACGCCGATGAAGATGCGAGACGGGAGAGTGTGCGGACAATCTGTCGCCGCTGGAAAACATTTAAAAACGGCTGCGGCGCTCTCGTTTCTTATCTCAGCAATTGAATGGCGCGGCAATCGCTGAGGGACTAATTAAACCCGACCGCACGTCGTCAAACAAAACGATTTGGTCGAGTGAACTCTGGGAAAATGAGCATGCGGACTCTGCAGCGGGCACGCTCTTCACGCCCAGTTCGCACTGGAAAGGCCAACGAGTTGAAAACCAATAATTGCACATTTCCTGAAGAGCGACCAAACATGATGGGGGGCAACCCAGGCCATTGTGCTCGACTCTGAGATTGTTGGATTTGTTTTGTGATTTGGGTGGTCATCATATAATATTTTCGGTTTTGTATTTTTTTTTTCTTTCCAGCATTTTTTCCATTTCCTTGTATTTCATTTGCGGCATTTCTTTTTAATTTTTAAAATAAAGCTTTTTTGAAAGATATTTTATTGCATTTTCTTTCTTTAAATAGAGTATTTAATAATTTGATCAGAGGTTTTTATTTGGCGAAACCGTCAGTATTTTAATTTTTATTGCATTATAATTTTTATTTAAATATTTTCTTTTTTTTTATTGTCGGCGTATTAAACGGGATCAAAGAGGAGTGTTTTCATCAAAAATGCTGAAGTTGGAATAATTTCTTTTTCTTGCTTCCTTTTTCGAATTTAGTGTCAAAGGGTGCTGCCATCTAGTGACCAAGAGCGGAATTATGCACCAAATGAGAATCGAACACTACAACTGTGCAAAAAGAATAATAATAAAATAAATAGATAAAATCTGCAAAATTGGTGGGACCAAGGACCCATGACTGTGGGGGCCGGCAGTGGGGCTAAATGTAATTTTGGTCATGAGGACCACAAAATTACTTGACTGTTGAAACCAATTCCTCCCTTACCAGTCATTGCAGAAACCAGCATGAACTTGACATCTTCACAGTGAATAAAAGACACGGCATTGATCTGCGACTTAAGAAGAAAAAAAGTTGAACCTTGAAGGCGTGTCCCTTGACCACCACGGACACATCACAGTAGAGACCCTGCAGACGCTGCTCGTTCAGACACTCCAGGACGTTGTTGCCAAAGTTGGGGATCGCCATCTGTAGCGTCTGAGCCATAACGCTGTGCCCAGCACCACGCGGTCTGTGAGCCCAACAAAACAAAAATATGAGACGCGATACCTTATTTTACTGTAACCCCGCCCCCACCCCCCAACCGCAGTCAAATTCAAGGGTCTGCTTTATTTTACCTCCTCGCGACACATCCGCAGTGCAATTCGGAGCCTTTTGATGCTTCCTGGCCCACTTTTCTTTTTTTCCCCCCATCGCGCGGTCAAAGCAGAGTCACTTACATAACTCATCTATTTTTCGACGTCATAACAAGCTCTGATCAAAAAGTGGACCGACAGCCGACGTGACGTGAATTAATCTGTCCTTAAGAATAGATTTGGTTTAAGCGTGACTCACTTCCGTCTGCGCCGACTCTTTTGTTTTGGTTCAAAGTGCCGAAGGGCTGCTTCTTGAAAAGGGGGAAGTTTTAAAATGTGCGCAGGAGGGATGAAACAGTTTAGCGATGTCATATGCGCGATACAGTGATGATACATTGTATCACATACATTGTATCGCACGCACACTTTTTTCATATTGTTCAAATATTTGTCATTTTTGTTTTGGAAAAACATTTTTTCTAAGTTTTGTTATCAATTTCTACAATTTGCATACCTAACATACAGTATATGTTCTGATATTTTTTCCCCCTGGTGTTGTGTTTGTTTTGAAATTATTTTGCTTTTAATCTGTGCATTTCATATAAAATGCTCCTTTTCTATCCATTACCTACTCATATATATATATATATATATATATAGACACACACACACACACACAGTCATACCTCAGTTTTCGACCATAATCCGTTCCAGAAGGCTGTTCAAAAACCGATTTGTTCAAAAACCGAAACCACGCTCTTTTGTAAAAAAAAAAAAAAAAATCTTTATTGAACACGTCTGCTTACAATGGAACGCTACATGAGGAACTGTCACTTCCTCGTCTACCCGAGCAAGTGTCAGCTCCTCGTGTAAGGAAGGCGAGAGGAGTCAAGTGACGCATTCAAGTGCGCTCAGTTTGGTCAAGAACCGATTTTCGGTCATAATCCGAGGCATAAAAAACTCGAATTTTTTTGTCAAAAACCGATTTGGTCGAGAACAGAGACGTTCAAAAATCGAGGTTTGACTGTATATATAAAATCACATGTGATACTTTCTTCCGAGATTGCATTTCCCCCCCCCAAAATATTAGAGCATACGTCATTGAATACGTTTTTGTAGAAATCCTAATTTCGCAATGCAAAAACTTTGACATTTCTAATTTAATATTTCTTTAAATATTTTAGTCACAAAAATGGATTTTTCTCTCTCTCCAAAAAAAAAAAAAGGGGGAAAAAAAAGTCATTTTGGGGGGCGAATTATGCCCACCAGTCGTGGAAAACAAACGCAGGAAGGAACGTCTGATATTGACTGATAATGTAGTAACATTCAGGTGGTCTGTTTCAAGACAGCAAGAGCATTTCCGTCACTAAACACTGAACAGCAAAATGATTAAGCAAAGCAGCAGTGAGCTGAAGTAGCACCTTGGCGGTCCATTTGCACTCGCTTATCATTCATTTGGACGCTTTACTGCGGCTAACGACTTGTGATGGACGCACGCAAAAGAAATAAAGAGACCAACCACGCCAGAGAGTGTCAACAGTCCTCTATTTATAAGCGCCACTGCCGCATTTTACAATGAAAGAATTTACCGGTAATGCAATTTTTTTTTTTTTACAGCATCACACGTTTTGCTACCAGTTGGTGGGTGACGACCTCAGCCTCGCAATACGAGAATGAGGAAAAAGACGAATCATCTGCTCCATTTACAACATTTAGGTCACGGGAAACTGACTTATTTGTCTGAAAGAAGCATTTTGAATAAAGTTCAATTCGGAATTGGAATGATCCTTCCCCCTGACAATTTATGACCCTGAAAGAGACAATTTGACTGTCATTGTTTCAAGGACATCTAAAGTCACAGTTGACCGATTGTTACAAATGTCCTAAAATGGGCGTGTCCAAACTTTTTCGTTTGAGGGTAACAAACAGAAAAATGGAAGAATGGAAGGGGCCACTTTAAAATTTGTCAACTTTTTAAAACACACTGGAAAGCAAAAACTTTTTTTTTTTTTTTTTTTGTCCAGAGGAAACCGGAATACCCCGAGAAAACCCACGCAGGCCCGGGGAGAACATGCAAACTTCACGCTTAGCTGGGATCGAAACAAGTACCTCTGCACTGCGAGGTCGACGCGCTAACCACTGGACCACCAGGCCGCCCCACCCCTGCAGAAACCCCCAGGATATAATTGAGTCAGGTGTTTTGCCTTCGGGGGTGGTCAGAAATCGCAACTTCCCTTTCCTGCAATTGAGTGATTTTTACAATTGCCCTTTAATGTCTCATCCATCCATCCGTGGTGTTTCGTCAGCTGTTGCCTTCAGGGACCTGTTTTCGATTCCAAAGGGCAACAAGGGAAATTCTTCAAACACGAGAGCTTTTAACCAGTTATTTGCAATTTGTATCCCAGAGTACTGAAAAAGCAGCTCTTTCTGTTTAGACGCTCTTTGTTGACGTTAGCGTAGCATAAATGTCTTGGGTTTGTTCCGTGAAACGGATCCGAAAATGTCCAACGAGTGTCGAGAATGCACCATTTCGCACCGCCGGTGACATTTTGCACTTTGCGTGGCCTCCAGCGACAGTCGAGACGGTGGCGCGGCTTCCAGGTGTAAATATGTGCAGCGGCATGAATAATAAGCAGACGGTCGCCATGGCGACGAGCCATTGTGCCTAATAAATTAAAGCCGAGCGCGCTGATAACGCGCAGCGAGGAACCGAGTCAAGACAAAAGACGCGTTCCGAGGCGCGCGCGCGCGCGAGGATCATTGATTTGTCATCCGAGGACGCCCCGCCGTGGGTCAACGGGGGGCCGGGGGGGGGGGGGGGGGTCACTGCCGCATCCCGAAAACAAAACTTGGGAGTTAATTAGCGTCACTTGACCTTTGAACTGACAGGCCCCTTAAGCCACCAGTGAACACTGTCTGTCTCAACCGTGTCAAAAAAGATGACAGCACACAGATTTCGAGGGAAGGGAGTCACGTGAACGTGATTTTCGAGCAATCTCACAAGTAAGCGTTTCACTCGGAGAGTAACAATTTGTTATGACTGACATATTGAAATGCAAAAGCATGTTCTTCTCACAGTCGAGCCACCCGAGGCCGAGCGGAGGTGGGGGGTAGGTGGGGGGGGGGGGTGTCATCGTCCATTTTTACATTGCATAATCCGCAGTCAGCTAACAAAGTGTTGTCATCCACGTTTGCGGAGCCGACGCGCCTCCTAGTCCACCTGCCCGGATGTCATATGCCAGCCTGGTAAAGTGGTATTAGTGTGTTGGTATCAGTGCAGACACCAGCATCCCCGCTTGGAAACAATTTCAAACATTGATGCAACGTTACAAATACAAAACAGTCAACAGCATTCCAGGTGGGCACATAGCACAGACACCCAATGGAGAGTATCTGTGCGTGCCCTTTCAATAAGTTTGATGATGATGAATAATTACTGAAGTGGAGCAGTTACTTGTTATTCTTGCATCACCCCAACCATTTTCAAACTCCCTCAAACACTCCCTTTTGAGAGTCGACCCGATCACAATTTCCTTCTTCTTATGGTACTGTGCGCTAGTCTCGCCGATATCATCACGGCGGGCTGCGGCAAAACTTTGTTCACGTTCCAAATGTACACGTTCCATTTTCAACTTATCCATCCATCATCCCGTTTGCCTAACCGTGTCTCAAGTCAGGTGATGCCTTCGGAGAGAGTCTAAAATCAAGGTTGCTATCTATCCATTCTTCTATAAGCGTCAGTCTGAAATTATGGCACCCCACTTAACACAACTGACTGATTCTTCTTAATCTATTTCTCTATTGCATATGTTGCCTTCAGGGTTGGTCCAAAACCATAGATTTCCCTCAAATGTGAGGTTATCTACTGTAGCTCTAGATGCCATCCAAGGACTCTTGTCTGACAGCCAGCTGCCTTTCATCCCCTTGGCTGCAGTTCAACTAGGGTCACCTCAGCATCCAGGAAACATAAGAGGACTAATTGCCACCACTTGACCTTTGAACTGGGCCCCCTTGCGCCCCTTTAAACAGGTGAACCTTGTCACAACGTCGCTGAACCTTGTCGCAACGTAACAAAAGGCACATTTCCACTCACTCGAAATGCTTAATATATTACACAGACTCACTTGGAGAAGCTCATGAAGAATTCAGCTCAGTTTCCTGCTTTAAAAAAGATGGCCCGTGCTAGCACGTAGCGAGCTAAAGCTAAGGCTAACGCCGCTGCCACCACACCTCTGGACACATTTCTTAAAACCGGTCGCATTAAAACCACAAAAATCCCCTTCCGTGGTAGTTTAAACCCAAGCTCCGAGGTGGCGTGTTCAACTCAGCGGCGGGGACTCGAGCACCGAAATGCGGCTACGCTCTCGCCTACCCCCGCCCCCCGACGGAGCGCGACCGGAGCTTAAGAAAACTTAACCCCAAAATTCCATCCGTTAAAAGGGAGAAATCGCCTCACTTGTGCGAGTCGAGCAGAGCCGACCAGTCTCGCCCGAAGAGGAGGCGGAGATGGAAACGAGATGTGGGGAGCCACCGAGCAGAGAGCCGGAGGACCACCGCGGGGTGAAGCGAGCTGACGGTGCCCCGCAGTGTGCCAGCCAGCCGCGGGATTTGGGAGTCCTCGGCCGGCCCGGGCCGGCGGGAGGGAGAGAGAGGAGGGGAGGGAGGGAAGGAGGAATGGAAGGGGGGGGGGGGGCGACGAGACAAAAAACCCCCGAAAAGGGCCACACACACACAAGAGGAAAAAGCTCCACTCTTTTGCGTTCAGTCAAACGTTCGAATTCAAAATAGATGAATTAATGAGTGGCTCGCTTATCTTCTTCCTCGCTGCGATTCTGTCCTTATCGCCGGATCCATTCCGCCGAAAGCGGCCACCATGAAGCAGCATACGGGACCCCCTCCATTTTAATGTCGTTACTTAACATCGATTTAAAACAACCAAAAACCATTCTCGTTGACTCGCTGCGACCAACCGTGTCGTTACGGCTGTCGATATTTTTCAACCGCGACTTCAACAGGTCATCCCGGGACACAGACGAACGAGTCCAACGGCATGGCGAGACAAGCGGCGGGGAAGAAAAGTACATGGGGTCCCCGGTCGAAGCAGAATCGAAAAACCTCACATTGAACGATTAAAACACTTTTGTTAGTATTGTGTATTATGACACGTTCCACAGCTTTCATGGAAACGGATTGTATCTTTTTTGTGGCAAGTTTATAGGAAGAGTGATGGACTCGTGGAGGCACTCACCGCCAGTACAGAGGCGGGGGCGTCAGGGGGGTTTGTGGGTTAGCCCGCTGCGATGAGTCGGTCGGTGCTATAAAGTTTCTCCACTTTCCCTTCGCCCATCCCCCACCGTACACGGCAGCTCGCTCAACTTCACCTTTCGCCGTGTAAAACAATTCAAAACAATTGTTTGTTATTCAACCCCACCCTCCACTTATTGAGGGTCATCACCCCCCCCCCCCCAAAAAAAAACCTAAGATCACCAGGAAAAAAGGAAGTTCCACTGGGCATAACACCGCAGCCCAACTGACACTCTCTCCGCGCGTGTGCGTTGCTGCTGGGCGGCGTGCAACAACTCACTCACCCCTTCGGCCGCTGGAACTCGTTCGCGGTGGAGCAACAGCGGCGGCGCCCGAGAAGCTTGCTAATGGTGGTGGTGGTGGTGTGTCCCTCCGCCGCGACGCAGGCAGCCATTCATTACTGAGACTCGACGCTGCAGCATCATGAAGGAATGCACGTACACACACGTGCTTGACGGAAAGGAAGAAGGGAGGGGGTCTAGTACTATATGGGCAAATCGGGGTTTGCTGCCTCGTAGGTTGCAGACAGGCTGCAGAACCATCGATTATACACACCGAAAGGGATTTGGAATTGTCTGACGTGCATGGCCAAGTGGAACAATCGATTTGTCAGGTTTTGCCTTCAGGGACGATTTGAAATGACACTTTTACGCCCCTCACATCCACGCTCTGAAATCAAAGTTCTCCCCTCATAAGTAATTGATTGTTCCTAATCTCCCTAAAAGTGCAGTTTTGTGCAGGGGTTCTTAAAGGGACCAGCTCACTCCCCAACTCATTTTTTTAAATGAGGAAAATTATGTTTGTTTGACATTCAATTTCATGAATTTGTTTTGGTGAAATCAGTAATCAAATCAGTTGTTGTTCCAAATATTCGTTGATGTGATCATCTTTGAATTTAATCATTTGCCCCAATATTTCCCGCTTTCTTCGACTCCAATGCAATTGAGTTTTATTCCAGCTACTTACAGTCTGGGTTCAGATGTTTACCAGCCTGCATTTTCCAAGATGAAATGAGATTATCATGGCAACAGGTTGATGAGTTTTCCAGACATTCGCAGTGAAAGTAGGCCCGGTTGAGCAGGGGAAGGACGTCCTCACGTTACGCCGTTACACCGCTTCGCTTTTTTTCCCAAGGCCGCGCGAGCTTCCGTAGGCCGGCCCACTAACATGGTGGTGCCCGTGTGCTAACGTAAGAGTGACGGCTTCTTCTGATGAGAGGAGGCAAAACCGCCCACCCCCTCAAAAAACCCCACCATCAATCCGGACGGAGTTCCGAGTAACACGAACCTGTCACCGTGAGGAGACACACGTATTCCGGTGAGATTTATTCGGCGACGGCAACCAGTTAATGTGGTGGGGCATTTTGTGGGCATGACGATAACATGTTGACGAATTCGCTCGGTGCCAAGAAACACGTGACAAGCAGTCCAAATGCGACGTTTGGGAGGAACCACATCTCTCCCAAATCTCACTAATTCGACATTTTGCTGGTTTTAGAAATGCCGCGCGGTATGTTAAACCGGACACAATGGTTACAAAGTGCATTGTGCTCTTGTCAGGATACTTTTCACATTCAGGATTTTTTGGGGGTGTAAGCACTGTTTCGTCTCGACTATGTAAACGTGCTCATGTTTTCAGATATGTTAGATAGTGTCAAAATTTGGTTTGAAATGTCACATCATAGAGCCCGATTGTTTCCTGCGTATTTGAACTCTCAATGTGAAACGTAACCCTCATCCTGAAAATGTTCATCAGGCCAAAACCTACGACAGACCATGGTGCCAAAATAATTGACCGGTAATACTGTATCCTTAAAAATGAATGGTTTGCAGATGATTTGATTTGGAAAACAAAATGCACTTGAAGTGGGAGGAGACACAACAAAAATGGACAAAAAAAGTTACTTGTATTAGTGAGGCGTCTAAATGAAGACATCGTGCTAACTTGCAACATTCAACTTTTTACAAAATCATGGAGAAGATAGTGAGTCCATACAAAATCATGGAAAAGATTTTGTAAAAAAAAAAAAAAAACAAGAAAAGTCCTTGTAACATGAAAAAGGTTAAAACGACATGACATTTTCATTCCAAATATTTAAAATGACAAGTATGATGTGCTGTCTTTCAACAACTATTTCTTGTCACTCACTGAATTGGGCCATGCAAAAATCTTTTCAAATATGATGACGGATATGGTGGGCAAATTGAAAACATGCAGCAGGCAACAAGTAGCCCCACAGCCAGACTTTGGATATCGCAACAGTCAATCAAGTTTGTCTGCATTCAGTGTACCTTTCTTGTAGTGTTTGATATGTCCCGTCACTTGCCCAGGTGTTGTAACTTTATGCTAGTGCGGCCCGCTCGGCTGTTCCTGCGCAACTTCACCCACCTTTGCCTACACCCGCCCACCGCAGCGCGTCGGTGGTACGTGGGTTGTGCTATGGAACCCCCGAAAACAGCTAATCCCGACCCTGCGGTTAGCGTCGCCAAGCCAGCGATGGTCAAGAGCCTGGAGGAGTCACCTCTTATCGGGCTTCTACCGGGAGAGACGGTGGTGAAGGAGGGAAAAGCCTCCATCTTGTTTCCCAGTGCCAACGAAGTGTTTTACAACCCGGTCCAGGAGTTTAATAGAGATTTAACGTAAGTATAAGTAGTATTTTTACAAACGACAAAAGACAATTTAGTCGCCTTTAAAACTAAGACGTGTTTTTGCAAAAGTCAATAAGAATTTTGAGCAGGGGTTTCAAAATCAACGTATGTTTGGGCCACTTTCCAACGGTTAGTTTTGGTGTGTATGGGGTGCATCAAGCATTTAACAAAAAATGCGTTCAACTAATCCAATCTTGTAACTATTCATCATCGAGGAGAAAAAAAAGCACGACATTGGTAAAACTAAAAGGGAGGGAAGGGGGGGGGGGGTGGCATAAAAGTCACATAAAATGTTGGTATCAAGTAGGGGGCCGCAAAATATCCTTCTGCGGGCCGCAAATGGCCCCAGGACCGCAAGTCCTTGACCCAAAATTTAGAGTCTTTGATAACTCTTTGTGAACATCAAAGAATTTAGTCTTTCAGGAACAGTTCATTGTTGTGACTTGTCCAGTTGTGCGGTGATCACGGAGTTCTCCAGAGAAGTGCTGGCTCAGCGTGGCGTTAAGATCCTGGTGCCCGGTGAGAAGGAGCGAGTTGTGGTGTCGCTGTCGGATGAACCCAGCGAGGCTGACCCGCAGGAGGGGAAGACCAACGTCGAGGGGGACACCGTTGTCACGGCGACGGCAGGGCAGAAATGCCAGGTAAAATTCCGGCCAGCCCCCTTTTGGGATCCGCCGCAAACAGTCAAATGTTTGTCATTGCCGCTGTTAATTGTTAACTGCCCAAATTATCTGGCAGGACTCTTGTCATGCGAGCTTAACCTAAAGTTGCTCGTGTAATGCAGACGCGACCGACCAGACTCGGGTTTTTGCCACGATCGTGCGGAACTTGCTTGAAACTTGAAGGTTCAGACTTGCCCGTTTGTGATTCGGTCCCACCGCAGGTTTTGAATGTGTTTGGGTTTTCTGCCATTTTGTGTTTCCAGCACGGGCTCCGCATCCTGGAAGGCTTAGCGGCGTCGGGTCTGCGCTCGGTGCGTTTTGCGTTGGAAGTGCCGGGCCTTCGGAGCGTCACCGCCAACGACTTCTCCTACAAAGCCGCCGCCCTCATCGCCAGGAACGCCGAGTACAACAAGGTGGGCGAGATCCTTCAGGCCACCTGCAAGGACGCCAGGTAGGACCGCCTGTTACGTGCTCGGCCATTTTGTCGGTCATTTCTTAGGAACGACGTGAGATTTATCGTTTTCCCGAGGGGAAAAAAAAAATTATGCTCACATTGTATGGGGGGGGGGGGGGTGGTTTTGTCATCGGTTTTGCCCGGGTCATTAAAAAGTTTGACAAGTCATTCAATTGATTTTGCGAAGAATTAACGCCTTAAATGACATTAAAAAGCTTTGAATAGGCGCAAGCCCACAAGTTCCTTCATTCATTCATTTTCCGAACCGCTTGCTCCTCACTGTGGTCGCGGGGGGTGCCGGAGCCTTTCCCAGCCGTCTTCGGGCAATAGGCGGGGGACACCCTGAATCGGTTTCCAGCCAATCGCAGGGCACGCAGAGACGAACAACCATCCACGCTCACATTCACACCTAGGGACAATTTAGAGCAGGGGTGTCAAACTCATTTCATATTGTGGGCCGCATACGGCCTCGGTCGATGTCAAGTGGGCCAGACCATTAAAATTATACCATACTCTGCTATAAATAACCAAAATATGTCTTTCCTTTGTTTTGATATAGCGACGCACAAGTACATGAGGAAAATGTTGAAATGTACCTACATTTCATAAAACACCTTAGATTTCCTTCGACAAATGTGCAATTTAATTTTATCATTCACATATATGCAGTGCAACTGATCCCACTGATTGTACAAAGGCACAAAACTTGAACAATTAGTATTTAAAAATATAGTCATGCATTTTAAGATTAAACAAGATTTATAAAGAAAGGATTTTTTTAAACCATTTACACATGTGCATATGAAATCTAAATGTAACCCCCACCTACACTTTACAAACGAAAGAGAAAACAATGACTAGCGGTTAATACATGAATTGCATCTTAATAAAAATATTCATTTTGTGTCTTTTATGCTTTTTTTTTCATTTTTAAATTATCCCGCGGGCCTGATCGAACCCCCCGGGGGCCGGTTCCGGCCCGCGGGCCGTATGTTTGACACCCCTGATTTAGAGTGTTCAATCAGCCTGCCACGCATATTTTTGGAATGTGGGAGGAAACCGTAGTACCCGGAGAAAACCCACGCAGGTCCGGGGAGAACGTGCAAACTCCACACAGGGAGGCCGGAGCTGGAATTGAACCCGGTACCTCTGCACTGTGAAGTCGACGCGCTAACCACTCGACTACCGGGCCGCCAAATTCCTTCATGTTCCAATTCATTTTCTCTTAATTTGAAAAGAAACATTTGCAGTTCCTGTCACCGATTTTCTCATTCCTATGCAGCATGCTTATGTACGAGATGCGAGGGAAGAACGATCGCTACGACGTCATCGATCTCGATCCATACGGCAGCCCAGCTTCATTCCTGGACGCCGCCGTGCAGTCTATCAGCGACGGAGGTGTGTGTGTGTGTGGGGGGGGGGGGGGGGGGCTGTCCTTTGTTGTTTGAATTCATCGTAACGATGAACAAGTATTATCGACTCAAATCTTTTTTGTCTGGCAGGCCTGTTGTGCATCACGTGCACCGACATGGCCGTGTTAGCGGGGAACAGCGGCGAGACGTGCTACAGCAAATACGGCTCCGTTTCCATCAAAGCCAAGTACTGCCACGAGCTGGTGAGCGTCAGTCAAAAAGGGAGCTTTGTCAGTCAAATCAATGGCGTGTGATGCAGCGCGATGAAAACACACCAGAATTCACTTGTTATCATTGAAAGCATCTTTTTTTTTTTTTTTTAAGCCCGCAATTATTTTTCAAATTTGACGCGACTTTGTAAAAGGACAATTCGCATCTGCCGCATGTCATAGCATTGCACATCCAAGAGCGTCTTGCTCTCCGCAGGCTCTGCGCATCATCCTGCACAGTTTGGACCAGCGGGCCAACGCCCACCAGCGATACATTCAGCCGCTGCTGTCCGTCAGCGTGGACTTCTACATTCGGGTGTTTGTGCGCGTCTTCACGGGTCAAGCCGCCGTCAAAAACTCAGCCAGGTACGGTATATCACGAACGCGATGCGATACCAAGACAATCGTTGCGGATCTGGATGGCCCGAGTCAGTGCTGCCAAGATCAGATGAGATATGACTTGATGTGGTTTGTTTGCGACATCATGTGATCACGTGAGTGTAACGCGACGGACGGCAAAAATGGAAGAAAAACGGAGCGACCTCGCGACTGTATCAATTATTTTGGCTCATCTAGAGATGTACGTCTTGTTCAAAAGCAAGGTGGCGGTGGCATTTAGCTTTCTGCGGTTCATTGTCACGAAGGCCGATTTCACTATTTCGTGTGTGTGTGTGGAGGTGATCTGGTCGTGATGAAATTTATGTTCTAAAGTTGTTGGTTGTCAGCAAAATCGGCCAATGGAAAATGAATTCCGTGAAATCGGGACTTTGAAATGTGAACGTCATAGGGGTGGAAATGTTGTAAACGGGGTACGTTGAAAAGAGAGGTTCGGCTTTTAACTCGATACAGGACGATGAACAGGTGCATAGAGTAATTTTGCCATCCGTCATGGCCCTCGCCAGCACAGTTAAAAGCAACAGGGCCATCTAGAGGAGTCCAAAACTATCACAAGTGCCTCTTCAAGCTTCAGCTGCCCATCGCTAGTTGAAAGTGCCCGTCCAAGTTAAACGGCGAACCGATGCGTTGCAGCAAACAGGCTCTGATCTACAATTGTGTCGGCTGCGGGTCGTTCCACTTGCAGAAGATGGGCAGGAGGACCGACAACGGCAAACAGTGAGACGTCGTGGAACCTGAGACTTGTTCTTCGAGTTTCTCCGGCTGACCGTGATTTGTCCATTTCAGTATGAAGTACTCGGCAGCCACTGGACCACCGGTGGGACCAACATGCGAGCACTGTGGTCAGAGGCATCAGGTGAAGATTTTGACTGCTTTTTGTGCAAGTCACTCAAAATGGGTGGGAACAAATGAAAGGTCGCTGGCGGCGAGGCACATTTTAGCCTAAAATGACAACAACAGAAAAAAGATTCTTTTTGGGAATCGTTTACTCCACTAAAAAATATGTATGATTCAATTTGATAACTTTATCAAAAATATAACTTTGCTGCTGTGAATCGGGAATTTCTCCATTGCGAGACTAATAAAGGTTTTCTTATTTTGTTGTGCTCCGTGGCGATTGACAAAATGTTTTTGGCCTAAAATTTATTTTGTGTCGTGTAATTGAAAGCATTTTGAATTGTGCCTCACAATTTTTTTTCAACCTATTTCAATTTCAGCTTTAAATGTATTAATGTCATTTTGAAGTTTTACATTTTCCGTGACATTTTTTTCATTTGAGTGTTTTTTGTTTAAAAGAAAACTGTCAAAAGGTGTGATATTTAAAATATATCTATTTTGTGTCATACTTTTTACATTGTGAGTCAGTTTTATTGAATGGTATTATTTTACTTATTTTTCCCCCAAACCATTTTCAAACCCCAAATTCATTTTGTAGATTGTAATTTTCAATGTTGAGAAATTATTATTACAAGATAGTGTGATTTTTCTTTTTAACCCAAAATAGAATTTTGATTAATTTTTCAAAATTGATTATTTATGTAGATGAATTTGCTTAATTAGAATCTTGTATTTCTTATTTTTTCTACTATAATTTTTTTTTATTTTGAACGAATGCATCGAACTTTGTCGTACGCCCGCACTCAACGCTTCATCTGTCGCGTGTGGCCTCTTCCCAGCTGGGCGGTCCGATCTGGGCAGAAGCCATCCACGACCGGCCCTTCGTCCAGAAGGTTCTGAGCGCCGTTTCTACCAACCCGTCTCGCTTTGAGACGTCCAAGCGCATCGAGGGGATGCTGAGTATGGTGACTGAGGTAATTTTATTTTATTATTTTTTTCGACACGCTGTTGTTCCCAACTTCCCGTCAGCGTGACACCACCTGCTCGTTTGTGATGAGCAGGAGCTGGAGGACGCGCCCCTTTACTATACGGTGGATAGTCTGAGCAGTACCATACACTGCAATACGCCACCTTTGCTGCAGTTCAGGTACGCAACATGAACCAACGTTTGGGCTCCGCCGTGCGACAAAGTGTCAATTGGTGACGATTCTACGTGAGACGGCATGGTCTGAATATGGAAGAAATTGCTGACTTATCAAAACGTGTCCAGGAAGCGTGCGCATTTGTCCGAGATGATGACAGTGGTTTGCAGGTTTGGGTTTCGAATTAGGTTCAGAGTTTTAAACTAAGGTGTCAAATCAAGGTCGCAGGCTACAACGAGGTTTTCAAATCTGGTTTAAGATTTCAAATGATCATTTTGTAGGGGTTAGGGTTTTAAATGAGGGTTTCAGTCCTGGGTTAGGGTTTGACACAAGGGCTTCAAATGAGCCCTGTCTGAGGGTTTCAAGCTTGGGCTAAGGCTTCAAGCAAAGGTTAGGTTTCACTTTATTTGTTTCAACCAGGGTTTAAAGTTAGAATTTTGACTTTGCAAAAGCATTTTAAAAAATTACAAAGAAAATAGGAATAAACTTGCTCAAAAGTATAACTACGGTAATTCAAATGAAGCCGGTTTGAAAACAAACGACCGTGAACCCTTGCTATTTCGCGGCGGTTCGTTTATCGCGGCTTCGCTGCATCACGGATTTTTTTTCAAACATATTCATTAAAAAAAAAAACTTTTTTTTTAAAGTCTGCAAACGGTCTGCGAGAAGCAGCGAAAGTCAGCAAAACAGCGAGTCACATTGAGCAACATATACTGTACTACATGTACATGTTTACTGTATTTTCTTATTCATACATGTATACAGCATTAAGTAATGTTAATTATTACAAAATTTATTTCTACATGCACGTATAGAATTAAATTTGGCCTTATAAATATTTTTTATACTCATACACATGTACATGTACCTATACGGGGGGGGGGGGTCGCTACTTCACTGATTTTCGTTTATCGCGGGTGGTTTCGGTCCCCATTAACCGTGATAAATGAGGGATTACTGTATTCTAATCCTGTTAGGGGTCACTCATCTGTTGCTAGGGAGAATACGGGGCTCTTTAGCGGGCGTGCCAACTTGTGCTCGATACTTTTGACTGAGTATCTCTGAAATGTTTGCCGCCTCATTAAGGAAGCGTTTACTCGTGTTCAGATCTGCGCTGCTGCATGCCGGTCACAGAGTTTCCCTCTCACACGCCTGCAAAAATGCCATCAAGACGGACGCACCGCCCGCCGCCATCTGGGACGTCATGCGCTGCTGGGTAAGATGTTTTTTCTTCTGTGCTACCTGTTGGTGTTATTTTGATTTATCTGTCGAAAAATCGTCACATCTTTTGGGTCTTGGGTTATTTTATTTTTCACACTTTCTATTATGCCCAAAGATGCCATCAGGTGGCGCCTGGATAATAGGAAAGTTGTAATTGGTGTCAAGGATGTACTGCGTGTTGAACTTGGCGGATACATCTCAACTGTTGAAGGTCTTTGTATTTTCGGCAGAAGCTAAGTTTAGCTCGGGTTGTTGTGGAGAGTCTTCACCACAGGTGTGTTTTTTTTTGACTCGGCTGAAATCAAATCGTCGCTAAGTTATGAGTTTTCAAGCGTGTGAAATCTGTCCGTGGATTCTGTAGTCTGAACTGCAACAGGTGGTTGCGTGGGTTCATGGTACCTTCTGCCAGCTAGAAGAGCATTTAATTGTTCCGCCTCTCATTTACGTCGCTGCCACGGAGAGATGAACGAATGTAGATTTTTCTTTTTTTTTTTTTGCTTTGAATAATAATATGCAGACTGTTAATTGAAATAGAATCACAATGTAAAGTGGTTGAGAATCTTTTCTCTACTCTCCCATGATACTTAAGCATTGGCGGAGGGCTTTAAAAAAAAAAAACTTTCTTAAGCTAATTTGCATCCTGTCCGCAGGAGAAGAGCAACCCGGTGAAACGGGAGAAGCTCTCGGAAATGACGCCCGCCTTTAAGATCCTGTCCACCGAGCCCAGGTGAGACGAAATTCACCGATGGGCATTTGCTCCGTCGGCCGTTTTGTTCACTGTATTTATTTGTTTTCAGCTTTGAAGCGTGTTTCACCGTCCGGGCCGACGCCAACCCCCAGTCCCGTCAGCGCCACCTGACCCGCTTCCAGGAGAACCCGCAGGCCTTTTGGGGACCTAAAGCCAGAGCAAAAGCAGGGTAATAAAACGATCCCTAGCCACTGTATTCGTACTGCAAGGTGTTCAGGTCCCCACAAAGTACAAATGTGTCTTTTTGTCCTCTGCTTGGTTGTGTTTGGGCCCCCTAGTGGCGGCATCTCCAACAACCTGCAGCAGAGGCGCATGAAGAACCAGAATAAGCGCAAGGGCCAGATTACAGACTCGTCTCAGCCCGAGAGCTTCCCCTGCAAAAAGTTCAAACAGGTCGGTTCTCCCGTGTACAAGATTGATTTGTCGGTGCCTTTCACACTGAACTCGGCTGGTCAACGTTTATCTTTGTTTCAGGGCACGTGCACGTATGGCGACGAATGCTCATACTCGCATGACCCCGACTGCATCACCCAAGAGAAAATGGAGTGAATTAAGACAAAAAAAAAATGTTCGTAGTTATTTTGGAGAGGCGGTAAAGTCAGTTGAGTTTCACAATCAAAAAAAGTTTTTTTTAAATTACTATTGTTTTTTTGGGGCTCTGACTGTTGTAACGGTCCAATAAAGCCTGACTTATAACTTGAAATTTGTCAGTGGTCATTTTTAGTATACCTCATTGGGTAACATTGCACAAGCAAATATAAACATTCTGCCTTTGCAACGATCAGAGTAGTACTGATTTTAAAAAAACAATATTTTTTTGTTTAAAAAGAAACCCCTCCAGAATCTTTGGTTCTCTTTGATTGCGCAGGTGTTCCTAATAGTGTCCAGCAAGTATGAAGGAACACAACATTTTTAGTGGAATAAAAAAGTGGAAAATGTTGGGCAACTAACAAGTAAAAATGATTGACTTTTATTTCCCACTGCATTTTTTTGAATGATATAAAATCAATATAAAAGCGTTTATCACATTAGGTGAAAAATGGTAGCTCATGTCACTTTTCTTCTCGTGTCTCATGAGGTTTTGTGGCGGTGTAGTTTTTCCCCAGTTTTGTGGCTCAGGAGTTGCTGGAGAATGGCCGCCACGTTTTCATCTTGACCAAGCCGGCGCAGGATTGGCTATCTGAGATTCGCTCTGAGCAGGAAGGTTCGGATTTCCATCGGGCGCAAGGTGACCTCCCACACGGAGGGGTCCTCCAATGACTTTTTCATCTGCTTTTCAACTGGAGAAAAAATAAAAATAAAAAAGGAGGGGGGGGGGGGGGGACAAGATTGCCTCAAGTCATGCCACCACGTACCAGCCTGCGGTCTCCAATTGAAACGCTTCATCTCTTCTTTCCACTGATTAGCTGACAGGTTGAGTTCGGACACGCCCGTCACCTCCAGAGTGGAAAACAGCTTCTGCGCGGAAGCAAAATCACCAGATGACGCTATAAAAGTATACTTTCAGAATTCAAAGTACCTGAGCATGTGTGTCGTTTCTCAATGTCGGAATTGGGAATGTAGTAAATAACCTGCAGGTCGACCGTGACCGGTTGTGAGTTGGCTTTGCTTTCCCAGCTCTGGAACTGATGCTCCAACCTGAGCAGGACCGACTTGTCGTCCCACTGGCTCAGTGTTAGGAGATGGACAGCAGGGGGCAGTGCAGCCTGTAGTCCTGAGAACTACATTTTTATTTCTTGTTTTTCGTCGAAGTAAAATACAAATGAAGGGGGTGGGTGAATTCAGGAAATCATAACTTTATGCGGGAGGGGGGGGGGGGTATTCTGAGACACAATAGCCGGTGATTAAAGAAAGATATTTTCCATTTCCATCACTCACCTCCAGTCTCGTATTTGGGTGCAGCTGGCCCTCAGTAAAAGTGAGCAGCGGCTGCAGTACCGCCTCCTCGGCTAGGGGGCGATGCATGTCGGCGGCGCTGGCCGGGTGGTTCAGGGAGAGCAGCAGGCGGCCGCGCACAACCAGACCCTCTGGGAAGACGTCGGAAGTCTCGTTGAGGGGTTCGGCCACGCCGCGGACGTCGTCGTACAGCAGCCGGCGGTGGAGCTGTTGTTGGGGCGACGCAACTACATGGATGTGATGTCTGGGTGGTGTTTCTTGGTCTTATATTTTTTAATTGGCATGTTATTTTTGTGTGGTTATGCGTGCGAGTTGCTTTCCATGGTTTAATGTGTTGGATTGTGTGGGTTTTTTTTTTTCATTTCTCAACCCGTTTGTCATCATGTGTTTGTGTGTTGTTTTTTGTTTTTAGGTGTGTGTTTACACGTGTATCCGTCTGTGTGTTTATGTATGTGCTTGTGTGTGTGTGAGATGATGTGTTTTTGGTTTATTTCTGTGCATGTTTGAGCATTTACTTCACTGTTGTGTTCATGTGTGTGTGTGTGTGTGTATGGAATGTGACCATGATCTCCAGGGAGCCGTTTTGGATGCTGCCTCCACCCTGAGAGCGATCCGTCACCACAGTGAGTTGGTCCTTGTCATCCTGGCAACACACACACACACGGACACGTTTCTACAAAATTTTCCAAATGATTGTGGGTGCGTTATGTAAAACATTTGAGGAGTTGCAGATGGTTACCATGTCCCAAGCGAGGTGTCAACAATTGACGTAAGACATGCTCATGCCACTTAAAGCCGCGTTTTTAGATTCAATACAGTGCTTTTTAAGGCTTTTTGAGTATCCGTTGAAACATTGAGGATCACTCAGGTGGAGAGAACAGGAAGAGGAAGTGACAAACCAGGAAATGAAACGGACAAGCTGCTGTGTGAGTTCCTGGTTCAGGAAAACTCAAGAAACTTGACTGTTACCCCCAAATGGAAAAAAGAGACGTTGATTCAATATGACTAACTGGGTACAAGCTAAGCATAATGCTAATGCTAGCATTTGCAAAAAAATACTTGAATTTCAAGTTGCGGGCTAGCCAAGCTGTTAGCTTAGCAATTAGATGAACATTTCCATTTTAACATGTTCAAGTTTTGAAAATGTTCAAGTGTGCATACTACTCCTGACACACCAATGTCATCATCAGATGCAGTACCACGTGCCCTGTAAATGTGATGACCCGAAGCCAACGTAGCACCCATAGCCTAGCTTAGTTTAGTTTAACTCATTCAATGCCAAGGATCTGTTTTTGTTTTTTTTAAGAATCCAGACATCCAATCCCAGGTTCGTATTTGTTTTTTTAATTCACATGATGTTCTTTAGCTATCTATGCTTACATAGTTTGCTAACATTTAATGATCAGACTTTGTTTCCTGTGTCCATGTCAAAATGATTTTCTTTTAAGCTCTGGGAAAATTGAAACGGGATATGCCCTAACAATGTGCAATTACCCATTCTACTGAGCACATGCAACGCACCTTGATGAAGGCACGGGAGTTGATCGGGTAGTAGTTCCCGGCGATGGGCTCTGACTGTTTCAGGTTCCAAGTGGGTCGAAAGTCTTTCCTGCGGGCCCGCAACAAAAGTCATCACCGTGAGCACAATTGAACATCTCCATTCAGTGTTCGCTGAATACCGATTAAGCACAGCTGAGAGTCATTGGAAAGAACTTGACGACTTACTTCCTCTGCAGAACTTCTCTCCCGTTGGAGTCGGTGAAAAAGATTCCCGAAGACTTGATGTCCGTGTCCAAGCGAGTGATCACCTCCTTGCCCAAGTCGTCGCTGATGAAAGAAGATGGACGTGATTTCCCCAACGATCCCACGGACACAAATCGTAGGCCGGCCCCACTCACTCGATGGGAATCGGGCCCACGGTCCACTCGAGCTCTAGAACCCGACTGTCGGTATGGAGACGAACCACCTGAGACACCCACGGGGCGAACCACTGCCTCACTTCCTGCATCACTGACGTCTGAGAAGGGGAAAGACCATGCTGGTAGGAGTTGAGCTGAGGTATGTTGCTGTTGGTTTGATTTAGGGTTTTTTTGCCATGTGTCCAAGAGAATTTTTCACGGGGCTCCTCTTGATTGTCATGCCTCCCAAGTTTCATGTTTCTCACCAGTATCGCCAAGTCACTAGCTTTGAGGGAAGAATTTTCCCAAAAGACCCCGAAGGGCATGACGACACCACGTTCCCCCAAATGGAGCCAAAAATGGCCGCTTCGAACCACAATGCCAGCTTTGCTGTGTTTTTTTTTTTGTTTTGTTTTTTTCCAGGCATGGCTTGTTGAGACTTTTTGGACGTCTGCTTATGACAGACAGGCCTACGCAATTTTAGGTTGCTCAGTGAAACTGTCTTGAGGGGCTAGATTTTCCAAAAAGTGCCTGCAATCCTGTAGTGGAGTTGTATTTATTGAGTTAGTTTTTCAAGTCATTGAACTTTGCTGCCAGGCTCCACCCACAGGCAATGACGAAAGTAATGATTACGTAATTTACCGTTGCCAATAGGATATGTTGTTAACATTTCAAAATGGCAGACTTGTGTGTTTTCCAGGCATGGCTTTTTGAGATTTTCCTGTGGATCTGTTGACTAAATATCACGTTAGCGACATAAAACTGGCTTCTGAATTCAAAATTTGAAAAAGCGTAACAATCCGTGCCTGTATTGTCTCCGTCTTGGCCGTCTTGCTGATGACAAACGGCGTGGAGGAGTTGGGTCGGAAGATGTATGCCCCTGAGGGCTGGTTGCTGTTTGAGTTGTTTCCGTCGCTGGCGTTGTACCTGCAAGTGTTGAGGTCACACAAATATTCATCATTTGGTTCACTTGATCGTGATGATGACCTACCAGTAGAAGTTTTGTGTCAGGCCGATGCTCTGCTTGGTCTCCAAGTTGTCCAGGCCGCTCAGGAGGCCCGTCGTTGGGTCAAAGGTCACGCGTAGATACTGTAGATATCAAAAAAAATCTGTCGTTCTGGTTGGACTGTACCTACATCCTGCTTCAAGTACATGACAGGTTGGCTCTTTCAATAAATAAATAAATGAGAATAAAATAAAAAAGAAATTCCCTACTGTGACCTCATACTGTACCTTGTTCCAGATGGATTTGGGCACATGGTAGCCCGTAGAGGCCAGCGGAGGCCCGTCCTGGAGCAGGGACACCGAGTAGGTGCTGAAGCCCAGCGGCGGGGCTCGGACCCGGAAGAGGAGCTCGTTGACGGCGAAGCCGCGGTTCCTCCTCACGTCCCGCGTGGTCCCCGAGATCGGAATCACCTCGCAGTCCACAGCCTTGCCGTTAGCGTCGGCCACCACATACGTTGTGCCGTTGACCGGAAGCCTGACGGGCCAGGAGACGGGCCGAGCCAGGGGGTTGAAGACGTTCACGGAGAACTGGAGGAGGCAGCCGTGCATCAGGAAAGTTGACGGCAAGAATCAAAGCCGTTTTTGTTACCTTTTTGCTGGACTCGGTGATGGGACACACGCTGATGTTGAGGCTGTCGCAGTACACCCGCTCAGCAGTGGAGCCACTCAAAGCAGCGAGACTGTTGCTGACCACAACCTGGAGACGGCAAGAACCATCAACTGACAACGTTTCCGTCAAAATTGACGCATCAGAGAGACGACGCGCATAAAATAGCCGACTGAGGGAAAAACCTCAAATTGCCAGCTTCAAGGATGCGCAAAACCTCACCCAGACCCGAAACCCATCGAGAATCTTCACTCGTGTGAAATCGGTATC
Organism: Hippocampus guttulatus; assembly: GCF_054856545.1. Classification (NCBI taxonomy): domain Eukaryota; kingdom Metazoa; phylum Chordata; class Actinopteri; order Syngnathiformes; family Syngnathidae; genus Hippocampus; species Hippocampus guttulatus. The sequence continues at coordinate 1,552,211 of NC_141269.1, read as the reverse complement.
GTTGGATTTTCACAATGTTAGTGGTTTTCGGAGCCACAAATTTCCATCCAGACCCGAACCCCATTGAGAGTCTACATTCCCACGATACTCAAGAAAATATCGTGCAACTGCTTTCGACAAAATGGGCCCGGAGATGTCAGCTATGAAACTTTCCACCCCGGTCCGGGCTTCCATACAGATGCTTTCTGCATGACGCGCCTGGTTCGACTTCGTCCTGCGTCGAGCTTTTCTGCTGTTCAGCCCTCACTGACACCACCAGAAAATTCCTTTGCATCTTACACGTCGGCATTGCCTTTCAAACCGAACAGCGAAATAGAGGAAAAAATCCAGTAAATGCACATCTTTACTCAATGGGGGTTAGACTTGACATCTCCCAGACCTGAACCCCATTGAGGATCTCCATTAGCGTGCCGCTATTCCTGAAGTGTGACGTCCACTGTACCTGACAACGTTGCCAGCCGTCGGCAAGTCTCCGGGCGTAATCGTTGGCGACATGCTGCTTTTCGGTTCCTGACACGGCGTCGTGGTGCTGAGCTACCGCCATGGCTCTCCCTGGACCGGGAAGAATGAGCGGTCAGATTTGACAAAGGCAAAGGGAATCATTTTGACTTACTCAAGGTCAGGCTGTCGCCCTGGCCGAAGGGTCCACTAGTAGAAGCCTGGCCGCCGAGAACCTCCAGCTGGTTACAGGTCTAAAAAAAAAAAAAAAAAAGATCCTCACATTTGAGTGGTTTCCATTTTCCAGAATCTGGATCTGATCCGGGAACCCACCTGCAGGTTGCTGTTGCTGAGCCTCTCGTAGCGTTTCAGGGCCGGCCGACTGCTGAAGTAACCCGTCCAGAAGTCGTGGGCGTCGTCCGCATACGGAAAGAAGTCATCGGTCTTGAGGGCCCTGTGCGGAAACCCAGAACGGTTCTACGCCGTCCCCCCCGCTCGCGGGCTAGCATTTGGGTCCTACCAGGAGAGGTTGGCCCGATGGAGCTCTTGGAGGTAACAGGAGGGCGTGGAGTAGAGGACGTTGACGCGGCTTCCGTTGGACTGCCGGGCGTTGACGTAGCGGATCAACTTGTCCAGGTTCTTGTACCACAGGTTGGCGTTCTCGTACTGGAAGTCCGAGCCCATGGTCATGATGATGTGATCGGACTTGTACACCAGAGACTGGGCCGGGAGGAAGACTTGATTCTCACCACGTAGCGACAGTTTCTCTCCATTAAGACTTTTGAATTCCTACACGATCCATGGTCGTTATGTGTGATAGGGGTTCGGATTTGGAGTGAGCCCTGAGAAAAATTCCTCCGCTCGGAGGGGTTTGTGAAGCCCCGCTTCAAGTGCTCTCACCTGACTTTTTGCGATGTTGAGGAAGCGTTCCACCACGTCATTCACGTTGTAGTCCTCCAGGTCGGGATCGTCCTTGATGGGTGGGTCGTCGCAGGACTGGTCCCAGCAGAAGCCCTCGGGGGGGTTGTACCCATTGGGAAGAATCCCTGTCAGGGCGGGGAAGACCGGGGGGTGTCAAAACTCGTTAGGGTTGCCCTCAGGCCGCCTATTCGGGTGAAACCACATCACTATACAATCTCAAATCGCGGTTTAGGATGTACAGTCCCTTGGTTTTATGCTCGTGGTTCAACTCGCACATCACAAAGGAAACAAAATGACCTGCATTTGATTGTCATTATTTCTAGGATGAGAAAAGCCGCGAAAGATCGGATCACGCCCACGGGCTGCCAATTTGTTCCGTTACCGGTGAAGAGGTCGGCCAACGGTGGGCTGATGCTGTCAGATGCCCTCCACAGCAGCTCCTGCTCTTTGGCCCGCATCCGCCGGGACCGGTCCTGGTAGTCCACTCGCCCGAAGAAAAAGCCGTCGTAACCCATCTGGAGCAGGACATGGGTGACTTTTTCAAGGATTTTTTTCCTTCTCAAATTGAGGTTGAGGCGGTATTATTTTGACACTCAAGCGGTAAAGTTTGCAGTGATGGAAAAAAAACTAAACACTTGTGGCTGCAATCATCAGGTTAAGTTGATCATCACTCGTTTGAATTGATTGTAGGTTAAAAAAACAACATCAAAACATCGAACCGGTGACATTTCGTTTTTGGCAATGCTCCATCATCCGCAAGTCATGTTAGCAATGTAGCGAGCTGCCTTGGTATTCCTTGCTGTTTTTGGCAGAAACGCAAAGGCGGAGTTAAGCGAGGCTATATTCAATCTTAAGGCATGTGATTTTTTTTTTTTGTTTGTTTATTTGTTTCTACCTGCGCAAACATGGAGGCGTGCTCTCGGGCGTGTCCAAAGGGATCAATGTGCCAGGCCACCCGGGGCCGACCGCAAGGCCCGAAGGTCTGGTTGAGGAACCTGAGGCCCATGGTCATCTGGTCCACAACGGCGCTGTAGTGGGTGGTGGCCTCGTCGCTCATGCACCAGCCGCCGTTAACGAACTCCAGTCGGCCTGGGGTAAGGAAGGGGATGCAAGGTGGGCGAGAGGCGTTCCCCCAGGATTGTTCCGGTCGAAGGAATCCAAGCGGGGACGCACCTTGGTTGACCAGCTGCTTGACCGTCCGCTGCATGTCGGAGCTCTGGCGACGCCACCAACGGTAGAAGAAGGCAGTCTCCACGTAGATGAACCTTCGGTCGGGGTTCTTCCTCAGTTCTTCCACCACAGAGTCCAGGATGTACTGCACGCCGGCGTGCTGGATGTCGTTACGGTCTACACACCAACAAGGACGCCTGAAAGCGGCCTGCATTTTGCGCACATCTCTTGCTAAAAGGACGTCACTCTACTGGGAACAACTTTCAACTGAAAGTTGAAGAAAACGGTACAATTCTGACTGTGTTCAAAAACAATAGTGAGCCGCTACGTTTTTTCGACATGATTTGCTCCTTTTTATTTATTTATGTTCAACAAATGTTTCCATTTTGTTCTGCCCTCGTTGTTTTTGTCTAGTGCAGCACGTTGTCATCATCACACTAATAGCATATGCAATTCATTTAGTCATCTTTAAAAATTGAAGGTAAGGTTCAGCTACATGTGGGAGTTTTTTCACATCAACATCGTCGCTATCAATTATGGTCAAATCTGTATTGCACAAGGTCAAACTTAAAACATGAAAACGGAAAAAAAGTCAAAACATTTTCAAAAATCTGGGTCAGAAATATGCAGAGAGACACATAAAACCATCCCGAATTAAAACTGGCTGTTGATTAGTTAATTATGTGATTGGTTTTTTTTTTTCATTTATATAATTTTGGGAGAATTTTTTTTCAATTTTGTTTTCTTACATGTAGCTTTTTTTCCCCTTGTTTTTATGCAAGCCATTTTATGATGCATTTTTTCAAGTTACATAATGTACACAAAATATTCTACGATATATGCATCAGAAAACAAGATTATAAACTATCAATGGGATAAAAGAGTACATGTATTACACTGTAGTATTTGACGACACGTTTACTAAGATGATACACTCTGATTATCGTATTAAAAACAATAAGCAGTTCTGGTTTTATATCAATTGGATATCATATATTAAACGAAAGTGGCTTTTGAGGACATGCGATGAGTTCCAATTTCAAATTGCCAAGAAATGTTTAATTGTCGATGACTGTATTAAATCACTATGTAAGCGATAAAAGATAAAAAATCATATTATACTTCATCATATACAAAAATCTGACCATTTTTCACTGCAAATGCCCGCACGGAAATCAAAGCAAAAATCGCAAAATACTTTGAAACTGGTTGTTTGAGGGCAAGCATAGTGCTGATGGAGCAGGGAAAAAATATATACAAATGCTACCCCCCCCCCCCCCCCACTACAACCTCCATGTGAAAACATGATGATGGTGAATCATTAGCTGTTGCACAGAGGATAATGATCATTTTATGGTTCGTCTATTATCACACAAGTGCATGTGCGCACGCGCTGTTCAGACCTCCGTAGAAGTACTGGTCCACGGTCTTGAGCCAGCCCACGTCGTCGTGCGTGTGCGGAACCAGGTGGACGTTCAGCATGGACGCCTTTGTAGCGTGACAGGACTGCAAACAAACAAATGAGTATGTACGCACATCCCAACATAAATGGCAATAATGCACATACAAACAACTAATAAAGGAGTATGTTTTTTGTTTTTTTTTTGCACAACAAAAACAAACGAATTGACCTTGCCGGCTGTGTGTTAAAACCTCACACGGAATTTGTCCCTGTAGTTGGAAGCGACAGTATCACAAAAACATCGCTTTGGTATGTCACAATGTCCAGACACTCATCGGGCAACATGATTGGATCATTTATCTTAAGTCACGCTGGAGGGGGAAGGTTGGTCAAACAACACCTTTGACTTCTTGACACCCCCTTTCGGACTGTTGCTACTTTTTTTTTTACTGCATGTTCGAAATAAACATTTATTCAATCAATATAAAGTATGCAATAGTGCAGTCATACTGGTCAAGAACAGAATCGTGCAAATTCATCAAGAGTGATGGTTGTGTTCAATATTCGACGTTCGCACTGTTTTATTTAAAATTTTAAAATGGAACTCTATTGTTATTATTTGAGAAAAAAGATGTGGGATTACACATCTAATCTAAACAGCAATCAATATCATCCGCGACAGCATAACAGTTTTCATAAAATGGTTAGACCTAACCGAAAAAATGAACCGTCTGCGTGTCTATTTCCAGTTCACAGAGCTTGAATGGACGATTTTAGTCATAAAATGACTGAAAAGTCGTTTTTTCCCAAGTTTCCTTTCAAATATATGGCCTTGAACGCGGCATGATGTCACAAAAAAGCGCCCAGAAGTGTCTCACCTGATAGCCGCATTTGTCCTCGCGTAGATTTTCGTGGCGGTCGACTGGCAAACTGAAACAAATTTCACAGAGCAGCAAAAGGAGCGAAAGGAGCCGACAGCAGCCCGCCGCCATGTTGGCAAATGAAAGTCAAAGTCATGTGATGTGTGTTTACGTTCCAGGTGTCATGTGACAAGCGATTTCCTGACCCCCCAATCTTTTATACGTTGAGAGAAAAATATAATTTACGATATTAGTCATAATTGCAATATCTAGACAATAACGGTTGCGTTTGTTCCATCTCCCAGAACTCACGTTACTGACTTTATTTCAACAAGAAAGTCATAATTTCCTTTTGGAGAAAAAGTAGGAATACCGTATTTCACGGGTTCATATTTTTCTTTTGAAATAATACTGTTACAAGATTTTTTAAAAAGGAAAGTCACGCTGCTACGAGAAATCGGTTTGCATCCAAAAAAGAAAAGTGTCAATTTCATGTCAGAAGTTGTACTTTTTAAGGCAAAACGTGTTATTCCACAAGTCATACTTTTGAAAAAACACGGATGAGCGATTTTAACCTTAATTACAAAGAACAACATACCCCGATAAAACACCATTTTATTCTTGTCATATTACTTTTTTCAAAAGGACATGACACATGTAGCCTCGCCACATTCCTGCATTTTCCTTGAAGATTTGACTCTCCTACTTTTGCAAATTTTTAATCTCAGAAAATATATGACGATATTAAAAGGCACAATTTGGGAATGAAGGCAAAGGGAATGTATGAGAAAATATTTGGGGGGGGGGGCATAGGGGGTGGACAAAAGCCATTTTATTCCAGAAAAGTAGCTATACTTTTTTTCTAAGAAAGAAATTACATCATAAGTAATTGTTAAGTCATTTCTTTGACAAGTCGACGACGCGAATAGTGACGGTTGGCTTCAGCGTTAAAAAGGTCGCAAAAATTTAAATAAAATTGAGGAAATTTATCTTCCTAGAATAAAGCGATGTGAGAAAAAAATAACTTATATTTTGATCAAGTCGTAATCCTAATGGAAAGAAAAAATGCCTGGATTTTTTTTCCTGATCACACGAAAATAGTCAGAATTTTGTCTGACTTCCGTGTAGGATTTCAGAGGCCCCACTGAACTTGGCAGCCTTTGGATTTTGGTTTTTATTTAAAGTGAGCCCTACTGTGACGCAAAGCGAATATCCGCATGTCATTGACGCCAATCCGAAAAGATTTGAAATTGTCTTTGCATGCCACAAAACGGCAGCAAGGCACTTTTTTTTCCCCATGAGACAGGGCGAAATGAAGGTCCTCCTCTTCAGTCCAACATAGTTACCAAGTGGCCACCAAAGCTGCGCCAAAAGCAATATTTTTATACAAGCCATGCCAAACCGTGACTGCGGCGATTCACAGTCGTTTGAAAAATAAAAATTGGAGAGATGGTCACGGCCGTTTAGTACGCTGGAGGAGGGCAGAGGAGCAGAGTGGAGTCCAGATCCAGGCGGAAGGCCGGGTAGATGGGCTGCGAGAAGGCACATCTGAAGGTGTGCAGCAGCACCACGCTGTCTGACACGCTGTAAAAGGACAACGCCCCCTTGTGGCGCTCCAGGAAAACGCCGATGCGCGGGCACGGCGCCGCCGCCACGGTGGTCTTGCGGTTGTCGTGCCAGGCGGCGTAACCGGCATGCGTACAGCGAAGTCGCCACGAGTTCTCGTTGCGGCCCAGCAGGCACGGTTTTCCGCCGCCTTTGCGTCCGATTCGCCTGGAAGTAGGGTTGAAAAATATCCGTGGCTTAACTTCCAATGGAAATTGACCAGAAACTTTGCGGAAATATCCCCTCCTCCCACCCTTTACAAGTCTACCTGTAGGTGGCGCCGATGTCGATCCATCCGCCGCCGCGCCACTCGACCTCCCAGTAGCTGGCGTCGCCAAACTGGCCCTGACAGCACAGGACCTGAGCCACTGAGTCGAAGCGTTGGGTGTGCGCCGAGTACGACTGAAGCTCCTCTCCGCAGTGGGCCCCCTGGCCCCCGTCGAACAGCACCAGTGTGGGGTGGGCCGTGTCCGGGTCCAAGGACAGATGACAGCAAACTGAGATAACCAACAAACAGGAAGTAAGCAACAAGGACAGCCCCAGCCCAAATGTCAACTTACCCCGGCCCAAGAACCGGAACACCAACCCGAAGAAGACTCCAACAACCCCCCCCCCCCCTCCTTTCCCTAAGAACTATAATAGCCTGGACAAGAACCTGAACACCAAGCCGAAGTAAAACCAAATGAGAACTCACAAAAACAATCCTTACCCACCCAAACCCCAACAAGAACTTGAACCTTGACACCTAACAGCCAGCTAACCCCAACAAGACCTCTGACTGAACCAGGCGTGTCCAGCTCGGATCCTCGAGAGCTGCTGTCCTGCGTCTTTTATGACTCGCTCCCCATCAGGAAGCAATGAAGACGCCTAATAACGAACCTGGTCATTTGAATTAGGTGTGTTGAAATTGCGAGACAGCCAAAACAGGCTGCAAACCCAACAAGAACCTCAACCCCCTCACCGAACAACCCCAACAAGAAACCCAATCATAACCGAACCCTGGAGGAGGACTTGTTTACCTTTGGGCAGTTGAAAAAAGTTGAACTCGACAACTGAACTTCTCTAAGCATCAAGTTTTATATTTAGCTTCACTCCAGTTGTTTTCAGATCTCGCATCTGAGCACCCGGGTCAGTTTAACGTGGCGGCATCACGAGGTCCAAACAACAGCATTTCAGTCTTTGTATCATTAAAAAGCAAAGCATTTTAAATACATCCGTGCCTTTGATTACCCGACACACACTCAAGAACGTTTACGTTGGACGTTTGCGTATCACATGAAATGGGATGTTTCCAGAAGACTGCCCCAAGAGAAAGGAAAATCAGAGGCCCAAGAATGGAACCTTGCGGCACTCCAGACCTGAGAGAAGCCCCAACTCGAACACTCCATTTTCTACCTGTGAGGTACCACCGAAACCACTGCCCGAGACAGAAGACTGGGATGCTCTACCCCGACCTTTAGCAACAAGCCTGACCTCAATGCTAACAGGACAAACGACAAGCGTAACACCCCCCTTAAATAAGTAACCTAACCCCAGCTGTCACAAGCTTGCCAATGAGAACACGAAACCCCAAGCCCAAAAACATTCCCAGACCTTTCAAGAACCCGAATTCGAACCGACCACTTGATCACCTGCCTGGTGACCAAACAAGACGGCCTCACCCCAAAAGCACAGACCGGGAAAAGCCTTTTGGGACCCCGATGAGGTGACAATCTGCAGTTGTGGGGACGAAAGACACCCGCGATGTCATCAGTTATTGATGAGCGACGAGGTGTCATCCTATCAGCACAAACGCTGGGTGACTTTCCTTAATCCAGACGTGACATTCTCAGGTTCCCTCCACTGCGTTCAGCGAGGTTCGTTTCGCCTTGCATCGCCCGTGAGGAGGCCACGGATAACATTTAATCACAATGAACGCTCATCCCCCCCACCCCCCCCCCCCCAAAAAGACGCCATTTTCTCCGATTTTGTCAAGATAAAAATTTGTCATATCGAGTCATAATTATATGAGAAGTCAGAATCGTCATAATATTACCAGCTGTAATTTGAAAAACAAAACAAGTTTGTTTCTAAGAAAAGTTGGAATCTTGGGAGGATACATTCATATGAATTAAAATATACGGCTGAAACAGTCATTCAGAGGAGGAAAAACTGTTGGACGCTTCCAAAATTTTCTTTTTTTCAAAATAAAATAGTAAAATTGGTAAAATAACAAAAGTAGTATTAGTACCCCCCCCCAACCAGTTTTTTGTTTGTCATTTTGGGGTTTTTTTCTGAAAAAAGTAAAAAATGGTGGTGATTGGTGCCTTGACTTACAAGGAAAAATTTGAACTTGAACTTGATGACAAGCATCACTTTGTCAGCTCGTAGGCAATTCCTCGAAAACGAGGTCAAGTGTGCTTGCTTCAAGCTGTTTCTTTCCACTGCCGTTGGATGTTTACTGTCAAACTAAATGTCAAACAAAGAAAATGACACGTCGTATTTTCAAGCCTTATGTGAACATACAATGCAAAACGTCATAGACCGGCGAACCAAACGAGCAGCATTCTTGTGGTTGTACATTAGCATATTTGAACACAAAGAGTGCAGCAACACCTGTAGACAGACAACATTAACCGGAGGCTTATATTATTATTGTGATACCTTTTTGGGGTGATGAAGAAGAGAACTTACACCTGAGGAAGACGGCCCTCATCCTTTGGTCGGCCGGCTGCAGAAGCGGCAAGGACGGAGAGAACGACGAGGCCAACACTACGCACAGGAGGAAAAGTGATGCAGTTTTTGAAGAGGGCAGCTGGTAGCGTGAGAGCGCACGCAGTACTCACCCTGTGTGTCATCTTGTCGTGAATGGCGAGGGGAATGCTTCGGCTTGAAGTTCTCGGCGGCCGTATTTACTGCGCCTTCAAACACACGACTGACATTTTTATTCGGTGCTCCTTAATTTGAAACCCTCACCTTTGTTTCAAGCCCTAATTTAATTCCAACCCTAATTGGAACCCTTAAACGTGGCTCAAAACCCTCATTTCAACCCTTAACCCTGGCTCAAAACCTTAATTTGAAAGCATAGGCCTCGTTTCGATTGCAAACGACGGCCTGGAACCCGAATATCGGAACCAAACTTGAAATCCTAACCCAGGCTTGAAATCGCAACCCAGGATCAAAGCCATAATTCTAAGCATTAATCCTTGTTTGAAATACGACCCGAAACCCTACTTTGAAACTCGTCTTGAAAAACGCTTCACCAAATTTGAAACTGTAACTTCACAACTAACCGTAACCCTTTCTTGAAAGCCTACTTTGAAACCCTCATCGGAAACGCTGCCCATGTTTGAAACCCTAACCCAAAACCCTAATCCCAACTTGAAACTGAGCCGTTGAAACCTTATTTGAAAGCCAACTCAAATTTTCACATGCTGACCCAGGCATCCAAACCTAATTTGAAACCCTAACCCTGGTATAAAATGCTAACGGGGGTTTGAAAACCCATTTTGAAACCTTAACTCTGTCTGGACATCCTCACTCAAAACCTTAACCATCGATGAAAACAGTCATTTGAAATCATTGGATTGCTGTCCAATGAGTGATCTCACCTTTCGCGCACTCGCCACCTGACGCGTTGTTCTCATTAACTGCAAGACAAACGCAACCGGTTGAGTGAGCGTATGTCCGCGTGCGTGCGTGCGTGCATGCCGGCTTTTGGGGTTGAACCACTATAGATTTTGTTTTTTTGGTCGTCAACATTGAGGTAATGAAGGTCGAGTGAATCTTCAAGCACAAACGCACCCTCCCTACCCTGTTACCCGCGCGTATGTATGGGTGTCGTGGTCGTCCGTGTTTTACCCGCCCTGCTGATGGAGTCCATCTCCTCTCTGCAGACTTCCTCCAGGCGGCTGCGAAGTCTCCCCAGGGCCCCCCTCGCCCCACTGAAGGCCTCGGCGGAGGGACCGGACGTCGCTGAGGGCCGGGCGGCGGCCGCGACGGGAAGGCACAGCAGCGGCGCCGCCTGCTGGGGAGAGAGCGACACTCAAGCAGCCGAGGTGCGCGATGGGCTCGGATTGGGGTCTCGAGGTGCAGGAATTTGGGCAAAATGTTTGTGCTCAAGAACCAAAATTGTTGTTGTTGTTGTTTTATTTTTAAAGGGATAAGGTGCCGTTTCTAACGACGACATCACCTGCAGAAAGTGCCCGCTGTCCTGGGTTTGAAGAAGTTGTTCGATCTCCCGGTCTCGCCTGTGCAGTTCCTCCAGATCTTTCTCCAGCATCTCCGCTTCCTGCTCGGCGCGAGCCACCAACGCTCGCGAGCGCGCGTCCACGCGCGCTCGCACCTTCGGCCACACCCAGCAGGCAGCAAGTTCATGTTGACGTTTCCAACCGTGTTTTGAAATGCTAACGCAAACTCCATAACCTAACTCTCATTTAAAATCACAACCCTGGCTTAAAAAGCTGAATTTGAAACCTTCAGCCTCGAATAATTTAAAATGCTAAGCCTAGCTTCAGAAGCTAATTTGAAGCCCTACTTTAAAACGTAATGCCTTGTTTGAGACCCTAACCCGAATAGAAACCCTAATTTGAAACCTTGCCCTTGTTTGTAACCGTAACCCAAACTTTCTTTGAAGTTCTCACAACTCACCTCAGTCTTTGTCTTCTCCAGTCGTGTTACCATGTCAGCAAAAAGCGACTCACTGTCCTCCAAAACGGCCGATGCCGACACCTGAGACACACACATACACAAACACGGGTAATTTACTCCTTTCCAGGGTTCCAAGAATCTTTTTGGGCCAGGGTCCGCAGCAATGAGCAAACCTTTTTGGAACCTTTTTTTTTTAACCCCAAGAACTAAAAGTACCAAAAAGTGTACCTTGAGGGACTCCAAGCTCTGCTGGAAATCCTCCAGCTCTCGCTCGCAGCTTCGGATTTTGCCCTGAACCATCCTATGAAACTGCCGCAGTTGAACCTGGACGCCAGACAGACAATTTGGTGGCTCATTCAAATCACCGTGGGAACTATTTTCAATCTTGTAAGAATTCCTAAAATGACACATTTTTCACCAAACCCAAGCCACGCTGCCCGCACCCAAGCCAGTTGAGTGCTGTACAACTTCACCATCAGCGGCACTCACAGCTCAATTCCAATAACTATCAATTATCATCCTGTGTCCTTCCACGAAATAATCCCACTCAATTGAGGCGCAGTTTGACAGCATTCAGCCCCATTTTTGAATTGTCTCGTCGTCGCCCGTACCTGTCTCCGCGCCCTCTGAGCCTCCCCGGGGTGCGCCTCCTCCCGGTCGGCCTCGCACAGCAGACAGTCTCCGCTCCACTCCACCGCGGCCTCCTCCGGCTCGACGTCCCCGCCGGCTCGCGGCCGCAGTCCGAGGCGGTGCTGCGCGCAGAGCCGCTCGGCGGGACACTCCACGGCGGCCACCAGCTTGTGCCGCCGTAAGGTGTCCACTTCCCGGTGGGGCAGCACATGAGCCTCGCAGAAGGAGGCCAGGCACACCAGACACGACTTGGCCGCCGCCAGTTTGCTCTCCGGCGGGCAAAAGTCACACGGCACCTGGCCCGCGATGCCCAGGTACAGCTCGAGTGGCTCGGAGAGCACCGAGGCTTCTCTCGGCTTGAGCTTGGCCACCACCTCGGCCAGCACGGTGTTCCGGCGGAGCACCGGCCGGGGGCTGAAGGCCTCGCGGCACTGCGGACAGCTGAAGTGCGCCGGCGGCTCAGCATGGTCCCAGTAGCCGTCGATGCACGCCATGCAGTAGGTGTGTCCGCACGGGATGGACACCGGGTCCTGGAGGACGTCCAAGCAGATGGGACAGCGAAACTGGCTCTCCGTCACGGAGATGTTGGCATGGTGGGCCATCGCCGCCAGACCGGGGCGGCTCGCTGATCGAGTCCGACTTTCGGTCACGCTCTCCGGGTTTGTTTTGACACCAGGGGAGGGGTCGGACCAGAGCTTTGGGAGCGACTAAAATAACTCTTCCGCTCTTTGCCCAGAGAATTTTACCCTTGTTGCTGACTGGCAGGTACGTAATTGTTGAAGGTCATTATTGAAATTTTAAGGCAGAGAAAAGTAATTTCATTGTCAAATTGTTTACTTTTCATATTAGACGTGTCTATAAATAAGAAGTGAAATATCACACTATGTGTTTTAGTCATCAGGTGGAATACATTATTTGAGGTCGCGCTGTCCTCTGGTGGCTACGCTGTCTGTTGACACTCGAAAGAAACAAGTGTGCCCGAATTTTTGACTGGATAATTTCCAGTCATTGTTTATTTCTTTGTGCAAGGTGAAATTTATTATTAACACTACGATCATGAAATAAAGGATGTCTCACGTACAACTCTTTTTCCTAAAACCCTTGTAGACATAAACATTGTCCACCGGGAAAATGCCTTTTTTGACGTTGTGGACTATTTCAAAAATTTCTCAGTTCTACAGCACAAGCACGAACATCAAACACGTCGTTTAACTTGTTCTTTTCAATCATTTTTGAGTCATTTTTTTTCCAATACTGAAGGCGTCAGGTGATTAAGATGAACGAAGTAAAATTATTTCAATTGGACTTGATTTATTTTATATATTTTATCATTTCGATTCGTTTTGCATTATTGACTTTGTGCTGGGCGCCCACTCTACGCTTGTTCGAGTCCAACTTTGAGCCAGGTGAAGGAAATTATACCTGCGCGCGCGCGCGCGTCTGTGTGAGCGTGTGCGCGCGTGTGCGTGTAATACACTCTAATTTAATTTGGTATGATTTAGACTGTCTGTGTACGTGTGCGTGTGTGTGTGTGTGTGTGTGTGATGACGTCACGAACCCCACGCAAAAAAGAGGAAGGCGATGGAAAGCACTTGTGACAATGTCGCATACTAATTCCTTCTTTTGATTTTGAATGAATTGCTCACGCCACGATGAAGAGATGGTTCGGTCGCAGGTTGCCGCTCTTCATCCTCGCCCTCTTCGCGGTTCTTTACGTCCACTTTGAGTGGGACGTCGGCCGCCTCTCGGGGCTCTTGCCAGCGGCGGCTCCTCGTCGCCCCCCCTCCGGCTTCCGAAGCCCTCGTGCCGTCCCAGCCGTCACCCTCGAGGCGAGGGCCACCACCGCCGAGCCGGGGCGCCGCCGAGCCTCTGGGCTGCGGCTGAAGGACATCTTCATCGCGGTCAAGACCACCGGAAGGTTCCATGGGACGCGCCTGGCCCTCCTTTTGCAGACCTGGATCTCCACAACCAAGACGCACGTGAGTGGCTCTTGATGAACACCAAATTGCGCTCCAAGATGTGTGTCACATTCTGTACTCGCAGCCCTCAACGAAACAAAACTACATAAAAATAAACTACATAACATTACATACAACGGAATGTAATGTTATGATCCTACAATAAATTCATTCTACATATTTCTGTTTTGTTTGAAGTACAACACGAGGTAAATGTCTAATTGTCAAGATTGGAAAATGTAAATGTGCTAACATTCATGAAAATAAAGAAGTACTCACAGCAAAACAAAATGAATACAAAGAGTGAATTATGTTTTCAATTATGTAACATTGATTAAAATTAATCTTGTCCTATAGCCACTTGTCACGTGTTAAAAATGGAAATTGCGAGCATTCATTCAAATGAAGTGAATTGTCTTTAATTACAAAAAATAGAGAGAATTTAAAGTCTTTGTAAGAAAGTAATCTGCGTCCTCTCAAATTCATCACGTTGCTTTACAGAGCACTGTCACAAGACAATGTTGGCTGTCGCGCGCGCGCGCACACACACACACATACACGCACCTCCAGGAAGTGTTGTCTGGTCTGACAGGAAGCATAGCCTCTCAACAATATGCGAAGTGGAAGTGCAGAACAGGAAGTTAAGAAGCAGATTACACAAGTGAACGCACTCCTTCTCACACACGCCGCTTGCCGCGGCATCACTTTTGCCACCATATAAATATTCAACACGCCTTCCATATAGCATCAGGCTTTCTCTTTTTCCTTTTGCAGACGTTCATTTTTACCGACACGGACGACGACCACTTGAAGGCCAAAGGTACGAGAGGGAAGTAGAAAAAAGTAGCCTCTGTCAAAAAGTGATGGATTTAAGGTATGAGGCTTGGGGGATTTATGACACGTCCTCAATAAACTGTCAGACATCAAAGAATAAATGATGGAAAATTATCAACCAAAAAGCTCATGTCCAAGCCATAAAATGCACACCAGTGTTTTTATGCCATCCTGTTAGTCAGTGTTCGAAAGAACAATGAAAAAAAAAGTGCCAAAAGCTTTTTCCAACAAAATGTGTCATGAATCTTCATGGGTCACAAACCCAACACTCATTGTTGATATGAACGTGGTGATGTACGTTAGGCTACAACATGGTGATGACGAGCTGCTCTTCGGACCACAGTCAGCAGGCTCTGGCATGCAAGATGGCCGCCGAGTACAACGGCTTCCTGGCGTCCGACAAGAGGTGAGACATGAGCTGGATTTTCCTTCGGGAGATTTCAAGGACTCTTTTTACACGAGCGGCGTAAATCCTGTGCGGCTTAACTTCACTGAGGCGGTTTGGACCCAATTGTGGTCATTTTGCAGATGAGCACCGCCCGCGGGAAAGCTGCACCGCGATGGGTGTGGTCACGGCCAACTTCAATCGTGGCCAATCAAAGTGGCTCCGTTTGTTCCCTTTAAATGCAGCGCGCAAAATTGTGCACTCGAGTCTTGACTTGGTTGACAGAAAAAGATGGGAGCCTATAATATTTATATATATATATATATATATAAGTGATGATATACTGTATATTATCACTTGTAATAAACAGCCAGTACTTGCCAGAAATTCCTCGAGCTCGTTCCATGTGGCTGTCTGCCTTCGGGCGGCCTCCCTGGACAGTTATCTTCTTGTCTTTCTATCGGGGGTGTGGAGAGTTTCTACATCTGCTGTAAACATTTGTTTGTGCGCACTCCTCAGGTGGTTTTGTCACGTGGACGATGACAACTACGTGAACGGCGAGGCTCTCGTCGCCACGCTCGCCGCCTTCCCGCAAGATGGCGACATCTACGTGGGCAAGGCCAGTCTTTACAAACCAATCACAGCTCACGAGCTCATGGAGGGAAACCAAACGGTAACACGGGTCACGTTTTTATGGGCATTTGAATCGCAATTATAAAGTCTGCATCACGGAATATTTTCATGTAAATTTCTTGAAAAAGAGTGAAAGTGTCAGAATTAGTTTTTTTTTCACATTTCAAGCAATTAAATAAAAACAAATACAATCATTTTCAAAAACGTTACCCCTCTCTGCGTTTAGTACAAAAATTATTGTCATGAATACCAATAATAGTCAATGTCAATCGTCAAACAAACATGAAATAAGTCTGCATTTTGCAGGGAATTCTTCAAGAAAAATTTCAAACGCACATTAGCTTGTGAGCAAACAGGTTTGCTCCTTGTCGTAACTCGTAATTGCATCAGATGACAACGAATGATAATCGCTCAAGTTTTCACAAGGGGGAAAGTATATGGCGGATCTTTTGAAATGCGACCGTTACAAGCAGCTTGTGATTGATCAAACTGTTTGTCATGTCAAATCTACTACAAAGAGCATCACAGAAGAGAAAAAATTACAGAGATAATTTGTGTGTAGAAGCAGAAGCGATGGCATGATACATGGCACGCATGCATGCTCACACACTACAAAATACTACTACTATTAAGGAGTGTGCAAATCGTTTGTAAAGTTTGTCAGATTTTAAATTGTTACACTGGGAATTATTTCTCTGTAGATTATTGATTGACATTGAAAGAGTTAAAAAAAAAAGTGTGTGTGTGTATGTGTGTGTGTGGTGTGTGCAGAGGGAA
Source organism: Hippocampus guttulatus (assembly GCF_054856545.1). Classification (NCBI taxonomy): domain Eukaryota; kingdom Metazoa; phylum Chordata; class Actinopteri; order Syngnathiformes; family Syngnathidae; genus Hippocampus; species Hippocampus guttulatus. The sequence goes on along the minus strand of NC_141269.1, from coordinate 1,535,969 downwards.
GTGAAGTTCTGGTTCGCCACTGGAGGAGCTGGATTCTGTTTGAGTCGGTGTCTGGCCCACAAGATGTCGCCCTGGGCCCGGTACTTGTGGACTCTTCCATGGCGTCTCACTTCTGCCGGAACCACCCTTCAATAAAACCCGTGTCTGCATTTGCGCATATTCAGTGGCTCTCGCTTCCAGGAGACATCGGCGAAGATCCGTCTGCCCGACGATTGCACGGTGGGCTTCATTGTGGAGGACCGCGTGGGTGTCTCCATGGTCCACTGCCCATTGTTCCACTCGCACTTGGAGAACCTCATGCTGCTTCGCCGCGCCAGCATCCCGCACCAGGTATGTGCTCCCCTCTAGTTGAGCCATGTGGAACTGCACCAAATCACGAACAAAACAAACATGGACATACTGTACATGTGCGTGTGTGTGTGTGTGTGTGTCAGGTGACTCTGAGTTACGGCCTGCTAGAGGACAAGCTGAACAGTGTGGAGCTAAAAGGAAGTTTCTCCAAAGAAGAAGATCCATCCAGGTCAGCCAATCAGTCGGTCAGTCATTGAGCAATCATGAAAAAAAAAAAGGTGTACTTTGGAATCAGGTTCAAGACCCTGCACTGCTTGCTACACCCGCTAACCAGTTGGTGTCCCTGAACCACCACCAAGGAAAACCAGGATCAGGACTTCAGAGCCTCCCAGTACAGTCTGGTGATCGTCGTGACTTGGAAAGAGTCAAATTTGAACAGCACTTTTATTCGGCAAATGGACATTGTTCAATTGTTTATACATTTGTCGTATAACACCTTTCAATCCATTTTAATACATATGACATTTTAAAAGACAAAAAAAAGGTTTCCCCGCCTGGTGGAAGTAGGGCGTGTCCTACCTGCACGCACTAGCCAATCATACGGCAGCTGGGCGTGTCCCGGCATCGTCTCCAGTACCATTCGGACGAAAAGCCTGAGCGGAGAAAATCTTCAGGTGA